>NC_138970.1:179627500-180037500 GCF_055761805.1 Camellia sinensis | reverse complement strand
CACATGCGAAATGGTATCCTGAGCAAATATAACAGGGGCATATTCCTCCTTTATTGGGGACGGTTCAAGGGCTTCTGGGTTATACTCGTCCTCATGCACCGGGGTTTGTTCGAGAGTATCCATACTCCTAATTGTCCAGCCTTGCTGCTTCTCAAATTGTTCCCTTTCAGACTGCAGCACCCTCACAGCATATGCCACACCACTTGTTAGGGGCCTTTCAAAAGCAGTTCTTTCTGTGTACCTAGCAAAAGTCCTCTATAGGTTCAGAAGGTTAGATTGCTTTGTTGACTGGACATCACAGATCAGAGGAAAAAAGAAGTTGAATCTTGTTCCAAATCAAGCTAAATCACCATTATTAACATGTTGAACTTCATTCAGTATAAATACACCCAATTACATTGCAAACAAATATATTGCAGAATTGAAAAAAATAGATGGCTGTGCGGTGTAATAGCCAAATTACTCAGAATTAAAGAATTCAGAAGCAGAATAGCTCAAATCTAATTATAAGATAACAGAACCCAAATGTGAGTAAAGGCAATTAAGCACAACAGGGGAAAATATTCAATTTCAATACAATTTAGCACCCTAAACTGTTGGAGTAGTGTGGATCAGATAAGAACTGAACCACACTCAACAGCGGATCTGACTGTTGGAGTAAATATATTTTTGGAATTTCAACGCTTGTGACCTGTTGCCCCTCTATCTATAGTTTTGAGATGAACCACGTAAATCTTATCTTCTTGTGTGTGCGTGATTTACAATTCCTATGCATTTGTTCTTCTCTATTTTTGTGTCCTGTTAGACGTTACTGATTCCTATCATGAACTTCAAAGAGATGAAGGCAGATCCAATTATACCTGATCAATAGCTGATGGGTTCTTGCCATGGTGGAAAGTTGAGATCAAAATGGACATGGCCTGTACATGATTTAAACTGACATTAAACTGATCTTGCAACATCCTAGCTCTCTCATCACACATGCTTGCAAGATTCTCTTTCCTCTTCTCCATAGCTTGGGAGTTCATGTACCAGAAGACCCACAAAGAAAACAAACCCCAGAAAACTAACCATGCCACCAAAAGCTTACACCACCATGTTTTTCTCACTCTCTTGGATCCAACATACTGGTAGTAGTGATGGTGGATCTTGCAAGTGTTCCCTGAGATCTTCTCCCACAAATTCAGCAAAATCTTTACACCACCATCACCAATCAAACCAGTCTTGGTGTCCATGACATTGACACCACCATTAATGAACCAATTCATTGACATTATAGAGACAAGCCAACAACATAGCATCAACAGTACATGCCCAAACTTCAAGCCAAACCCTATTAAATGGAGAAAACTCATCCACAATAGTAACCAGAGTAGTTCGACCAGTCTCAGATTGAACTAGGTCTCACTTCTTTCTAATTTCAGAAAAAGAAAAAAAAAATACAAGGGAAAAAAAATGAACTCCCTCACAGTCAAATTTACAAACATCTTGCCCACTCTAAACTCCTAAAAAGCTTGAGAGAAGAAAGTAGAAGAAGGAAGCAGATGAACCCACCACTACTCTCCAACTACAAACTCAGTACAAACAAGTTGATTAAAAAGAAGGGTAAAGAGAAGATGCTGTCTTATCCAGCCAATTAGCTTCACAATCAGAATAGAACAAGACAGACCCAGAAGGAATGAAGATAAGAAAATCACAAACACCCAAAAAGAAGAATCAAAGAATCCACCAGGGTTTCAAATTCCCAATACCAGAATGGAATTTTGAGTTTATCCTGTTAGCTACCAAACAAAACCCAGATAAAGAAATGGACCAAGACATCCAAACGCAGAGATTCCCAAAATTTTAATTATCATCAAATCACAAACAACACTTAAAAAAAGGCATAAATAGCCCAAACAATAGCTCTCTAATAGAGAATCTGACAGAAATTCCAGTTTGTGGGAGGGTAACACACAATAAATTATGTGGGTGTTCATGGTTTGACTTCTCAAGTGAGCCAGCTTTTGGAGTTGGAGACAGTGAAGCAATAATTCACCAAGAATTAAAGATGATAGAAACAAGTGAAGAGAGAAGCTAAAAGAAGAGTTGAATCATTGACACTCTTATATGTAACAAGAATCTGTGAAAGAAAGGTGATGATATGGTGGTAGTAGAGGACAGGCCATTATCTCTATCCACCCCACATCCCCATCCAAGCCCCAAACAAAATAAACATTAAAATAAAACAGAAAATAACCAAATAAATTATATATTACTATAAGATAATTTGTATGTAAGTGATAATAATTTAAAATAATTTTATGTGAAAGTAATAACTTTCATTTGCATTAGATGCATTTGATGCAAACTCATTTGTGTAATTGTTTTAAATTATTCTAATTTAAATGTACTGATGATACAATTCGTGATGATGGAACAGGTCGGACTGATCTACGCTCTTCAAGCCTATGTCCGAATGACCAAGCCCACGGGGAAACCTGCATAAGTGTTCAACGGGGAACCGGGAACGGGGAGTCCCTCAGCGAACCCTCCAACGAGCAAGTTAGAAAGAGAAGTGGATTGTAGAGATTGACTAGAGATAGAAAAGCTTAACTTT
The DNA here is from genome assembly GCF_055761805.1 of Camellia sinensis. Lineage (NCBI taxonomy): Eukaryota > Viridiplantae > Streptophyta > Magnoliopsida > Ericales > Theaceae > Camellia > Camellia sinensis. The sequence continues at coordinate 180,034,901 of NC_138970.1, read as the reverse complement.
CTTCTTATCTTCAACGTCTGCTTATATCCTCTGGTAATCATTTCATTGTCCCTTCCGACCTGTCACCTTGGCCGAAAGTCTATGCTGTAGCTTACCTTGTTCAGGGTGAGGGCGTGCTGTCCCGACGGAGAGGAGTTATCGCAATAAATGCTGAAAAGGGCGTCATTAACGGTGATGTGTCGTGGCAATAACTTTACAGATCTTTGTTTGCTGATGTGGCTTGCATTTCTCTCGCCACGTGTCTTGATGTCATTGGTTCTTATTGCTATGTGGGGTTTCAGCAGTGCTGGGCTTCATTAATTGGATTATGTATTGGGCCCTAAGTGGTGGGCCTGGGTTGTTCATAGTGGGTTGTAGCCTTTATGGGCCTACCCATGTCAGTAGTCCCCCATTCTCATATGCACCTTTAGTTCAACGAAGGGAATAATGAAGAAAATGAGGGTTATTAGAGAGCGGCAGGATGGAGGCCGACCGATAGGAGTGACTGAGTGAATGGACCGACTATGAGAAGGGCTGACTATGACGGGTGGCCGAGTGGAGGGACTGACCATAAAGAGGGCCGGGGTGAAGGGTGGTCGAGTGGAGGGACCCACCATGAGGAGGGTCGACTGCGGAGGGTCGTCGAGTGGAGAGACCGACCATGAGGAGGGCCGGCCGTGAAGGGTGGCCGAGTGGAGTGACCGACCATAAGAAGGGCCAACCGCGGAGGGTCGCCGAGTGGAAGGACCGACCACGAGGAGGCCGACCGCAAAGGGGTAGCCGAGTGGAGGGACTGACCACGAAAAGGGCCGACCGCGAAGGGTAGCCGAGTGGAGGGACCGACCATGAGGAGGGCGACCACGAAGGGGGAGGTGACGGGGTGCGGGGCTCGAGAGGTGGCGGGTCACGTGGTGACTTGAAGTAGAAAAGACAGGGTGGGGGAAGGGGACAGTGAATCGTGGCTGTACACGTGACAGAATCACGTGGTGGGAAAGGTTAGGCGTTGAGCCAGAAGTGAAACGATAGGTCATTATGGGTGTTGAAAAGACAGTCTTGGCGGATGGTTGAAAAATTTTCAAACTAGCGAAAATTAATTGTGACCCCTGGAATACAGGCAAGCCTTAGGCTTTTGGTATTATACGTTTTACCTATCTTTTTTCAAAAAATCAAAACACTCCAAGTGTAGATTCTTTCGTTGCAAGTGATACACCCTTGCGATATTTTTTGAATTTCCTTGCGCCCGCATCCGAAGCTATCCGTAGACACACCATAAAAATGGCCCAAGAAGAAGCTACAAACACCAGGGTTGATCCATTGGGGGACGATGATGCGGTGGATTTGGCGGAGCAATACAGGACGGAGAGGCAAGTGGGAAGTGGGGGAGTCGTCGGGGCGACCTCGTTCATCCACAATGATGGCGACACCGACGCCAATCAGCTAGGTGGAGCCAGATCACTAGCATACAAAGGCCGATAAGTCGATCATTACCACGAAGGAGCTGGAGGGTATGCGGGAGAAGTACCAGATTCCCGCAGAGATAGAGTTGAGACTACTGGAATCAAAGGAGAGGGCATCTGATGTTCGATCGGGGAAATTTGCCTTATACGAGGAAGCGCTAAAGGGGGGTTTGAGGTTGCCCCTACCCCAGATAGTGGTAGAGGTGTTGAACCGGTTGGAGGTAGCTCTAGGCCAACTGATGCCCAATGAGTGGAAAATCTTGCTGGCCTGTGCGAGCGCGTGGCCGAAGGCAAACGGGGGGGCTAAAATGACGGTGGATGAGTTTTTTGCGTACTACAAGGCGTTGGGGCAGCAAGAGACTTGGGTCACTTTGCAGACGGTGGCAGGGAAGGGCCTGGTGGCGGGGTTACCGTCATCGATAAAGGGGTGGAGGCCACGGTGGTTCTATGTGTCTGCCAACGGAGGGGTTAGAGTGCACACAGTTTGGAAAGTGCCCACCAAGTCTGTGGAGCCAAAATTGGGAGCAGCAGCAGAGGCGAGAGTGAAGAAGGTGAAGGAATGTAGGGAGAAGGAGGCGCCAGATGGGACAAGCTTGTTCAGTCGTTAGCCTTGTTTGCGGCAAGGTTGGGTCCTCAGTCGATCGGTGGAGACCTGGGACCGGCGGAGTTAGAGGCGAGAAAGAAAACGCAAGAAGCTGAGGATATGACCATCCTCGCCAAAGCCAGTAAGTTCAAAGAGTCCCAGGCAAACCGACTGCCGAAGCCGATCACGAGGGAGAGGATCCGACCGTCCCCCAAACCCTTGGGGAAAAGGACTTAGGTGGATTTGAGACACGACCGCCCCAGATGATCCTTTGAAGGAGAGAGCCTACAAGGAGATGGAGGGTGTAGTGAAGAAGAAGAGGAGAGTGAGGAGGAGTGAAGAGGAGCCTGCCTTGAAGATGAGGAATGAGGCGACGACGGAGCAGACCCCCCTGGCGGGGGAGGCAGAGGGGACCCCTGAAATGGGCTTGGAAGGGGCGGCCAAAGAGGCAGAAAGTGGGGCGACTGGCCTTGGGAAGCAAATGCAAAGTGGTGGGGTCGGCGCTGAGCCAAGGGTAGAGCCAAGGGAAGAGCCACAACCGCAGGAGGGTCTGGCACCCCAAGGAGAAGAAGGGAGGTCTAGGTTGAAGACCGCCTTCTACCATGTCCCTGCAGTGTCTGGATGAGTGGAAGGGGAAGTGAGAGAGACCAGGATGGCTGCAGACCGCCTCTTGGGAGTGGTGAAAGACGCAGCCGTTCGCTCGGTGGCTGGTTATACTGAGGTTGAGCTGATGAAGGGGTTGTGCTTAGCCTAGATGGTGGCGGCTGCCTTAGTAGGAGCCCTGTTGAATAAGGTGGCAATGGCGAAGGGCGAATTGAGGAGGGAGAGGGAGAGGTTGGGGCAGGTAGAGGCCCAACTTGAAAATTTCAAGAAGGAGAGCGTGGGTTGGAGGAGGGCTGCGCGGAGCACGTGTGCCAGGGGGTTGGGAGAGGCTCAGAAGGCGAAAAAGATGGAGGTGTTGGCGATCATGCAGCGCAACGTTGCCGCTCGAGCCCATGCTGAGTTGCTCGCGGTCAAGTTAGAGCTGGAGGACGAACGCCGCAAGGTAGTGTCGCTCGAGTTCTAGCTGGCTGGTGAGCAAAAAAAGTTGGGAGATGCTCAAAATGCCTGCACGGTCGCCATCGAGCGGTTTGAAGAGGCTATGACCAGCAATGAAGAACTGCGCGCCCAGCAGATCAAAGAAAAGGATGAAGCAGACCGGAAGATTGCTGGGCTGCAGAAGGAGCTAGAAAATGAGCGTGCTAGAGCAATGAAGGAGAATGCGAGGTTGGAGAAGGAGTTTGAGGAAGAAAAAACTAAGGCAGCCTCTGAAAGGACAGCATACCCTGATCTGTACGTCGCAACAGTAGAGCAATTTAAGGTGTCTGTTGACTTTCAAATGGCCATCGACGCTGCTATTGCCAGCAACTTGGCGAGAGAGGGGGCTGGGGGGGCTGGTCCGTCACGGATGACCGCTGAGAGCAAGAGCGAAGACGAAGTGATCCAAAGCTTCCAGCAATCGAACTTCTACAAACACGAAATGGCTGAATTCTGGGACAGTGGCTGGAAGATGCTCAAGCGTAAAGCAGAAGAGTTGTTTCCAGACATAGACTTCAGCAGTGTTAGAATAGACGAAGACGACGTGGCTCAGACCCCTCTAGATGAGGGCATTGAAGAGAAAGATCTCGTCTCAAGTGAAGAAGAGGAGTGAGTGGAGTGGAGAAAATATGTACTTAGAGTTTTGGTTTTTTTTTTGGAATGGTTGTAATAAACTTATGTGCAAGTTTGTGAATAAATAAAATTTTGAGTCATGTTTTCATGCTATTGCTTTTGTTTGTGCTTCTAAAATGAATGAAAATGGTGACTTGTATAAGGCTTGTATATAAATCATTGTGAAGTGCAAAATGTAAGGAAAACTCAATGTAAAGTGAAGTTTAAAACATAAGGTGACCTCAATGCAGAGTGACTGTAAGGAAAACTCAATGTAAAATGAAGTTTAAAACGTCAGAAAAATTCAATGCAGAGTGAAGTTTAACTTGTAAGAGTGTTAAAGATGCGAAGTTTGTGAATCCTAACCCAGCAAGGAACCGGTTTGATTTGGAAAACGTTGGACTAGAATTTGACTAAGTATGGCTATTATGCTTATGATCATGAAGCTGGGGCTTGAAGTAACTCAGTCTGGCGGAGCACGTATGGCCGCTATGCTTATGATTATGAAGTTGCAATGGTGGCTCAGACTGGCTGAGGCTTGAAGTAACTCGGTTTGGACGTGCTTTTCATGTTTAGTCTGGCTGAAGTTTTAAGTGACTCGGTTTGGCCGAGCTCTTAATGCTCAGTCTGGCTGAGGCTTTTAGTGATTCGGTTTGGTCGAGCTCTTAATGCTCAGTCTGGCTGAGGCTTTTCATGCTCAATCTGGCTGAGGCTTTTAGTGACTCGGTCTGGCCGAGCTCTTCATGCTCAGTCTGGCTGAGGCTTGTTGTGCTTAGTCTAGCTGAGGCTTTTAGTGACTCATTCTAGTTGAGCCCTTCATGCTCAGTCTGGCTGAGGCTTTTTGTGCTCAATCTGGCTGAGGCTACAATCAAAGCGTTATTGGAATACCACAGATAACTGAGATACAAGCTTGTTGTCATACAAAGTGTAGCCCATTGGATCATAAATTTACACTATATGAGGAGAAAATGAGAACATTCAAGTATGTAGATTGTCAAAAAGAACATACAGCAATTAGAGAATACAAAAGTACAACTTTTATTGAAAATAGCGCTTCAAATGCTCAGCGTTCCAAGGATGGGGGAGGTCTCGACCTTCCATGTCCTGAAGTCGGTAAGTGCCCGAACGTGGTCTGGCTTTCACAACGTAAGGTCCCTCCCACTTGGCTGCCAGTTTGCCCTCAGTCGAATTTTTGGTGGCAAGAGTTACTTCTCGCAAAACAAGGTCCCCCACGGCGAATTCCCTCGGTCTGACTTTGCGGTTGTAGTGTGTTCTCATTTTCTATTGGTATGAGGCCCGTCTGATAGCGGTGGTTTCTCGGAGTTCTTCGATCAGATTTAGGTCTGCCCGACGCAGCTCTTCGGTTAGTTCTGGATTCAGGTGTAAAACCCTTGGGGTTGGCAGACCGACTTCCACTGGGATGACCGCCTCAACGTCGTCTGTTAGGCGAAAGGGGTTCTCCCCAGTGGGAGTTCGAGCGGTGGTGCGGTAAGCCCAGAGTACATTGGGTAATTCCTCAGCCCAAAGTCCCTTAGCAGCTTCCAGCTTGGTTTTGATGATCTTCAGGAGAGAACGGTTGGTGACCTCGACTTGGCCATTGGCTTGGGGATGACCTGGGGAAGAGAAATATGGCTGGATTTGGAGTTCTGCATAGAATTTCTTGAACTTAGCGTTGTCGAATTGTTTGTCGTTGTCGGAGACGATGGCTTGAGGGATGTCGAACCTACATACGATTGACTGCCAGATGAATCGGGTTGTGTTCCGCTCAGTAATGGTAGCAAGGGGTTCTGCTTCCACCTATTTAGTGAAATAGTCGATGGCGATAATTGCGAATTTGGTTTGGCCTCGGCCAATGGGCAATGGGCCAACTAGGTCGATCCCCCATTTGGCGAATGGGTAGGGGCTGCAAAGCGTGATCAATTCTGTAGGAGGAGCATGTAGAATGTTGGCAAAACGCTGGCACTTATCACATTTGAGCACGAAGTCAGTCGCATCCTGATTAAGAGTAGGCCAGAAATAACCAGTGCGAAGTATTTTGTGGGCAAGAGACCGGGCGCCCGAATGATTACCACAGATACCCTCATGGATTTCCCTCATCACGTAGGTTGCTTGAGCATAATTGATGCATCTGAGGTATGGGCGTGAAAAACCATGTTTGTATAAGAGGTCGCCGACAAGAATGTAGTTGGACGATCGGGCCTTGACTTTGGCGGCCTGCTGTTTGTCGTATGGAAGTTCCCCTATTGTCAAATACAGAAAGATGTTTGTCGCCTATGGGATAGGTTCATCTTTGAGGAAGTGGACTTTCTGCAGGTTGGGGGAGATGGCCGGGTGGGACAGGTATTCGAGGCGGACACCGTGGTTAAGGTCTGACTGGTCTGCAGAAGCCAATTGGGCCATCTCATCTGCCTTGGAGTTTTCAGCCCGAGGGATGTGTTTGATGTGGAAGGTATTGAAGAGGTGTAGACACCCCATTTTTGACCGTCCTCAAGACTTGGTTGTGCTTGTAGGTACACCCAACAACTAGTTCGATTGCTCGCTGAGTACTCGACTGTCGCAGCAAAACGTCACCGGTTCGAGCTTCCCGGACCTCGTATCCTTTCTGCCCCTTTCTTGGACCTTGGCTAGGTCCTCTCTTAGTGGACTTTTTGGTTCACTGCCGTCCATGGCATGGCACTGCCGGCCATTGGTGATGCCCTGCCAGTCATCAGTGAGCCACTGCCGGCCATTGATGATGGCCGGCACCCCCCTGTCTTAGCTGGTTTTCCTCTAGATCTTTTGAGCCAGCTGGATTTTTGTTTGCTCCCCTCCATACACGTGTATGGAGGGATGAAGCCCTCGCAAAGCTTCTTGAAGAAGCTTTGGCTTTACATTCCTCTATATAAGCAAGAGGCATCCTTCTTTGCTAGGGGTTCAGCCATTTTGAAGAGAAAAACCTCTCATTCTCTCTATATTGTTTGTATTTTGTGCTTAGAAATTGGATTTCCTTGCACTTTTACACTACAACACATAGAGATACACCACCACCATTGGACTAAGCTTCTTGGGAGGGATTCTTGAGCTCTGAAAACTAGTTTCCACCCCCTGAAGTTGATGGTTTCGAAGAGGGTCTTCAAGGGTAAGTATTTTTCCCATTTTTGCATTTTCTTGCACCTTGCTTTAGCCCTCTTTGCATATTGATTTAGGCTTTGCTTATAACTAAAAAAAGTCTTGTATTTAAGTCTTTTTTAAGTTTGGTTAAGGCCACTTTGCTGTTAGGGGTGTGTAACCCCCTTCCTTGCTTTGTTTGGCTTTGTTTTAAGCTATATCTTGGAGCCTCCGAGCTAGCCTTGGTTTGGCCTCCCTACCACTGAAATCCAGTAGATTTTCAGTGGTAAAGGTGTGGTTTTGAGGTCCTAAATCAGAGGGGGTAGTCCCCTCTCTTTGTGTTCCTCTTTGCTTGCATTTTTGGCCTTCCAAAGGACCATCCCTCTATGCATTTTTGAGGCTTGGTCCAGGCCTTTTTTTGTGACTTCTAGGACCTTCCTTGGCCCTGTCCGAGGCTGGTTTGGTCATGTCTTGCTTGCATCTAGCATGTGTGGTGTAACTCTATTTATAGCTCATCAAAGTAGCATGTGTGCATAGTCTTTGTTGAGTTCATTTCAGTCCATTTTTGGTGATGTTTTACCATGCCATGAATCTGTTTTGGGTCGGTTTTGTCACTCCATACTTGCATGATACACTTGTAATGTAAATCCCCTAAACTAGCTTCATATGCTCCATACCATGCCATGTTAGCTTGTTTGGTTTACATTTCAGCATGTATTTGGTTATCATTTGGCATGTTATGACCCTATCCATATTTGGTTTGATCGTCCTTTGCATGCTCCATATAGGTGTAGAATAAATTTTGTTTACTAGCCCTTTGTGCATGATGTTTTGACTCATCATACTAACTTATTTTGGCTTCGCTTAAACATGATTTTATGCTTATTTTGAAGTGTTCTAGGACTGTTTTGGGCTGCCATGGCCATATCACTCATGCTTTGTATAGCTATAGTGTAAATGCTTAGGCTAGTCTTGGGTTTTGAGGCCTCTATCATGCCATACATGTGATGTTCGCATGTCTTGCCCTCATTCCACATGCTATTTCAAGCCATGAAATGTTGTTATACACTTGCATTTGACATGCCTTAAATGCTTTGTATAGCTTGTGCTTTATGCCTCAAGAATGAGCTTTTGTGCATGCCATTAAGCCTAAGCCTTTGGCTCATCATTTCAGTGCATTTTGGGTCTTATTATACCATGATGTAACTCTGTTTTTGGTTGTCTAAGTCATGCCATGATTGGTCCTCATAGGTGTAGTGCATTGCCTCTTTTGTAGCCTTGCATTGACCTATGTTTTAGGCCTCGTTTGGGAACAGGCTATTTTAGTAACTTTTTGACTTTTTACGAAAAGATGTGCAGAAAAGTAGAGAGGTGATGTGACTGGTTTTAGTTGGCTTTTTGGCTAAAATAGCCACTCCCCAAACGAGGCCTTAGCATTGTATGCTAGCTTGCTTTGGCCTACTTTCATGCATGTTTTAGTCTCATATCAGTATGTACTAGGACTGTTTTGGGTTGCCCTTGCCATATCCTTCATGCTTCGTATAGCTGTAGTGTAATTGGCCTTGCAAGCTTCGTGTTTCGGTGATTCACTCATGCTATCCTTGAGCTATTTAAATGATTTGGCATCATTTATCATCTCATTTCAGTGCATATAGTGTTGTTACACTTGCACATTTGTCACTTCTTAGGCACTTTTGAGAGTTGCCCTTTTAGGCCCCTTTGATGAACTTTTCGCATTTTGCATGCTTGGTGTGTGTTGTGTGGCTTAATTCATCACTTTTGGCTACTGATTTGGACCTATTTGAGAGCTGTCCATCTTTGGTGTAAGCCCATCTTACCATGTGGTCGCATGCTTGTTTCATCTTGTATGTTGTTGCATACTTGTCCACCTTTGCGTGCCTTGCATGTTTGCATATCCATGTTGCATTTTGCCATGTTGTTCAAGGTTGTCACCTCACATCATGCCTATGTGCTTGTTGCATGTCATTAGCCTTGTTAGGTTATTTACATTGTATGTTTGCCATCCTTACACGTTGCATTGTTTGGATTAAGTGTTAATCCAAACACGAGAAACGATGGGCGTTTCATACTCCGAGTGATGGAACGTGTCTCAATTCTCGGTCGCTGAAGCTCTTGATGATTCATGATAGAGTTCTAGGCTTTACTTGCTTTATTTGTGCATTCATTTCCATATTGATTTGCACAAGTTGGATCTTTGGCCATCATGCATCGGGATGCGTGATTGATGGTCGTGGATCCGACTAGGCCTTTCCCTTGATGTTTTGAGGTGATTTGGGGTGGCATCGTGCGTATATACCCTTGGGAGACCCTCCCATTCCTTTATTTTGTGCTTTGTTGCAGTTTGGTGTCACAGCACACTAGTGGCCGGCAGTGCACCACTGATGGCCGGCAGTGTCACACCCTTGGCCGGCAGTGCCCTGTTGTTGTTCGGCATCTCTCCTTTCATGGCCGGCAGGCCACTGGTGAGCTCTCTAGTAGTGTTTTGGTAAGTTTCAGCAACAAACACTAGAAGACACCCTGCAAACAGAGCCTCTAAAGAGCAACAGGAAGGCGTTTCGAGGCGAGGAACCGAAGCGAGCATGCATACCTTTCTTCTTCGAACAGAGCTGGAGCATCTTTATTTGTTGCTTTTCATTTGTTGTAATTAATTAATTTGTTAATTAATTAAGTTGTGTAATAATTAGTTGTAGCCAGTTATCCATTTGGTTTTGTAATAATAGCTTGTTAGTTAGTTAAATTAGGCGGCTTGTATTATTTATTTGGACCCTCCGAGCGAGGGCACAATTGTAATAAGTGTGCGTGTGTGTGATGTATGTCTTCCAACCCCACGTCTTTCTCTTTTTTATTTACCAGCTTACGATGGTTAGATTAGGGCATGTTTCAATTAGCATCCTTATGCTATGCATGTTTGCATCATTCATATGTCTTGCATGCACCAAGCTCGGCGCATCATACTAACTGCATTGTATTTCAATTTCAAGTTAAATACGTGTTAGTTGTAGCATCTCATATGCCATCTTAGAACAGCCAAGCCTACTGTAGTTGCATTCCTGCATGTGTTGGATTAGCCATCATAACATGAACTAGGATCATGTATGTGATTACTAACTAGTTTCTGTTTTGGCTCGGAGTACTCGGTAAGTGTTTATGCTTTAGCATCTCGCATGAGTGTGAATGTTAACATGACGGCATGCTTACCACGTGGCTATATGCTTATGTGATTAACTGCCTGAATGCTTGTGGGTGAAGGTTGGATTACTTGAATTGGGATAATTCATTGAAATCCGCATTTTAGCCTACTTGCGAGTAGTAAACTTTAAACATTTCCAAACAAACGGATATGCAATGCTTTGTTCCAAATTAGGCGATCTAGTCTATACTTATTTTGCTGTGTGCATCACATAGTAATTCTAGTTAATTAATCGGAATAAGAACGCATGTGTTTTCAAAAACGAGATATCATGGTTAGTAGAGGCCGATCTTTGATCGGACGAGCGGGGGTGCTCACGAAGTGACTTTCCCCAATCGTACCCAAGTTCTCGAGCCGAAGCAACTTTGGTAATGACGGACACGTGGCCTTAGGCAACGAGTCAGGCTTTCCTAAATTCCCCCAAAATAAATATTTAGGTGGCGACTCTGTATCTGGCAAAGCAGTCCATGTTTGGCACTTCTTTCAAAAAAATCTATTTTCAAAAACGATTTACCGGATTTGGACTCTTTGATAATTCATCAGTCTTGCATTGCACTCTGCGAGATTAGATACATGACCGTGACATTTGAGTCCGAACTGTAGTAAGGCCCAAGGGCGCGTCTACAAGAGGCGAGCAAGGGGGAGAGCAATATCCCTATATGCCCGCATAGTATCCTCCTTGGCGTTGAATTCTCCCGTAATTTGCCCGATGATAAGTTGGGAATCGCTGAACACTCGGATGTGGCTGACACCGATGCCTCTGGCTAGGCGGAGACCTGCTATCAATGTCTCATATTCGGCCTCATTATTGCTTGCATCGAACAGGAAACGGAGAGCACATTTGAAATAACCACCGTTAGGGGCGGTGAGGATGAGACCAGCCCCACTACCTTCTTTGCGGGATGATCTGTCGATGTTAAGGGTCCAAGAATGGGGGTCTTCTGGCTCGGTAGGGGTTGGTAGGGGTGGAGGAGTTGTGGCTGGGGTGAGGTTAGTGAATTCCAGGATGAAGTCGGCAACAGCCTGTCCCTTAATTATTGTCCGAGGCCGGTAGGAGATATCAAACTGACTGAGTTCGACCGAGCATTGCATAAGCCTACCGAAAAGCTCTGGTTGTTGCATTATCTTCTTCAACGGTTGGTCAGTGAGGACCACTATGGAATGGGCTTAGAAGTAAGGGCGGAGTCGTCTGGAGGCGGTGACCAAGGCTAAGGACATTTTTTCTAACAATGGGTAGTTCTATTCCGCCCCCCGAAGAGCCCGACTGATGTAGTAGACCGGTCGCTGGACAGAGCTGTCTTCCCTGACGAGTGCTGCACTAACTGCAGTGTGTGACACGGCTAGATAGAGGAAGAGGGGTTCGCCCGTGATGGCTTGAGAAAGTATGGGCGGTTAGCCATGCACTGTTTCAACTGTTGAAAAGCCTCTTCAGATTCTGCTGTTTATTCAAAAGTTTGCCGAATGACTTTGAAGAAGGGGAGACACTTATCCGTTGCTCGGGAAATGAAGCGGTTAAGGGCGGCCACTCGGCCAGTAAGCCTCTAAACCTCCTTAACCGTTTTGGGTGACTGCATTTCAATTAAGGCCTTGATCTTTTCGGGGTTGGCCTCAATGCCCCGCTGACTGACCATGAATCCCAAGAACTTCCCAGATTCTACGCCGAAGGTACATTTTTTCGGATTGAGCTTCATCTGGTACTTTTATAAAGTGGCGAAGGTTTCTCGCAGGTCAGCCAGGTGATCAGTGGAGAGCTTGCTCTTGAGCAGCATGTCATCGACATATACTTCCATGTTCTGGCTTATCTGATGATGGAAAACGGCATTGACCAACCATTGGTAAGTGGCCCCGGCATTCTTCAACCCATATGGCATCACATGGTAATGGTAGGTGCCTCGGTCGGTGATGAAGGAGATGTGCTCTTGGTCAGATGGGTGCATCGAGATTTGGTTGTATCCAGAGAAGGCATCCATGAAACTGAGCATTTGATGACCGGCCGTGGCGTCGACCAACAGATCTATGCAAGGGAGAGGGTAGCTGTCCTTGGGGCAAGCTCGGTTGAGGTCTGAGTAGTCGACACAGAGTTGCCATTTACCATTATTTTTACGAACCAGAACCACATTCGACAGCCATCTGGGGTAGTCCACATTAGCGATGAACTGTGCCTCAAAGAGTTTGTCTACTTCAGAAGCAATAAGGTTATTGCGTTTCGGGTAAAAAATGCGCTGCTTTTGGCAGATAGGTCGAAAATGGGGCTCAACACTGAGACGGTGGCTGATGAAGGAAGGATCAATACCCGGCATATCGGAGTGAGTCCAGGCAAACACGTCGTTGTGTTCAACTAGGAGGGCAGTGAGGTCGGCCTTGGCTTAGGGGGATAGTTGGCTGCCGATCTTAGCAGTTTTGGCCGGGTTGGTGGGGTCGACGAGGACTTCGACGAGCTCCTCTACTGGTTTCCCTCTGACTAGCTCGTCTTCATCTCTGACATCGAGTCCTTCAATGATCATAACCTCCTTCAGCTTGACTTCTTTAAGTGAGGCGACATAATATTCTCTAGCCACGGTCTGCTCTCCACTTATTGTTTCGACCCCAAGATCGGTGGGGAACTTGATGGCAAGGTGGTAAGTGGATGTGATAGCTTGGAAAGCATTTAGGGCAGTGCGGTCAAGGATGATGTTGTAGGCAGAGGGGCAGTCAACAACGAGGAAGGTGAGCAACTTTGTGGTCTGTCGCAGGTACTCACCAATTGTGATAGGAAGATCAATGGAGCCGATGGAGCTCACCCGGTCGCCAGTGAAACCGACCAAAGGGGTTTGGAGGGGAGTTAGACTTTCTTCCCCAATCTTGAGCTGGCGGAAGCAATTGAAGAAGATGATGTCTGAAAAACTGCCGTTGTCAACGAGAACCCGTCTGACCTTGTAATTAGAGAGGAGGGCAGAAATGACGAGAGGATCGTCATGAGGATAACAGATGCCTGTGTAGTCGGCGTCCGTAAAGGTGATAGGCTCGGTCCACTGCCTAGGGTGTTTGGAGGGTTGGTCCAACGTGGCAACTTCTTTGTCTGAGCCCTGCCTTATTTTCCTGAGTTCTGCCTGCTGAGCCAACCAGGATGGTCCTCCACAAGCAAGCCCTTCGGAGATGACTCTGATTTTCCCAACAGGTGGGGCGGGGTTACCTTGTGCCCGAGGTTGCTGTGGAGGGTGATCATGACCTTGGTTAGGTTGTGCTGGCTGTCGGGGAGGGGTGCGCCGGCAGTTGTTTCTGATGGGTTCAGTCCGCTGCCTCTACTGAGGGCGAGTATCCGTGAATCGGCTGAGGCGTCCTTGATGAATCAAGCCCTCAACCTGATCTTTGAGGTTAACACACTCCTCGGTATTATGGTCGTGATCCTGGTGAAAACGGTAATATTTAGACTGGTTTTTCCGATTAGAAGGATTCTGTGATGGTTGGGGCCATTTTAGGAGGTAGTCCCGCTGGATCTGATGGAGGACTTGTTCCATAGGGGAGTTTAAGGGGGTGTACCGCTCGAATCGGCCGGGCGGTCAGGCTGGGGCTGATCGGTCGATTCTGGGGGGTCGGTCAGTGTATTGAGATGTTTGGTTATTGTACTGGGTATTTCTGGTTTCTGAATCTTTTCTCTTTTCTCTGGGGGTCGGGTTTTTGGTTATAGGATCTTGCCGGGCGACTAGGGAATCTTCAACATTCATGTATTTTTGGGCTTTGGAGAGTAGGGCTGCCATGGAGGTCGGGGGAGTTTTAGAGAGAGAGAAAAGGAAGTCAGACGATCGCAGACCGGCCATGAAAGCCGTAAGGATGACCTTGTCATCGTTTTTCGCTACTTGCAGGGCTTCGGTGTTGTAGTGGGTAACGAAGCTGCGTAGAGACTCCCCCTCGGTCTGACGGATGTTGAGGAGTTGGGTCGCTGGACGCTGCTGGCGCTGGGCTCCAATGAAATGACTGAGAAAAGAGTCACTGAGGTACTGGAAAGTGGAGACAAAGTCTGCTGGCAGTTGACTAAATCAAAGTCGAGTTGACCCCTTGAGTGTCACGGAGAAAGCCCCACACATGATTTCGTCAGGAAAAGCATGGAGGATCATGAGGGTCCTGTAGGTCTCCAAGTGGTCGACTGGGTCCGTCGTACCGTCAAAAGAGTCGATGGTGGGCATTTTGAACTTGGGGGTAGAGGTTTAGCCTGGATGGAGGCAACGAATGGCTAGTTGGCTGTGGTAGAGGGTTTATGTTGGATGTTCTGCATGACCCTTTGGAGTTGGAGCTTCATGGCTCGGAGTTCTGTGTCCCAGAGAGGAATGTTGTTACCACAGGAGGACAGCGGGGGCTGGACGCTACTGGCCTCTCCTTCACGGGTTGATGCTGGGACCGATGGATGTGGGGGTTGGGGTGGTGGATTTATATTTGGGGAAAGAGGTTGTAAGCCTTCCAAGTTGGGTGGATTAGGCTACAAGATAATATGGCTCGGGGCTCGTTCTTGGTTGGGGGGAATATCTAGAGGTGGTGGAGGAGGCATAAGAAGGTTTCTTTAGAGTAGAGCATTTATCAGGGTTTGGTTTTGCTCGGCCATGCGGTTAATGCTGTTGGTAAACTCGATGAAATACTGTAGTGGGTTGTTTGGATTGGAGAGGTCGGCTTGGTGGTCAACAGCATTATGGTGAGAAGCCATGGATCTAGTCGTGACCATACACTTTGATGGGTAGCAAGAAAGGGTTGTTGGGACAGGGTTTCTGGCAACAATGAGCACAACTGGCCCGCGGAGCAAAGCGTTCCCACAGATGGCGCCAACTGATGATACAGTTCGTGATGATAGAACGGGTCAAACTGATCTACACTCCTCAAGCCTATGTCCGAATGACCAAGCCCACGAGGGAACCTGCACAAGAGTTCAACGGGAAACGGAGAGTCCCCCAGTGAACCCTCCAACGAGCAAGTTAGAAAGAGAAGTGGGTTATAGAGATAGACTAGAGATAGAAAAGCTTAACCTTTTTCTTGTCTTCAACGTCTGCTTATATCCTCTGGTAATCATTTCGTTGTCCCTTCTGACCTGTCACCTTGTTTGAAAGTCTATGCTGTAACTTACATTGTTCAGGGTGAGGGCATGCTATCCCGACAGAGAGGGGTTATCGCAATAAACGATGTAAGGAGCCTCATTAATGGTGATGTGCCGTGGCAATAACTTTGCAGATCTTTGTCTGCTGATGTGGCTTGCCTTTCTCTCGCCACGTGTCTTGATGTCATTGATTTTTATTGCTATGTGGGGTTTTAGTAGTGCTGGGTTTCATTAATTGGATTATGTATTGGCCCTAAGTGGTGGGCCTGGGTTGTTCATAGTAAACTGTAACCTTTACGGGCCTACCCATGTCATGTACTTTTTTAAAATTATATATGTATGTTATAATAGGATTATTTGCTAAAATTTATATCAATTTTTTTATTTATTTATTTTAACAGTTTGAGTTACACTATTTAGTGCAATTCCTATTTATGACTTGTAAGGTAAAAATGATTTGAATAAGCTGATTATTTAAAAATTGAGAGAGAGGAATGCTTCTAATTTTTAATTTTTACTTTTAGATTATTTAGGCTTGGTTTGACATCTTCAAAAAAAGTCAAAAAAGTTACTATCCTATTTAAGTCACATCACTTCTTTACCACATCACTTCAAACCCAACCTATATTTTATAAAAAGTCAAAAAGTGCACTTATATAGATCATCTCAAACCACCCTGTACTTTCAATGTACACAGAAATGCAAAATAATGTGATAAAGGATAGAAAAATATAGGGTATGTTTGGCTTGCATTTGGGAGATGAGTTTTAGAAAAAAATTTCTAAAAAATTGTTTGGTTTGAGTTTTTCTCAAAAAATTTCTAAAATTACTTTCTCTCTCTTACACATCAATCAATCACTTTTTCTCTCTTCTCTCCCCTTCTCAATCACTTTTTCTCTCACACACATCTAGTCAAATTCTCCCAAAATATCAAATCATCTCAAACTCCAAAAAAAACAACTCTTCCAAAATATACAACCAAAGAAACCAAAAAAATTTCTAAACTCTTTCTTCAAATTTTTTTTCAAAAACAACTCTCTCAAAAATAAACCAAACAAAAATATATACTTCCAAATAAAAAATAATAAAAATAACTGTTAAAATTGGTTTTTAAAACTGATAAAAATAAATATAAAAAACAGTCTATTTCAAGAAAATTAAACGAAAATGATAAATATTTTTTATTTTTTTCAATTTATTTTTTATTTTATTTGAAACTTCCTTTTGCTTTCACATATCTCTATCCATCCTTGGACAACTTTTACACGCTAGTCATTAAAGTATGGATTTGGTGCACACACACAAAAAAAATAATAAATAAATAATTTTAAAAAAAAGTTCTTGCAGATGACAAAAGTACCCTTACATGAACAAGAAAATACAACCGGGCACAAATACGAAAGGTTAAGCTTGTCTCAAGTTGAGATTAAGATTGGATTCGTTCAGTTCGATTTATGAGATCTATTTTTTGGATCCGTTTTGATAATCTGAACCGTGCAATGTGTAGAACTCGTCGAGTACTATATGCCTGTAAAAAATCACGTTGATCGGATATCAATAGCTATGTGATCAAATCAGCTTTCTATAAAAAAAAATGGATGGTGAAACAATTAACGGTTGATAAAAAAATGTTTTGTTCACATAGCTATCGATATCTGATTAACATGATTTTTTATAGACATATAATACTCGACGAGTTTTACATATTGCACGATTCGGATTATTAAAACGGAATCCATAGTGGGTCTCCACGGACCCAACAGCACGGTCCAGTCCGATCGTGGACTGGACCAAAGGCACTGCCAACAAGGAAACCCTTTTGGCCACAACTTTTAACTTCAGATTATTTGGATTATACTTTGAAAAATCTGATAGAAGTTATTTGTTGCAATCTAATTTTTATAGTTTAATCAGTTCATAACATCTTTAATGGCATGTTATAATTTAATTAAAGTTAAAATTTAGCAAATCTTTTAAAAAAATTATGATTTGATGATAAAGTGTATGATGTAAAGTTAAAATAAAATATAAATCACACTTACAATAAATATGATTTACAAATTTATTTTTTTGAGTAATTTTTGTTCATATTGTTGGAACGTTATTTCACCAATCCATAAGTCTACTTTTGTCTTTACCGTTGAGCTAGATAAAAGTCCATGGGAACTTGTCTCTCAAAGTTATATTTTTTATAAAAAAAAATTTCTTATTATTGTAATAGTATCATTCATAAATATTATCAAATTATATAAATTTGTCCTTTAAGATTATTTTAAAATTCAATACATGTCCCTTTATTAATCTTGATTATTTGAAATTAAAATCTTACGTCTATCTATCAATATGGACAAACAAAAATAGCACGGATGATCTTTATATACTTCTCCGTCTTCCTTTGGAAACTATAGGATAAATTATACTAATGGTTCCTGTAACTTACTTCTTATATTAATTTAATTCTTGCAGTTCTAATTATATTAATTTTGCGCTTTAATTTTTTACACTATGTCAATTTAATTTAATTAATAACATTCGTTAAAAAATTAGATAAAAATCAAGGCTAAAATAATCTTTTCAAATGGGAATGAACCATTTTAAATGTGAATAGAATATTTTACCCCTTAATTTAGTTTAATTTCTAAATAAATGTTATCAATTGAACTAAATTAACATAATACAAAAATAAAATTGATATAATTAAAACTATAAAGATTATATTGACACAACACAACTGACGAAGTAAAGGGGCATGGGATGTAATTATTCCTTAACTATATTAAAGTTAGGCAAGTTTTCAATGAGAAAAAGATGGAGAGAATAATATTGAAACAGTTGATAGCTTATTTTACGGCTTTTGTGGGGTTCAATGGTAGGCAGTTAGGTGGAGTCATATTAATTTAATTTATTCAAGCATGACGTTGTGCCAAACTAGGGCACACACTAAACATATTAATCAATGCAAAGGGTTCTATGAATTGACATTACAATTTAGCAATCCAATGATCTTCCACTCCTCAAATTTTTTTTATCACAACCTAATCAAGTGACTCAAAATTCAATATTGGTGACTACAAAATTTAAAACATGTTAAATTATATGCAAACAAATAGATAAGTTCAGCATGTGAACTGAACATGATAATCAAAGGATGTGTCACGTATTTTATTTTCCTTCTCTCTTTCTCTCTCTTTTGTTTTTTTCCTGTTTCTTATATTAATCTAATATGTTATGAGAATTTTAATTTCAAGAGGTCTTGAAATCAAATTTTTTTCACCCCCTATTATATCTATTATTAGGTTTTATCTGTCTTTATTCACCTTATTCTCTCAATCTATTTATGTCTCCACGTGCAAGATGGGATTGCACATGAGACGAATTGTAAATTTGATATACATTTGGATATGTTTCCTAATGGCTTAAATCTTTTGGACAATTAGTGACTTAACATGATGTTTTATATGACAAATACTTCAATCAATTATTTGTATGATTAATTTTGCTTTACATTA
This sequence comes from Camellia sinensis, assembly GCF_055761805.1. Classification (NCBI taxonomy): domain Eukaryota; kingdom Viridiplantae; phylum Streptophyta; class Magnoliopsida; order Ericales; family Theaceae; genus Camellia; species Camellia sinensis. The sequence continues at coordinate 180,016,327 of NC_138970.1, read as the reverse complement.
ATATCTTACAATTGTAGACAAACATAATAAAATCTGAAAGCCCTAATAGATGTAATGTAATATCTATCCAAAAAGATATAGTAGTCCTTTATTTTTTACAAACACTCTTACAAGTTTCAGCATATGAATTTATTTAATTTAATTAAATATATATTAATGAAAAAAATATTTATGTGACTTTAATTAATTGGGACAGAAGTTTGCTTGACTTGATTTGGCACCCTTTCAAGTTTCAAGTTCCAAGAGTTAAGGTGGCTGTCCAATTCTTGTTGGATTCATATTAGATAATGGTAACTCATTTGTGACATTTTGTCCCCTTAGTAAGGTGTTCTAAGGTTGGAATATTTTGAAATGTAGTGGCTTAAATATCAATTTTCTCTTTAGTTTGACAATTTTTTTTAGCCTCCAATTTTGAAATAAGTAAGAAGCAACAATACTATAAAGTCATTAAAAAAAGTTTGTCCAAGCCACCTCGGGAGAACTTCAAACATTGTGGAAATTGTTAACAACAATTATAAGGTCAATAATTTTTTTTTTTAGCCAGGAGAGGAGAGGAGGGATGGAGAAGCGATATCATGCCACGACTTTAACAAATGAGTTATCAATATGAAAGAATAGGGCAAATTTTACTTTATTTCCTTACAGTTTGCGTTAGGTACAGTTTGCCCTTTAAACGTTTGGAAATGACTATATAATCCCCTTATGGTTTAGAGACTGAAGTGCATTTTCATTAACAATTTAATGAAAAAGACTAAAATATATCTATGTATTTGCACTTTAACCCTTAGTGCTTTATTTCTTGTGCAATTTACCATCTTGAAATTTAAAAATGAACATATAACCATGTTTCACATTTACTGTTAAGTCGGACAGAATGTTTAACAGTGCACTTCAGTTTACAAACCAAAGGTGAGTTATGTGGTCATTTCCAGACATTAAAAAGATAAACTGCATATGACCCAAATCACAGAAATAAAGTAAAGTTTGTTCTAATTTTTTTTGTTCACTATACCACTTGCTATTGCTCATAAGTCAATTTAATTAATGAAAATGCTAAAAGAAGGTTAGAAAGTGAGTTGTAGAAAAGATTTATCTTCATACACAAATATTAGAAAGAGAGTTGTAGAAAAGGTTAGTGAACTTGAACTTCCAAATTTAAACAAATCTAACTTCAAAAGCTCAATAACAATAATATTCTCCATACTGTTGAATTTTACTATCAAACCGTTTGTTGTGGCTTATGTTTGTAGTTTACATTGTAAAAATAAATTTGAAAAATTAATTATTCTAAAATTAGAGAAATAAGTTTTAAATTATGAATACAAATATCTAGTGAGAGAGCAGGGGGAGAGGAGGAATTTTGAGCATAAAAGATGGAAAGAAAAGGACATTAACCGAGGATTGTTTAGTGTCCCGACAAAGAATAAATTTTTTTTACAGGGTTTGGATTGCAAAATTAAAATTATATAAAACAAACTCAACAATGCTACAGACCACTAAATTCTTACCACTAACACCATTACTAATGATGTGGAAAGCAAAAAAAACAAAAAACAAAATAAAACTAAGACACAAAATACATGTGGAACCCACTACCACATCATTAGAGCAACCACTAATTAGTGGTCTCCATCATTTTTCAAACAAACCAACCAAAGGGCAACAGATTACGACATTCCACCCAACACGGCAACAAGCATGGGCATTATTGATGAAATGCTGACATCAACTCGAACAAACTCTTACAAATAATAACATGGCAAATTACAGACTTATAATTTTTTTTTAAAAAAAGGGTAAATTACCTTTGTTCTATCTATATTTGACTATTTTTTTTATTTTGATTTTTTATATTTTAATTTATTTTAAAAGTTAATTTACATTCAAAATTAAATAGAAAATGATACATTAACAGTTACGTGGTATAAAAATATTTTATTATTTATAATTTACATTTCTTACAAAAATTTAAACTCTAATATAATAGCATATTTTTATGTTATGTAACAATTAATGTGACATTTTCTGTCTAATTTGAATACAAATTAGCTTTAGGAGTAAATTAAGAAAAATTTAAAATATGAAAAGCCAAAGTGAGGAAGAAAAAAAAAAGTCAAAGTAAAAAAATGACTAAACATAAAGGGAAAAAAAAGTGTAATTTACCATTACAAAAAATTTGACAACCTCATAAAGGACCTAGCTCCTCTCCAATTATTGAAGAGGGTTGTTCTGCATTGGTGGATCCTAATCCAAACCCATGTCGATAATTCAAATTGTTCAATGTGTAAAACCCGTCAAGTACATTACCCTTACAAAAAATCACATTAATCAATAACCACTTAATCAGATCGCATTTCTATCGCAATTTACTCAAAAATTATATTTGAAAAAATATGATATAATCAAGTGATTATCGATATCCGATCAATATGATTTTTTTTATAGAGATGATGTACTTGATGAATTTTACACATTACACGGTTTGGGTTATTGACATGGGCTCAGATTAGAGCCCACCAATGCCGAATAGCCCTTTCCTGGAGAGAAGCTAGATCCTAATTTAAGGATTCGTTTGGGAAGTGGGTTGACTTTTTGGCTTTTTAAATTTTTTGACTATTTTAGCCTAGGGCTAAAAAGGCTGGTTTGGGAAGGGCTTTCCGTTTGGGAAGATGGTTTGTAGCTAAAATAGGCACAAAAGACAAAATAGGCTATTTTAGCCACAACAAACAAAACATCACATCAAACCCATAATCATTACACTCTTCTCTCACAAAAAAAAAAATCAAAAAAGCCAAAAAACCTTCCCAAACTAAGCTTTTTAGCCCAAGCTAAAATAGTCAAAAAAGCTAAAAAGCCAACCCACTTCCCAAACCAACCCTTAGGCTTTTTTGGCTTTTTTGGCTTCTTTTTTTTTTTGTGAGAGAAAGAATGTAATGATTATGGGTTGGATGTAATATCTTATCTTATTAGGCTAAAAAGCATATTTTGTTTTTTGTGGCTAAAATAGCCACAAAAAAAAAAGCCCTAACTTTTGCTTCCCAAACGAAGCCTAAATGTCACATTTATTTTAACTCTTTCAAGTTATCATTTGTTCGAAAATGTAATTTTATTTTGGAGTAAACCACGTAATTTTTTGTATTCTTCTGGAGGGCTACTAAATACCCCCACCTTTCTACTTTGAACCCTCTACCACCAAAATTGTTACCTTCTTTATTTTTGTTTGTACCCCTACCATAATTCCAAATATACCTTTTGAATCCCACCTCTACACTTTCCACCTACAACTCCTCATTCTTTCTTCAGTAGTTCTCCTCTCACTTCGACGACCCTTCTCCTCCAACAATCCTCTCTCAACATTCTTCCCTCGCCAATAATTTCATACTCCTTCTTCCAATCTCTATCCTCGCACTTCTAAGACCTCTCTCACATTTCGGTAGGTACCTCAACCACGATTGCCATCGTTCGGAAAATCAATTTTGAACAAAAGCCTGATGTTCGATAGTGTGTAGCCGAAAAAAAGCCATATGTTCGGTTGTGGAGCATCGAACATAGTCAACAAGTTCGGCTCTGTATAACCGAATGACAAGAAATTGACCAAACTGCAAGGTAGAGAGAGAAATCAACGAGGAGAGAGAAAGAGAGAGAGAGAAAGAGAGAGTCGCACACGAAAGAGAGAAAAAAGAGTAAGTTCTAGAGGATGAAGATCGTGAAAGAGAGTCGATCTAGGTTGCTCGGTGGTGTGAGTGTTCACAATGGTGTGAGTACTTGTGTTAATTCTCACCAAAAGTGCTAGACTTTTCCGGTAATGAGTTCCGACAAATGCCATGCACAACGTTATGGCTGTAGCTAGCAACAGATAAAGTAGAGATACACCAACAAAGGTCATTGGAGAGTAAAAGATGTAGATATTTGTATGTTTTATGTATGTAATGGTCGACTTCGTCATGGATTCTAGCAATGTCGAAGTAAACAGATCGTGATCAATTAGAGCAATAATTTCAGAGTTCAAAAACCATTGATCATAACTGGAGGTTTTCAGCGGAAGCGGAAGTATGATGGTCGATTGGTCACTAGAGGGTATCAGCGAGAGTGAAAGTGGTGGTGGGATTAGGGTTAGGGTTAGACTTGGAAGGATAAGGATAGGGACAAAATTGAAATTTAATGTTAGGACAAAATTGTAATAAAAAATTAAAAAAAAATCTAAAATAAAAATGTATGGACATTTAGCAACCCTCTTATTTTGTGCTTGACTTAAATTCTTATTTTGTTTCTCTTCGTATTTCAAGTCTTTCCAAACTTGGTTAAATGTATCAATTCTTAACATAAATTATTGTAAAATATATATTCCTCGATAAAAAAGTTTATTGTAAAATATATAATTCAATGTAAAAATGATGATCTTATCAATTTTTTAACCATACAATTAACAAATTGCTAATAAAAATAGTAATAAATAGTATGTGAATTAAAATTTCATAAGAACCTAGTGTAATTATATTAAATTTGTAGAGTTTAATGTAATTTTTATTTATTTTTTAGTTTTTTAAGTCCTTTGTCATCTCGACAAATTGACATGCAAGCCCCATGTCTAAATGGTTCGTGCCATTATATTATCGCCGCCGACACCTGACATCACAATTTTTATGGACCGTCCGATGAATGTCAACGTGGAATAATCTCATTCGATGAAATGATGTTTAAACTCCCAAACAATCCTTCTGTTGCAAAAAGAAACAGATTCAGAAATTTTTCTACAAATTTTACTTAGAAAGTGACTCTGAGACACTCAGGGTAGAAGCTAAAAAAGTGAGTGCTTTGACTTTTTAGTTTTTTTTAAATCAAAAAAATTAATTTTTTTAATCAAAATTTTTTGCTGAAAAAAATCATTAAAAAAGTTAAAAAATCAATTTTTTTTTCAATTTTTCAAAACACCACTATATAATATAAATTTAACTTGATGTATTGTGAGTTGTATTTATAATAAATTCAATTTACATAAAATAAAATTTATGAAAAAAAATTCTAAATTGATAATATTATTGTTAATTTTAAGGATAAATTATAAATACACCCTCTGAGATTTAATTAAAATACGAATTGCCCCCTATGATTTTAAAAATTACATTCCACCCGTTGGGGTTTCTAATTTTATAACAAATCGCTCATTTTATTAATAAATCATCAAGTCAATTAATAATTTTTAATGATATTAAAAATATGTTTCAATTAATAATTTAGGTAATTTATTATTATATAATAGTACAATTATGAATTTCATTTATTTAATTAATTCTGTTAAATAAAAAATTTTAATAAGGGATATTTGTAATTTTTCAAATTACAAGAGATAATCTGTATTTTAAGTAAATTTCAAATGATGTATTTGTAATTTATCCTAATTTTAATCATTTAGGGTAAATAAATTTACTTTGGATGGTGGGTCACCACAATCATTGAAGTGCTTGTGATAACAATTCATCCATGTGGTTGATGGCAATCTCTTTGGCAACCTAACCACGGCAGAGTAAACAACCAAACCACTGAAAAAATAAATAAACTTAACCATTGATTTTTGTGAAGTCGATATATTTAAATAAAAAAATTTGTACACACTATGCATACAAATTTTTAATTGAGAGTGCATCTTACATGTATGGATTCCATTTTTATGTGAAATTTTTATATATGTGTAGAATTTTTTTTCGAACATGTAACATTGCTTAAGACAGAAATTTAAAAAAAATATTATAAAAAAAGTGAGATTCAAATTTAAAATGGATCTCCACCCCATATTATCTTCTTAACATATATTTTTGAGTAAAATTTTATAGGCTCCTCATATGACTGTAAAGAAATAAAGCTTGATTAGGCTTACAAGGTTAGTTGGATGTATAATATTAATAGTACTGGTGTCTTTTGGTTGTTTTAATTTTCCATGTGTAGTTTGTCAATCAAAATGTTAATGACCCAACATTACAACAAAACTAAAATATGAGGTTTGAATTATTTAAATTAAAACTTTGAGAATTAAAATGAGACTTTGTTTAAACTAAGGGATTAATAAAAATACTAAACTAAATTATCGACAAAAACTACCAATTCTGCCTATGGAATGGATTGGTATTTTTTTTTGATACTTTTGTAAGTGCATTTTTTTTTTTCAAACAACTAAACTTAAAGAATTCTTGGTAATGAGATATAAGAGTTTTAACCAATCGGACTAGTCCAATTGATTTGTCTTTGCTGGGTAGTTGAAAGGGGAAAACAATATATGTCAAGGTAAGAAAAAAATCATCTATTATATAAATTACAAAGACTTAAAATTAACAAAATTATATCATATCATCTGTTAGTATACTAATTGATATACCAATTGGTGTGTATAGTTTTATTGGAAAACATTAACTCACTAATTTTAGTGTGATTTCCAAAATATATATAAACTAATCACGACATGCATGGTTTAATGGTTGATCCAACCACCAAGGAATAATCACTCAAGTTTAGTAGTAAGTACTAGCTTGATTTAGGGACTTAGAAGGAATTTATGAAATGAAAACAGAAGAAACAAAGTAAATGAAATATAAGAAAATTATTATTAAATAGTTTAAGAATATTAATTATGTAATATTATTTATACAGTGTTTTAGACTAATGAAAAATTATAACACATAAGTGGATTATTTTTTTATCTCTTAACTACTTAACACGGTATGTTAATATTGTTTTATCTATAAAAATTTTCACTGCATTTTGAAAGTTTCACATGAATAATGTCACATGAAACTTCAATACTATCCAATAATTATCTTAAATATAAGATAAATGTTTTTCACTTTTTCATTCTTTCTTTTTTTCTTTTCCTTGCACAAATTTTCCTTCAATTTTTTTTATCTAATTGTGTTAGGTTTAAAGATTTGAGACTTTTTAAAGAATAAATATTGAAAATTTTAATTTTGAAATTCTAAAAAGAGTTTTAGTGATGTAGCAAAGAGTAAGATCCACATGTAATGTAATATGTATACCTATGTTTTCATTTTTTCTCCTACCACATTATTAAAACTTTCTTTAAAACTTCAAAATTATAGCATTCTATCATTGTTATTTTTAAAATTTCCATTCAAATTCTTGATGTAAACTTAACTTATGGAATTGGGCCGGTGGATGGGCCCAGATTTGCCAGTATCCGTTGAAACAAACTTCCCGTTGTCCAACTCAGCAGTTTTATCATTGAGAAATCCTTGACAGCAGGAAAGGCCACACATGCTTTTCAGAAAAAAAGAAAAAAAAGAAAAGAAAAAAAAAAAGGAGGATAAATTATAAATACACCATTGAAATTTGATTAAAATATGAATCGCCCCTATAATTTTAAAAATTACATTTCATCCCTGAGATTTCTAATTTCATAAGAAATCACTCATTTTATTAATAAATTATTTAGTCAATTAACAGTTTTTAATGATGTTAAAAATATGTTTCAATTAATAATTTAGGTAATTTTATTATTATATAGGAGAGTAATTATAAATTTTATTTTTTTAGTTAATTCTGTTAAATAAAAAATTCTAATAAGGAGATATATGTAATTTTTCAAACCACAGGGGACAATCTATATTTTAAGCAAATCTCAGGAGATGTATTTGTAATTTATCCAAACAGTGGTACTACATGTATCAATTAGTGTACCAACACTAGTTATGACATTATTATTAGCCTCACTCATTATATAAATTATAAATACCAAAAATCTCTTAAATTATGCTACATCATCAATTGAGACACTAATTAATACACTAATTAATGCATATAGTATTATTCAAAAACTAATGTGGTGAAATGCAAATTTATCAAAATAAATAATATATCTTGTTAATTGTAAAAATATTACCCCTATATTATTTTAGTGAAAGATTCTTTATGAATTTTCTATAACAATAGATTTTTTCTCTTCTAAAATTTTGCATTCGCTTAATATATAAAAAATGAGACAGTAAAAATGGACAATCCAAAATTATTAATAAAATCGAAATTGTAAGGCTAATTTTAAATTTCACGTAAAGAAATCAATAGATCAAAAACATTTTTTATTCTTTTGTTATTTTTACTTTGGATCAATATGCTAATCTCGTTAATTTTGTAATACAATTGATTTGGGAAAAGTCATAAATTTTTTAAAGCCAAATTAATGTTCCTAAATTTTATTGCTTTAAATAGAGTCTTCAATAGTTTGTTATTAGAGTTGCCAAAGCTATAATATAACAATTTTGGTGCAAAAGTGATTCTCTAATGATTTATCATTGGAGCTGTTAAATTTGGCAAATACCAAATGTGTCAATTTATCCAAAACCGACTGTTTTCTTCCTCCCTTCCTTCCTTCCTTCATTTCTTTCTTTCTTACCTTCCTTTTTCATCATTCTCAGCAAACCAATTGCGGTTGACAAGCTCTCTGTTTCTGCATAACTCAACAAAATTTCATCCACCAGTCGATCACCCGGTCGTTCGGTTGATTGACCAGCTAAGATAGTTGTCCAACCTCGACTTCGGTTGGGATTTGCCAAAATGGCTTTGCATTATTGGAGCACTATTGTTATAATTTAACAATTTGCTATTATAGCATGTTTTTGGAGATGCTATAATAACATTTATCTTTAGAGATGCTCTTAAATTTAGTATTTACGTAAAATTGTGAAAAATACAAATTTTTGCACCTTCTTTTTTTTTTTTTTTTTTTTTGTACTCGGACTTAGGATGGCCAATTATTTTGAGCTTCAAATTGTATGAAATTGTATGCATTTGCCTAAGTTCATCTCAAATTTAATACGGACTTTTAAATTTTTCTCCAATTATACACAAAATTTGAAAATATGTGATTTAAATTTTAAAAACATTCCATCTGTGTGTGAGTTGCACGGGTTAGATTCGCTCAAATTTAACTCCAACATGTATAGAATGATTTGCTGTTGATTATTGATATTTCTGCTAACAAAACAAGCTTACAATATGGGCCGGAAGCTCAAGTTCAATAGGCTGATCTATAATTGGGCCATATTTGCAGCCCAATCTCCTTCTATGTGATTTAGTTGTGAAAAAATTGTATTTATAAACTTCTCATTCAATGATCGATTTTAGAACTCCATTTGTTTATTATTACATGTAATCGGGACTGTTTAATGCGGTTTGTCTTAATTGATTATAATTTTTTTTTATTCTAAAAATTTTTGACAAATTATTTGATTCAACTTTTGCTTATAATTTATTATGTAAAAATAATTTAAACTAAGAAATGATTACTTTAATTTTTATTTTTTTATTATCAATTTTTAATTTATAATAAATTGCACTGAACAAACTCATGTTGTTTCATTTTGAGCTCATGTCAGATATATGACATGTCAAAAATATATATATCTGATTTAAAAATATAAAGTATATGAATATGAATATATATATATATATATAGTAGATGCAATTAAGGGTGACCTTAGTTAAGGGTGACCTTAGCTTAGCTCCGTGACTAGCAATCTAATCTATAAATCTTTTATCTTTTATTTTTTTTAATAAATTATAAATACACCTTTAGAATTTGATTAAAATATAAATTACTCTTATAATTTTAACAATTACAAATATTTTTTGTTAAATTTTTTTTATTTAACAGAATTAGTAGACAAAATAAAAATTTTAACTATTCTCCTATTGTACGGGAAATAAATAAACCTTCTCGTATAATCCTGTTGATCAAGTCTGTGCTCCTCCAAACGTCGTCGCTTTACTCCCTGAAAACACAAACGTGAGCTAGCCGGCGGGTGTGTGCCGGAAATCCCTCCGATGCCTAAGTCAGCAACAAGACAATAGACAATAAGCTCTAAGCTCTGTGTATTCTAGAGTAAGAATTGGGATACCTGTACAAAGGTCTGGTCATGAGCTTTTATAGACTTTACTTTGGCATAATCCTAATAGGATTCCAACTCTCCCTATAAGAGTCCTCCTAGGAATCACACACCCTACTCACTACCAACCAAGTGAGATGGTTTTGCATAATCCTAGTAGAACTATACTCTCCTTAGCAGAGTCCTCCTAGGAGTCATACTCCTACTCACTACCAACCAAGTGAGATGGTTTACACAATCCCGGTAGGACTCTAACTCTCCTTAGCAGAGTCCTACTAGGAGTCTCATCACTGCAAGCCAAGTGAGATGGCTGAGCTTTTTACCTCGGTTATACATTCCTGCCCGAACTGATTTATCTCGGTCCCCTGCCCTTCGGACCGTGCGATCGAAAGCCGATCTAACGGATGCCACCCTGCCGAGCTATACACAGCTCGACTTTCGCCATTGATGCTACCTCCTTTAAATAAGCTGCTGCAACCACACTGAGCTAAGTTACCTCGGTCACACGCTTAAGTAATGATGTAGATGGCGCCCGGCCGAGCTATACCAAGCCCGACATCCTTTCTCGCCAATACCTCGGCTAACCACCAGGCTCATTTATTTCGGCTGACATCTTTACCTCGGCTAACATTGCGGTCAGCCAAGTTACTTCGGCTCTGTGATACTTTAAGTACTACTATCAGTCTTGACTTCGAGATGACGCCCTGTAGAGCTATCGTTTAGCTCGGTCCTCTTTCTATCGATACCTCGGTCCATAGTTCGGCCCAAACCCAAAAAATGAGATGTCTTCTTGGCCTAAGACCGAGCTACACCATCCCTTATCTCGACCCATTACGCGGTCCAACTCCCAAAAAAGACTCTTCCTAGCTCGGCCCAATTTGTTTTACAAATTACCCTCTCATCTATACAATAATAAAATTATCAGAATTGTTAATTAAAATATATTTCTAACATCATGTTAATTGACTTAATAAAGTATTAATAAAAAAGGTAAATTGTTATGTGATTCAAAATTTGATAAGATATAATTTCTTAAATCATAAGAACAACTCATATTTTAAGAGATTGTTTGAGTATGACTTATATAAGATTCGTTTGGGATGTCGGTTGACTTTTTGACTTTTTGAATTTTTAGCTATTTTAGCCTGGGGTTAAAAAGTCTCATTTTTTTTTACTTTTGTAAAAGAAAAAATGAAATAATTATGGTTTGGATGTGATATTTTATCTTATTGGGCTAAAAAGCCTATTTTGTTTTTTTTGTAGTTAAAATAGCCAAAAAACCAAAAAGTTTGACATGCCTAACGAAGGCTTAATAAATTTTTTACTTTTTATTAAAAAAAAAACGTATAAAAAAATAAAAGTATGTGACAAAAAAATAAATAAATAAACAAATAAGCTATTTATTTGTGGTATTGCCAAATCATTTTAAAATCTCAAAATTTTGTATTTGGAACTAGTAGTTGACCTGTGCAATGCACGTGTTATTTTTTTTTTCAAAAAATATTTGATAGTACAATGTGTGTTATAAAAAAATAATTATGATTTTAATTATTTATTTTGATAATATTGGCACTATCGTTCTATAAAATTATTACTTGAATACTTATATATATATATATATATATTAATTTTAGTTAAATTTTTGTATATTTTGATAATTTTAGTTCTATCGTATTATAAAAGTATAATTATCTTATAATAATTTTATATGATATATATTAAATTATAAAATAGTAAAATAAATACTCATTTGATATTAAAAATAATAGTTAAATTAGAAGAAGAATTAATAATATAAAATTAAAAGTAATTCTAACTATTTAATTTTCTTTTATATTTACTTGGAAAATAAAATATGTAGAAATAAAAATTATATAAAAAAATAAATATAAATATGTTGTAGTTGGATTATCATATAATGATTTTATATGAAATATATATATATATATATATTAAATTATAAGATTGTAAAATAAACAATTTTAATTAAATTAAAATATCAACTATATAAAAGAAATTTAACAACGACTAACCAATAAAGAATCACATAACAACATTTAAAACCAAAAAAAAAAATAATAATAAAAACATCCAAATGATAGATACATTTTAGTGTGTGAAATGATTAATCATCTGAAATGTGATGTCAAAACATAAAAGAATCTACTGCTTAATAATTGAAAAAGTAACTCAAGTAATAAATTTGAACTTTAGAGGTTTTTCGAGAGTATCATTGTTATGCATGTTTTTCCTCCTGTGAGTTGTGATTATATAAAATAATGTAGGAAATGAAGTATAATTTTATATATATAATCACTATAAAATTTAAACAACAAATCCATAATATAGAATTTGTATTAAGTATAGAATAATGCATGGAAAATAAGAAAAAAAAAAAGTAATTTAACATTAAAAAAAATCCTTGAAAGAATTAAGAAGAAAAACGTGAAGCACAAAATTGGTATTGGGTTTGTGGATTATCTCAATTTATCATGAAAAATATACGGAAAATAAATATTTGTCAAATAGAGTTTAGGTAAAGTTAGTATAATTTAAATTATGTTTAAGTTTGTGTAGAATTCTATATGTAACTTAGAAAATACATGGTAACATGGCTCTCTTAGAAAAAGTAAGCCCTTCTAACGTACCACCTAAGCATGAGAAAAAACTACTTTTAATAATATACTAGCAGTTAATCCGTGCAATGCACGTACTATTTTTTAAAAGTATCTGATGGTACAATGTATGTTATAAAAGAATAATTTTAATTTTAATTTTAAATTAAAATTAAAGTATAACTATAATTATTTATTTTGATAATATTTTATAGTTTTATAAAATTGTTAATTGAATACTTATATATATTAATTTTAGTTAAATTATTTTTGTATTCTGATAATTTTTGTTCTATCATATTATAAAAGTATAATTGTCGTATAATAATTTTGTATGATATATATTAAATTATAAAATAGTAAAATAAATACTCATTTTGATATTAAAAATAATAGTTAAATGAGAAGAAGAATTAGTAACATAAAATTAAAATTAATTCTAACAATTTAATTTTCTTTTATATTCATTTGGAAAATAAAAATATATAGAAATATAAATCATATAAAATTTATTAAAAAAAATTAAATATAAATATGTTGTAATTGAATTATCGTATAATGATTTTATATGATATATATAAACATATATTAAATTATAAAATTGAAAAATAAACACTCTTAATTAAATTAAAATATCAACAATACAAAAGAAATTCAACAACAACTAACCAAGAAAGAATCACATAACAATATCTAAACCCAAAAAGAAAAAACAATGAAAACATTTAAACGATAGATACATCTTAATATGTGAAAGTGATGTCAAAACGTAAAAGAATTTATTGTTGAACAATTGAAAAAATAACTCAAGTAGTAAATCCAAACTTTAAAGGTTCTTCGAGAGTATCATTGTTATGCGAGTTTCTCCTTCTGTGAATTGTGATTATATAAAATAATATAAGAAATGAAGTATAATTTTATATATAGAATCACAGTAAAATTTAAACGACAAATTCATAATATAGAATTGGTATATGATATAGAATAATGCACGGGAAAATAAGAAAAGAAAGAAAAGAAAGACAATTTAGCATTTAAAAAAAAAATCCTAATATCCTTAAAAGTTTTAAAAAGAAAAACGTGAAACGCAAATTAGTATTGGGTTTATGAATTTTTTCAATTTATCATGAAAAATATATGAAAAAAAAATATATGTTAAATTGAGTACATACAAAATAGATAAAGTTAATATAATTTAAATTAGGTTGGGTTTGTGTAGAACTCTACATGTAATTAAGTTAGTATAATTTAAATTAGGTTGAGTTTGTGTAGAACTCTATATGTAATTAAAAAAATTACTCTCTTAGAAAAAAAAAAGTAAACTCTTATAATGTGCCATTTAAGCATAAAAGAACCACTAATTTTAATAATCTATATAATAAAGTAGGATGTTTTTGAATTTGTCCTACACACATTTGTCCTACTAAGACATTTGGACGGCTCAGATCTATTCAAATTATAAATCAACGGCTGAGATATATTTTCCAAAAAATATCCTAAATGTACATTTTCTATTTTCCCGTTTCTCTCTTTTACTTTTTCCGTTTCTCACCTATCATTTTATGATCCCAAGATCCCACCTTTCTCTCTCTCTCTCTCTCTCTTTTATTTTTTTATTTTTTTTATTTTCTACCATTTTTATTTGTCTCTCTATTTTTTCCCCCCTCATTTTTATTCACTTATTTTTATTCATATTATATGAAAAAGTCTGCTATCTCAGAATTAGGAGCCAGATTTTACTATGTGTAGTAGTGATTAAATTAATGAATTTTATAGTCCACAAATTAAATGAATTTGAACAATTAATTACTCCCTCCGTCCCAAAATATTAGTCCCTTATTCCATTTTTTATTGTCCCAAAATATTTGTTCCTCTTCAAAAATCAAGTACAAAAATAATATAAATTTCATCTTTTGCCCTTTTTTTAAATTAATAAACAATATAAAAAGTACAATTATCACATTGATATTCCCAAAAAATATACTATCAAAAGGATAATTTTGGAAAATTAACTTTTTTCAAATGCAATAATTGTACTATAAAAAAAAGTTGGATTCCCCAAAAGTGACCATTATTTTGAGATGGAGGGAGTATTATTTTTAAATATATTGAATACGTGATAGACTTCATAAATTTAGACCTCATATGAATCCTCAACATCTATGTAATAACGCAGGATGGTTTTTGAATTTATCCTATACACATTTGTCCTACTAGGACATTTGAACGGCTTAGATTTATTCAAATTATAAAACAACGGTTGAGATATATTTTTCAAAAAATATCCTACATATATATTTTTTATTTTCCCGCTTTTCTCTCTCTTACTTTTTTCTTTTCTCACATATCCTTCTATGATTCCATGATTCCACCTTCCTTTCTCTTTTATTTTTATTTTTTTATTTTCTTCCATTTTTATTTTTGTCTCTATTTGTTTATTTTTTATTTTCTCCTTTTTGTTAACTTATTTTTTATTCATATTATATGGAAAAATCTGAGATCCTAGAATTAGAAATCAGATTTTACTGTACGTAGTGGAGATTAGATTAATGAATTTTTTAGTCTACAAATTAAATGAATTTGAACAATCAATTATTATTTTTAAATATATTGAATACATGATAGACTTCATAAATTTAGATCTCATATGAATCTTTAACATCTATATAATAAAGCAGGATTGTTTTTAACTTTGTTCTATACAAATTTGTCCTATTAGGACATTTGGACGGCTCAGATCTATTTAAATTATAAAACAACGACTGAGATATATTTTAAAAAAAATTTCCTACATGTACATTTCCTATTTTCCCGCTTTTCTCTCTTACTTTTTCAATTTTCACCCATCATTCTATGATCCCATGATCTCACATTCCTTTTTCTTTACTTTTTATTTTTTTATTTTCTCCCATTTTTATTTTTGTCTCTATTTGTTAATTTTTTTATTTTCTTCTTTTTGTTCACTTATTTTTTTATTCATATTATATGGAAAAATCCCAGAATTATGAGACAGATTTTACTGTATGTAGTGGAGATTAGATTAATAAATTTTTTAGTCCACAAATTAAATGAATTTGAACAATTAATTATTATTTTTAAATATATTGAATACATGATAGACTTCATAAATTTAGATCTCATATGAATCTTCAACATCTATATAATAAAGCATGATGATTTTTGAATTTATCCTACACACATTTGTCCTACTAGGACATTTGGATGGCTCAGATCTATTTAAATTATAAAATAACAGCTGAGATATATTTTTCAAAAAATATCCTATATGTAAATTTTTTATTTTCCCATTTTTCTCTCTTACTTTTTCCATTTCTCACCCATCCTTCTATGATCCCACCTTCCTCTCTCTTTTCTTTTTATTTTTTTTATTTTCTCCCATTTTTATTTTTCTCTCTATTTGTATATATATATATATATATGTATTTTTTTTTTCCTTTTTGTTCACTTATTTTTTAATTATATTTTATGGAAACGTCTGTGATCCCATAATTAGGAGCCAAATATTACTGTGTGTAGTGGAGATTAAATTAACTAATTTCGTTTTTCTCTCTTACTTTTTCCGTTTCTCACCCATTTTTCTATGATCCCACCTTCTCTCTCTTTTCTTTTTATTTTTTTATTTTCTCTCATTTTTGCTTTTCTCTCTATTTGTATATATATATATACATATTTTCCTTTTTGTTCACTTATTTTTCAATTATATTTTATGGAAACGTCTGCGATCCCATAATTAGGAGCCAAATATTACTGTGTGTAGTGGAGATTAAATTAACTAATTTTATAGTCCACAAATTAAATGAATTTGAACAATTAATTATTATTTTTAAATATATTAAATACCTGATAGACTTCATAAATTTAGATTTCATATGAATCTTCAACATATTTTATTAAACCAAGATAGTTTTTGAATCTTCAACATATTTTTGTCCTATTAGGACATTTGGATGGCTTAGATCTGTTCAAATTGTTTTGGTCCTATTTAGCTATATATTATATAAGCAAAAACGAGTTTTCGTGAGGAGATTTGTCAGAACTCCAAAATTTTATAATAAATTTGTGATTTTATCAAATTAAAAAATAAATTTAAATAGTGTTGAGATTACAATTATATTATAATCTTAACATTATTTACATCGTGCCCGAAACCATAAGCTAGTATATATATATCATATATATATATATGATTTACCCTTTTTATATTTTGACGTTATCTAATTTTCATTTTGAAAAGGTTTGGATGTCTGTGGACTCCAGTTTGGGACTTAGGCCTAGTTTGGGAAGACTAAATAAGTGTACTTTTTGACTTTTTATAAAATATGGGTTGGGTTTGGGTTGGGTTTGAAGTGATGTGTTAGAGAGGTGATGTGACTTAAATAAGATGATGTGACTTAAATAGGATAGTGACTTTTTAACTTTTTGTCTTTTTTGCCTCATGCCAAACTTGGCCTTAGTCCTTGGTTGGGGAGGAGACCCATTCCAATTCCAATTTCCAATTGTACCCTAATACTGTGAGTTTGATTTGAGAATTTAAGAAGAAATTTAAAAAAGAAAAACAAACAAAAAAAAAAAAGAAGATAAAATATGAATAAAATATATTTATATTTCATATAATTTTACACCATTTTTCTCATTCTTTTTAAAAATCCCTCTCTAAGGGCTAGTTTGGCATCTCCAGAAAAAGATAAAAAGCCAAAAAGTTATCCTACCTTCATGCATTGGGTGGCAAAATTGTGTCTGAAGCTGTAGAGGGTAAAAATACAATTTTGCCCCTGCTTGTATTCCTTCCTCTAACACAGATGTATCACAATTATCCTCTCACACGAAGTTCCCTTTCCTTCTCCAACCTGTATTCGTCCTCGAACAACCAACACAGTCCCTTAGACGGAGAATCAAGTCCACTATGTCACGCTCACACCAACGACTGCCGGAGATCCGTCGCACCCTTCACCGTGCAGTACCGCCACAGCTGTGGAAAAGTGTGACATCGACTCGATCGCGTGACAACAGTAACCGACGGCTATCGGACCATCCGTCGCCCAGATCTGCACCACTGCTGACCAGATCTACACCACGTCGGCCCGTTTCCCCCTAAGTACAAGGTAACATCTCTTCTACGCAAATGCATTTTTGCATTTAAACCACTACCGTATAGATCCCCCTTTTGTCTAAGCAAAGCAAATCAGATCGCGTGACAAAATAACCTGTTATTTTTGTTTACTTTTATAACATACCTTTGAAGCACCATCAACAGATACCAGAGTTTGAGAGACAGGAACATGACCAGATGTCCCCTGTCCCCAACTCACGGTTTATTTTCTGCATAGAATGTTTGGTATTGCAGAAGAAATTTGATAAGATATACAAAGGTACATAAAAAATACAGGATTAGAAACTGAAATATAGATTTTTATTAGAGCATATTTGACATTCTGAGGATAATGCAATTCAAGTAAACATTACTTTTTTAAATCTTATTCCTCAAACATTCATTAACATGACTAGGATCCTTGTACCAATTAGGTAGAGAATCTCCAAGTATGGAGTGTTGATGAAAATCAACCTCACAAAGTTGGGGAAGCTATGGTAGTATCACTGCTGGAAATCAAACATTTAGAGGCGTTTAAAAAACGCCGCGATAGGTCTTAAAAACGCCGTCAAAATCTTTTGTGACGTTTGGTACCAAACGCCGAAGACGCGGCCGTCGTTATAACTTTATGGCGCTTTAGAAACGTCGCTATATGACTATAGGTGGCGTTTTCTAAAAATGCTTCTAAAAGTTCTACTAAGGTTAACATGACATCACCGTGCTATTTAGTGACGTTTTAAAATGCCGTCGTATCTCTTTTTTCAAAAGAAATACAACCGTTGGTGTGGTATTTAGCGACGTTTTAGAAATGCCGGGATAGCCTTGTTTTTTTTTTTTTTAATTGTGCTAATTTTATATAATTGAACTAAAAAATTCCTGTAACAAAACTGAAAACTAACACTAATATGAAGTTGCTATGTTTAAAAGCCTTCCTATTACATTAATGTACATAAAAGTGAGCGGTGCAAGACTCCCAACTTAACATTGCCATTCACCCAACATACATATCCACAAGAAATGCCCAAAACCAGAGGAATTAAAACAAGCATATCATATGATCTCCAGAGATACAAATTCTCAATTGAGTGCTGAAAAAATAATAAAAGTAAATTAGGAAGAAGTGCAGGAACAAATAGTTGTTTTCCCAACATGTTTATTGATTTCTCATTAAACAAACAGCAGCCAGAAAGGCCAAAAAGCATGCCATTTTACCACTCCAAAAGAAAAGCAACTGGGGTCTCAATCATCCAACAACAATCTAATATAGAAGGCAATTAGAATTGTCTTTAAACACAAATTGACTCTCTCTCTCCTGTAGAATATAAGTTCCATAATAGGGCAGTAGAAAAATACAAAAATTCCTAGAAAGAACCCATTAATTCAGCAAAAAAATCAGCTCCGACTGTTCCCAAAATAGCAGCAAATGTCCCAGCAGTAGAATAAAGTCAAAAACAACCTGCATTCTACTTGGACCAAAAAATGTAATTAATAAATGGTTTCATCCAACCAAAGTGATTCAATTACTGGGAAATATGAATCAGAACTTGCAAAGCAAATTAATAAAAGTGATGCAAATAAATGGTTTCATCCAATCAATATATTCAATTACACACCCAAACCAGCAATCAGAATTTCAAAGTTTGAACTAGAAAAGATATAGCAAAACCCAATTCACAAACACCAAAGATGAGCCAAAATATTTTGGAGTTACTTCTCCTTTAGAATTCAAAAGTCCCTAATCTATCCTATGCACATTTTCAGAGAAAAAGAGCATTGCCAATACAAGTGAAACCCATAAATATCTAATGACACTAGGAGACATTCAAATATGGATAACTCTTTCATCCTCAATATTTATGCTTAACTATTAGTTGGAATCAACTCCCCAACACCACTAATGACATCCTTCCCATGCACTTTGAAAGAAGTTTGATGTGAAGTAATACACTCCCTCTCTACATCTGGCAACTTTAAATCACAAAGCTCCATCTACTATAAAAATCTGCCTAACTAAGTGGCCAACATATCTTTCTAACAATTGGATTCATAGAATAGGAAAGTAGCATAAATGAAAACACTACTTCCATGACAACTAAAAATCAGCTAAATGAAAAGATGCCAATAATTCTGCAGTGCTTAAAATCATTTCAAAACACTTCTCCCTTCTTCAGTGTATATGAGACTTCAACTTTCAAATGGAACTAGAAAAGCTACAGGTTATAATGTTATCTGGAAAACACACATTAAACAAGATCCTTAACTTTCAAATTGAACATGAATCAACAAGGCCTATGCTCTTCTCTTTTTTTTTTTTTTTGATTGCCAACAAAAAAAGAATTGTAACTTAACCATGAGGTAAGGGTCTCCATTAAATATGGAAGGGTCAGACGGACATAACCATGATGTAATGGGACATTATACATTAACCCACTTACAGAATTCATATGAAGACTCGTCAAGTCTACATACTAGACTCATAATGTTCTAACCAACTACACAATGGCTGATAAGAAAGACCTGACTAGGTCCATGACAAAATCAGGCTCCGTTTCAGTTGCAGCCAAATCACAAGTACAAGAAATGAAATAGAATTAATTCCATGCCATATTTAAAAGCTTAATATATAAAACTATGTGGTTGATTTGGCTTACTCACTAATTTCCAACACCAAATCACATCATGTCTTAATAGAATTAGAAAAGTGAAAAATTAAAAACTAGTGATGTTTAGTACTTTTACCTTGTTAGTTCTTCTTCTTCTTCTTCCCTTTCTTTGAAAGGTGAACCTATATTTAATAAGGACAAGTATTGTAATTAATAAGATATTGTATTGTCAAAAAAGCTTTGATTAAATGATTGCTCACCTCTTGGGATGAAAATGCATGAGATTGTTGTTGATGTGACATTGGCCGAACAGTGGGACGACTACTAAGTGAATCAACAACCTATCATTGAATAAGAGGCTTAAGTTGTGTAGTAGCTCTGGACAATTTAAAGTAATAACTAGTAAAAATAATGAAAATACCTGCTGCCTATGTATTGGGTTCAAGGGTGCAACAACTGGTGCAACGGGCACGCCCGCAGCTTGCAATTGAGATTCCAAAATCTCAATTCGTGACTGAAAATCTGCACGTACTCTCTTTAGTGTATGTGTGTGTGTGTGCGCGCGCCTACGAATTTGGATGCAACTGACAAGAATTTTCCTCCTATTGTCTTCTTCTTGTTTCTCTTAACGTTCAAGTTCTCAACTGTCTAATATACCTACGTTACCCATTCCCCCAATCCAACAGAAAATGGTAAAGACTAATCCTCTTAATCCACATATTATCTCAAACTACTGTGTTAGTCCATACCAAAAAAATTAAAACATTGTCAATTTGTTCATGCCCTAGTCAAAGAACGTATGATAAGAAAGCACACACGGGCAAAACAAAGAACAATCTCTATAATGTAAACTAAGTTTCATAACCAAAGGACTAAAAATAATAATATGCACGAATGAAAACATAGTGATAAGATTTTAAGGATGGAAGAGCAGTGCATGTCCTCAGTTCTATTATATATATCAATAAGAAACAAACAACACAACTATACGTGAGCAAGAGAAAAGAAGTTTGACCTTGGGATTTGTAGCAATGACTCCAAATGCACTGAAAGTATCATACAAAAGTTTCTCATCCACATCCTGCAAAGAAAATCAAAGCCAGGTTCGAAATTGAAAAACTGTGTCATAGGCATGTAACAGTTTATAAGGCATGAAAATACATTCGAGTGTATCAAATTTCTTCCAGGATTGAGGTTTCCCACAAAAAGGTTAGCTCCAACACCCAAGCTCTTTTTATCTTGAGATGCCTGGAACCCAAAAACAACAAGATAAAACTATTGATCAGATTTTAAATCTAATTCAAACAAAGGCTTTGAAAGTCAAACCATGAAATCATTAATGATGGCTCCTGTGGCAATATCCTAAGCATAAGCATAAAGAAACAGAAAATGATGCATGACGAGGATAAACATTCACATCTTATTCACTCTTATTGGCTTCCCATAAGGTTTAATCATATTCAGAACTTTTATTGCCTGCATTGTGGATTTAAAAAATAATAGATAAATAAAATTATAAAAAAGAACTGATCATACAGCCACCAGCAAGTAAGGAAAGCAAAACTCAAGAGAACAGTAAAATAAATACAAAGAGCATAACTGATGAACAATAAAGAAAGTACAAAAAGCATAACCAATGACACGAGCAATGAAGCATAGCTTACATAATCTGCATCGTCCTCGCTTCGGAATTCCACAAAGCCATATCCTTGATGAAGATTAGTGACTCTATCTTTGGGAACATACACATTTACTGAAATGGAAAGGGAAAAAGACCACAATTAAGCTAGACCAAGTCTAACTTATAAAACAGAAAAAGAGAGATTGAATATACTTTTAAAGAAATACAAATAAATTATTGTTTATAAGAACATTTTTTCAAAGGGAAACAAATCAGCACGTTGAGCCCCAATACTTTTCGCAGATCTTTAAACCCAAATTCAGATTTCAGAACAATGAAAATATAAATTATGCCTCTCCTTCCAAATACTAGAATGATTACCTTTGTTATTCCAGTATAAACATTGGTCGAGGACACAATTACTAATAATAAATTATTTCATAACATTTTAGATACCGTGTGTAAGTTACATGTCAATGTTTGATCCAATTATGTAACGGATTATTAATATAATTTTTAAATTTGTACAAATTGACAGTGCAATGTGACAAAATGTAATATATTTTAGTTAGAGGAAATATAATGATATTAAATGATAGTTCAAAGGAGTAAAAATGACAATAATAATCTAGTCAATTTACCATAAAGTTCATATTAAGACATGAATAGCGGCCAAAAACATGAATCAGACACTACAAGAATTTACACATTTGCCGACCACTTTTGCCGACAAAAAAAATTTTGGTCGCAAAAAAATAACATTTGGCGACCAAATTTTAATTTGTCGCGAATAATCAATATTTTTGGCGACCAAATATGAGTTGGTCGCAGAAGGTCAAATTTTGGCGACCAAAAATTAGTTAGTCGCAGAAATTGGTATGCTTTTGGCGACCAACAACAAATTTGGTCGCGAAAGGTTACATTTTGGCGACCAAAAAAAATTAGTCGCCAAATTAATACTTTTAGCGACTAATATTTTAGTCGCCGTTGATCGAGATTTGGCGACTAAAAAAGTTTGTTGGCGAAGGTACCTTTTTTGCGACTAATATGGTGTTTTGGTCGCCAAAAGTTGGGGAGGGAAATTTGAAACATGGAGGGGGGAAATGGAATTTTTTGGCGACAAAAAAAATTTGGTCGCCAATTACAAAACGACGTCGTTTTGTACAAGGAAAACAGAAAAAAATTTTTAAAAAAAGGCCCTGATCTCCTCTCTGTCTCCAACTCGCTCTCTGTGTATCTGTGTAGTATATTCATCCGCCCTCTCCCTCTCTCTGTGTTCTCTCTCTCAATCGGTGCCCACTCTGTCTAGCTCACCGATGTCCCTTACCACCATTGCGAACGTCCGTCGCACTTCGCCATCGCCCTCGCCCTCGCCCTCGCCCTCTGTCTAATGGACTCCTCATTTCTGGGGGATCCTCACCCAATCTCACCTCATCGCTGACCAGCGTCGCACGCCACTGCTAGCGCCGCCGCCGCCGCCGCCGCCGCCGCCGCCGCATCCTCACAGGTTCTCTCTCACTCTCTCCCTCTCTAGCCTTTGCCCTCGGTCTCTCTCTGTCTCTGTCTCTCTCTCTCTCTCTATATATATATATATATAATGCGGTGAGGGGGAAATTTGATTGCATTTTTGGTCCATTTTTTATTGAGTTCTTTTGGGTTTGTCATCTTATTCTCTGCTCTTAGGTTTCTGGTATTGATAACCTCTTCTGGGTTTCGATGTTTTTTGAGATTTAGGTTCAATACAGCTTGGTACGTACGAGTGAAAAAAGAGACTGACAATCTAATTCGAGACAATCCCTCAAAAATTTTGATATAGTTTATCAAAATTGTGAATCCTAATTCGACTCTAAATTAATCATATGTCTATATATATGTGTATATATATATATATATATGTATTTAGGTTGCTAATTGGTGGGTATAGTGGTATTGGTATAAAAGGCAGGGCAGGAGTGAGTTCTTAGATCTCTCACGCAAAAATGATGTGAATTAATATTTGGTGTTGTGAGCCCCACGAGCATTATCAGAGCAATATTCAAAGCTGAAGAAGAAAGATGTGAAGTGATTGATGCCCTCCCTGTTCATGAAAACAATATGTTACAACATGTTGCAAACTTGTTGTGAGGTATGGTGGATCTTTGATTGGAATTTTATTTATGCTTGATTCAACACACTAAGATTTCATTTTGGTGCTTTAATTGCAGTGTGTTTGATTTCTTTTAACTCTTGATAATATAATTGTTTTTTACACACATCTCAATTTTTTGTTTCATGGTTTGTTTGTTGCTTGTGTTTTTTTTTTTCCATTTGGGGCTTCTTGATCCAGTTCACTTTCACTCAGTTCTTCAAAGATAGTGAGTGTTCAGGATAATATTTCTATGCTACAAATAAGTCCACCATTCCCAACCGTTACAGGATAATGATATATATTTCTATTGTACAATTCAAGATGTTTAGATTTTTTTTTTCAATCCAGAGGAGGAAAGAAAATGAACAAATGGATTTTATTTCATTCCCACAACTCACAATTATACTTCACATTGTCTATGCATCATATACTTAGATATTGATTACAAAGCAACTAAATTGATGGCTATATTTTTTAAATATGCAGGTGTGTAATTGGCTCTCCGCATTTATTATGTAAATGTTGGTAATTATGTCTTCTCTGCATGTATGTATGTTAGTAATTATACAAGCGTGTTCAATTGTTTTTGAATCTGAATCAAATCTTTTCAGCTGAATGAGTCGGCTAGGATAGACTTGGATATGGCGAAGGTTCTATATACTTGAGTGATAAATTTTTGTGTTTAGAATGGAATTTTTGTGATATACTTGAGTGATAAATCTTTTTATGTCCATTTTTGTCGTTTCAGCTAAATTTTTGAGGTTCTATATACTTGAGTGATAAATTTTTGTGTTTAGAATGGAATTTTTGTGATATACTTGAGTGATAAATCTTTTTATGTCCATTTTTGTCGTTTCAGCTAAATTTTTGAGGTTCTATATACTTGAGTGATAAATTTTTGTTAAGGCACACAATTGAGATGAGTTGGTCATATTTAATTGTTTATACCGCAGATGAGGAGTTCTAAGGAACATCCTGTTTACAATTTAATCTCTTGTTGGTTAACTGTATATATGGAATTTTCTCATGTTTTGTAGCGCAGGTTTGACAGATTTCAAATCCATCATGTTCTTTTTAAGAGGTTTGAAGAGGTTTGACAAATTGATTGTATATATGGAGTTCTTTTGGGTTTTTTCTTAAGCTTATGAGTTAAGGTGGTATCTTCAAATTGAAATCCAAAACCCACATGGGAATCTCTGATTGGTGGATTGGGAATTTGATCTTTTATTCGATACTGAGCTCTTGAGGAATTGATGATGACTGCAGTATGCTAAATTTGCATTCTGACAAGTGACAACACTGGTCAAGGAATTGATCGCTTTTGGTTCTGACTTCGGGTTGTCTTGTTTAGGATCATTACTTTGCATGAACAGAATTGGTAGAAATTTTAATTAGCATAGAATAGATAACAGTGCCTAGAGGCTGAAATACTAGTACTTTACTACTTTAGTGTGATTTCACCGTGATGAGGAGTGGAGTGAGTTGTTCATTATAATTATCATTTTTAGTATTATCTTCAGAGGGCATAAATTGCCTATCTTACCAGTGTTTAAACCATCATGTTTGTTTCTTGAAATCTAGAATTTGAAAAGCTATATAGGGGAATTAGACAAGTGCTAAATGCATATATCTTGCCACAATTATCTATATACATGTTTGATGGTCTATATTTTCATGTATGCTTGTATCAACCAATACAAAGGTTCACTAAGCAATTATGCTTGTAGACACTTGTTATGATTGAGGTTGAATTCTTTTAAATTTTGAAATTGGGTTGATTATGTAGTGATATGGTAAATGTAGAGTAAAACTAGGAAAGAAGGCTTGAAGCTAAAAACAGAGTTCAATGCTCAATTCTTGGAAGAATGAAACAAATTGAGTGTCTTATCATTCCTAAGATTAGTGTCATCTTTCCAGGTAGCAATTGTCACTCATTCTTATTGCTATAGCCTATATGTTGATATTATAAACATGATTCTAAAATGTGTACTGAATTAAATTTCAAATTCACGTGAAACTAACAAACTGAAAAGAAAAAGACATGATCTTGGTTTTGTTTTAGAGTTTTTAACTGATTTGAGTATATTTGCACCTTATTGTTACTTGATTTTGGGAAGTGTGGACTCTTATGGTCACCTTATTGTTTCTAAGTTGGATACTAGTGGTAAAGGTACCCTCCTTTTTGGTTGTGTATATTCCTTTGGGCTGTGATTTTATTATATTTCTTTCCAATAGTCCTAGTTTCATTTCCAATAGAATTTTGGAGACAAATCTAACAGTGCAGACCTGTCTAAAGGTGGGTCACACTTTCTGCTTCCCCCTAGGAGGGGCCTGAGTTTGTAATTGATACTTTTATGTAACAGCCACGTGCTCCACATTTTTAAATGCATTGATTTTCTACCTATACTATTTTGCATTTTCAAAAGAAATGTAATGCTCATTCAATATATGTCTCCATTAGTCCACTAGGGACACAGCTAATAAGCCGACTACCTTTGTCCTGTATTACCTTCATCTTTCAATATCTAATGTATATTCATGGACATCTGTACCATGTTAGAAATTGAATTACAACACAATAGCTAAAGTTTTGTGCCTTAGTAGCTTCCCTCAGATTTCTTTTCTGGGTTAACGTTTGATTTGCACTTCTCCCTACTTATTTCAGATGTTGATAGGCTTACATTTTCAGTATCACCTCAAGATTGTGGTGTTGGAGAGCGTGGTTGGGCAGGGCTTTGCTTCAGTCCAAGTCAATGGTCCATGGTATCTAATCGCTTTCATATGTATTACTTCAACTTATGTGGTATGACAATTTGTTAATGTCAGAGAGTCATGATGTTTGTCCATGACTAACAAGCTGGAAGTAACATAAGTAGCTGATATCTGTGTGCTAAGTTATGTTGTTTCCATTGTCCATTCTTCTTTTGTTTATCTTCTATTTCTTCAATCAAAAAATGTTTTGGAGCTCTAATTTGTGAGCTCTAATAGCTCTAATGTGTATGTGAGGCCCATTTGATGTGATGTTTGGCCTTTTTTTTCTTTTTTTTTTTTGACTTTTGACCTCACTAGAGCTCAATTAGAGCTCTAATTTTAGAGGGATGTATCATTGTTGTTTTGAACCCAAACTTTGATTGAAAATGAGCTAGAATAATCCGTCAAATATCATCTCAAGGAGGCCTAAACTAATAAGGCCAGCAATTTTGTAATGGAATGAGTTAATTAGAGAAAAACAATTGAGTTGGTTCAAAGTTTATTTCTCTTTTTTTTGTTTAGAGATTTTTTGAAAAATTAGCATGTCATAATTCGTGGCTGGGAAACTTTCAATTCAAGTCATCTTATAATCAAATTACCATATTGGGGCCCAAATAAAAGTTACAAATTGCTGGTAATCTAAAAAAATTAGCATATTACCATTTCGTAATCTAAGGGTTTTAAGTAATTAAAAAAAGTTACAAATTGTAGTTTAAGAAATTTTCAATTTTTTTTTTTATAAAAGATATAATGTAATATTGCAACCAAACACCATTAGTCAACTTTTTTTAAGCAAATAAGCTAAATAAGTTGATCTATAAGTGCTACTAAATGGGGCTATTTTTTTTTTTTTTGTCCTTATTAGATAAGTTATTGCAGTTTATCTATCGGTTGTTGTTTTGTGTGAGGCATTTTCTTTGCAGGTTGTGGCACATATTGCAGAACTCTCAGATATTGATATTCCTATTTGTTTGTTGCATTTTGTGATAAAATGGTTAAGGTGGTTGTGCTATGGATATAGGGGGTTTGGTGTCAAGAGTTGACACAGAGAGGTTATCTGACAAGATCTGTTATATGTGGGCAACTATGTTTGCATGATTTTTTTCTCTTCAAAAAGATCTAAGTGTTTCTCTTTTGTGTGCGTGTGTGTACATGTCTATGTATGTATGTATGTATTGCATGGTTCTTCTTTTAAGAATTGAACCTGCAAGCCTGCCCCTCCCTCTTTGATGCCATGGCAGCATCATGGTGTTAGAACACCTTTGCTGTAAAGTACAGGTAATTTTGGGCATGTTGTTCCTAGAAGTATATTGTAATTAGGAAGTTCAACAAAGTTGTGGCATTGAAACTGTTGACCACCTTTGAAGATATCATTGGTAATAAACTTGAACTGGAGAAGGTTTCACATATCATGACGGCTACTGTTGATTTATTTTTTGGGCACATTTATGATAATTGTCGGGGCATTGGATTTATTTTTGGGGTTTGTTTTTTCTCCCCTTTTTTCTGAATGTTATTTTGTCTGTCTAACTTGTGACCAGATCTATTAAAGTGATGATGGAATCAGGTTGTGAAGAGGTATGCTGTCAATATAAGAGTTTTATGCCTTAAATTATAAATTTACACTATGACAATTAGTCCTTCTCGCTTTCTCATCTCTTTGTGCCTAAAGCTGAAACTGAATACTATGAAAACAGAAATTAAGAAATGTACATTATAGATGAGGTGGTTTTCTATGCACCTAAACAAATTATAAATTATTGATTGGTTTTCTATGCACCTAAACAGTTCATTGCTATATATGTTAAATTCCTAGTATGATTCAGAAATGTACATTATAGATGAGGTGGTTCATTTTGGATAATGCTATGAAAACAGAATAAGTTTTGGCCCAAAGAAAATGATATGTTATACTAGTAAGAATAGCTTTTCTTGGATATATTCCATGCTAAAACCTACAGCAACCATTTATATGTGTTCTCAATGATTATAAATACTATCATGTTATTTACTTTGTTTTGGTTCTCCAGTGTGAGCAGTTCATTGCTAATAGCATGTATGTGCTTCAAATGCCACTTATTCATTATTTATCAGACTCAAAAATTTGGTATGCACTGCCTATCAAAAGTCTACAAAGAAAATCTAAAATTTGAGAAAACACTTATATTAAATACACTGTTTTTGTTATTATTGTATAGTGTACAACTGATGAGACTACATTATACTTCATATTGCACACAAAAATGCATTTTAGAAACTCATGCATTATTTTTACGAAGACCACCTTTCCACTTCACATTTCAATTTTAAATCACCTTCTGTTAATAAAGTTGTAATCATACTATACCAAGTAAATTTAATGGAGAACTTCACATTTATGTCCATGTTTGTATTCTAGTTTTGTCCATGTTTTTATTCTAGAATACTTGTACATCATATATATTAAGACAGCCTGGCGGCTGCCACATTAACCCCATAAATAGATTTTTGGCAACCTATAAACATCAAAATGCGACATTTGTGTTAGGTACTTGACTTTCAGAAAAAAAAAAAAAAATTCCTGAATCTTCAAGGGTTTTTTGGAGAAGTTTTTTGTGGCATTTGGAATGGGACAGATGTTGCCATTAAAGTTTTTCTTGAACAAGATTTAACTGTTGAGAACATCGAAGACTTCTTCAATGAGATATCTATTCTAAGGTTTGTCTTAATTGATCTATTTGCAATCGTAGCTTCTCATATTTCCCCTCCTCCACTTTGTTCTTGTCCATGCGATTGACTTTTTCTTTTCTTTTCTTTTCTCCTTTTCATACACAGCTGTCTACGCCACCCAAATGGTAATGTCCTGCATTTGTTTGATCAACTTAACTCTGCCATATTATGTTTACACTTTACACTATAGGATTTGTGAATGGAAAAAACACTCAATTTTTTTCTTTTGATGTTCATATCAGAAATAATTTTAGTGTAGTGATATGAAGAAAATAATACATTTTGTTTTTCTAGAATGACCATCAAAGTGTGAAACAAGAGTAATAAAAAACAATATGGCTTTGCTTACTTCTCTTATAGCCTTTTTCTACTTATTCTTCCCCATTACTCTTCTCCTCCATTTCTACTCTTTTCTCCATGCAATAGATGAAATACAAAGAATTATACCTACCAATTTTGATCAACAATTCACTAAATTATAAAACAATTAAGTTCCTTTAAGAAAAAAAAGATATCAATCCATTGCTTAAAGGTTACAAGTGACAATTAAGTGTACTGTTGAAATGCAATTATCTTCAATTAAGTGTACTGTATGTTTTTGTTGGTAACTTGGCGATTCAATTTCTCAGTTTTCTTTCAATGAGATTTGATCGCTTTATGGAGATATAAATGTACTTTTGGTCCATATATTTCTCTGTTTATGGTCTATAGTGTTTTAATTGGATCATTGACATAATTACACAAGTCTACAAGACTTAGATCCCATTTTTTTAGTGTAATTAAAACCATGAAGTCATATGACATGGTTTTCTTCTATGTTCTTTGGACTGGAATGTCTACAACTACAAGTTTATTGTCTTGAAATTTGTATTTACATGCATATTCTTGGCAGCATATTTTCTTGTATTTGCATGCATTAGTTGAAATCAAGTAGGTTGGTGGCTCTGTTTGGTGCAGTTTACTATGACCCCTCTCTTTTCTTTTCTTTTTTTCCTTTTTTAAATTTGACTTTCTTTGTGGTTGCTTTCATTTGAAGGCATAATAGTTTGGTCTTTATTGATTGATTTAAGAGAGCAAAAACTTTTGGTTTCTTCATTATGTTAACGGAGCACAAATTAATACTAACATCAAACTTTTGATTTATGTATTGAATAATTAATTTTGTTGGTTTGAATGATATCTGATTAATTTTGGTGGTTTCTTTTAAAATGTCTTCATTGGAAAGAAGTTTAGTTCTAACACTTACTATCTCACCAGGTTGATGTGGCAGAGCTACGGCAAAAGCTGCAAACTATGGAGACCTAACAAAAAGAACTTGAACTTCTTCAAAGACAAAAGGCTGCCTCTGAACAAGCTGCCTTGAGTGCAAAACAGAGGCAGAGCTCGAGCGGCATGTAGGGTTGGCTTGCCGAATCCCCTCCTAGCCAAGATGCCAATGACGCCTATAAATTCGAACCCCAAATACACAGTAATTCCTAGTTTTGGAACTCAAAATCAATTTAATTTTTTTCCCCATTTAAAGTATTTTTTTTCTTAACCCAGTTCTTTTCATTTCTCTTTGCTAGAGGGAATATGGTAGGTTTACATGTTTGTAATTAGAGACATGAACATGTTTAACTGCTGGAGACATTTTTTGTGGAAGAAATAGTTTCTAAGAAGAGCTTAGTAATTGGAGACATAATCATTGTCAATTAATCCTTCATAATTAGTGGTTAATCGGCCATTTATGTTACAGGCTGCAGATGCAGTTTTTAGTGCAGAACCTTGGACAGTGCCATGGACAGCAAAGACCATTCTGCAGGTAAATTATTTTTTCATTTATTGTATAGTTGTTATTTTTAGGGATTTCATAGTTTATGTACTAAACAATTTGATATTCTCAAACTAGCTAGTGTCTTTCTTTCTTTAAAACCCTTGTTCATTATCTCATTGGCATTTCTGCAGGAATCGCAGTGTTTCTCCTCTCTGTCCCCCTGCTTTTGTTTCCTCTATGCTATATTATTGTACTCAGATCACTTTTCTAAGATTTTCCTACTTTATTCTATAAGAAGAAAAATCAACTCTGTTCCTTTATTTATTCATTCCCATATCAGTTTGTTTTTGTGGGTTTTTTTTTTTTTTTTTTTCATCAGAGAGTCAAGAAATGGAATATGCAACAAAACCACCTTCAAATATATCAGACATTGTCTGCAAATTTGCCAAAGTTTGCAGATTTAGATCCATTGGTGTCTTCTCCACTGAAAATCCCACCCACAACCACTAACCTATCATTGATTTTGGCAACAATGTCCCATCATCGGAAGACAGCAGTGATGCCACGGAAGAGGCAGAGTGCGACATTGAGAAAATCCATCCCAACCCAGTTGAGATTCAACCCAAAACCACTGAATGTGTTAACATGGAGATCTTGAAGGTGTGTCATCCGCAATTGTAGTTTTTGAAATCATGGTCTCGTTGAATTTGTTATTTGACAGATTTGCATTATATTTGTGTGATATAATATTTTTTTTCCTTTTATTTTTTGGTTGTGTTTGTTACTTGATTTTGGTTTAGAATAATTATGCAATGTTTATGTAAATTTAGTTAATATATTGAAATAGCAGCAATGCTGTAGCCATATTATTGTTATTTTTAGCTTTATTATAGGTATTTTTTTTAGTTAAATCTAATAGAATTAGCACAATTTCAAAAAAAAAAAAAAAGAAGCTATAACGGCGTTTTCCCAAACGCCACTACAGTACCAACGGTTATATTTTTAAAATAATAAAAAATCTATTACGGCGTTTTTAAAACGTCTCTAAATACTAAGTGACGTCATTTTATTGTTATTTACCACATTTAACGGAGTTTTTAAAAACGCCGTCTATACTAATATAACGACGTTTTTAAAGTGTCATAATGTTATAGCGACGGTCGCGTCTTCGACGTTTGTACTAAACGCCGCAAAAAGAATTAGCAGCGTTTTTTATACCTATAGCGGCGTTTTTTAAACGCCAGCAAATGTGAAATTTTTAGCAGTGGTGATTCATATTTCTTGACACTAGTCAATCTCAAAGCTTCTGATTCTCTAAAAACCTTGTCATTGAATTGCCTATGAATTGCTTGAATATGTAAGTTTTTTCAGAACATTGATTGCCATTGATGTAGCTGTGTTGCAGATTATGGTATCCATCTTCATTAAGCTTTATGCAGAGTTTGTGTAGTGGAAATGATAGTTCTATATTAGCCGTCACAGAAGGCTGCCAGGTTTTGCCTTTTCATTTTGTATACATTTTTAAAAAAAAATTAACATTTGAGCTTATTTCTTTGTTTACCCATTTTGGCATTTTTCCATCTTTTTGAATTACTGCAGCTTTCCATATGGGACTTGAGAATGAAAGAAAATGGTGGTTGTGTGCATAGGATATATGGTTCTGTTGGAGATATCTTCTATGCAGTCTGTAGTTCTTCAACTAGTATTGCAGTGGGAGGAGCTGATTGTACTGTTACCGTCTACGATCCTCGCAGGTTGGTTACCATGTCAGGCATAATTTCATCCATTAATGGCCATTTCTGTATCCCTACAAAGTTGTGAATGGTCGAGTTTAGATTTTATGGCATTAACAATGAAGAATCAAATGTCTTGATTCTTATAATATAACAGTGAAGCATAAAATACTTGTGATCATTAAGTCTTGTTGACGTTTGTAGGGATAGATGTCTGGGGATTGTTAGTAGTCCAAATGCTTCATAAATGTTTTTAATAATCAATACCAATTCAAAAGAAAAAAACTTGCCTTGTCTGGGGATTGTTAGTGGTCTGCATGTTGCTGTGTAACAAGGTGGCAACTTGAGTAATTTGAAACCCAAATATACTTGATTTAGAGTACACACCAAACTCAATCGCTGTAACTTAAAGTTATTACGATTCTTTCGTCATGAGTTTCATAGAATAGAAAGCCTATAGAATATGAGCTGCTTTTGATAAAATAAATTGGTCCACTTTTTTGGTTCTTCAAATTATTCTAGACATTCTATGAATTACTGAGGAATTGTCTATTGGCCAATTAGATTGGCTTTTAAATTAATAGAACAAAGATGACATTTCTAGTGAATATTAGTTACTTAACATCCATCCACTTTTTGAGAAGGGTGACATTTTTGTTGAATCATTACCTTCGATGGCTTAGTTCATTAGATCATGATATCACCACCACCACCACTACTACCACAATCACTGTCTCCTCCTTCTCATCATTGTTATTTCTATAAACAAATACGTTCCCTCTTCCATGTCCCCATCATTTAAAGCTCAATCCTTTTCCATGAATAGCTAATCGTTTATTCATCCTAACTCGTCATCTTGTAAGTAATTTGTTGCTTGCATATGAAAGAGCTAAGGGAATTCATCTCTTCTGTAATCAACAGATTGAATTTGATAGATCTGCTGAAACTGTCACGTATGGTTCTAGTAGAGATCTTTTCAAATTTTCGAGTTTTAGCATTCCTTGCAAATTAATGTTTGTATGGCCATAAGCAAACTCAGTTCTAGATCTTTGTGTGGACCAAAAATGTTCAGATATTCACAAGCCTCTCTTGGTTAGGCTGGCCAAAGAGTTTTTGAATTGATCAAACTTTGCAAAGGCTCCTGACCTTATGAAATATTATCATGTGGGAAAAGCTAACAAGGATGGAGCTTGTTTTTGTGTTCTTTTTGGGAAAATTTTGTTGTTGATTGTAGAAACGTCAATTGGTATGCATGTTAGATGTCCTAAGCACATTCAATTGGTTTCTTTGAAATTAAATATTTGTCTCGTTGTTGTGAAAGATCAAATATTGAAATCCGACCTATCTGCCTGGTGAGGAGAAAAGAGTTATCATGCATTTTATTAGATGATGAGAGCAAAGGACGAATTAGATGAAAAAGAGAGTGATGTGACACAATTAAGCAGCTATTGGAGAAACAAACAGAGAGATGTTTGTATATATGGTTCCTGGTACCTCTTTTGTATTGTAGTAAGATACCATTCAAACTTTAAGAGGTGAGGGGAAAAGAAATTTGATGAGGTTAATTTTCTTCAAGGAAGATCATTTGTTAATTGCATGTTTAAGCTATTGACTACACAATAGATCTACTGAAATGTGTCTCTGTCCTGTGATGCCATTGATGAAGTGTTGAACATGCACGTCAAAGAGGAAAAACAGAAAGATAGAGAGATTGTAATTCTTTACTCGACTTTGTGTTGTCTATGAAATTTCTTAGGTTTTTTCCCTACAAGGGTAGTAACCAACCAAATACTTCGATTATTTGATTAAAATCCTATTAATGTACCTGCAAATATACTCATTTGTTGTTGTTGATGAAAAACTGTTAGCATACTACAGCATACGGATGAGATCTTTGTTATAGGAAGCATAGCATTGTTTGTTATTAGTAAGGAAAAAGTGTTACTTTTTTATCACAATTAATGCCTTTTTTTTCCCTTCTTTAATTTGCTTTTCCCCTTTTTTTGCATCTTTGTGCTTTTGTGTATCTGGGACAGCATCTTTTTTTTGGGTAGGCATGGGACAGCATCTTAAGCTTTCTTTCATTGCAGGTACCTGGATCATAATCAATTTACTGGGAGCATCCCGGATGCATTCTATAAGCACACTTTCTTGAAAGAAATGTGAGTTTCTGTCTTCAATCAGTACAAGCAAATTGCAATTACCCAACACTAGGTGAAATGCTAATTGATTAAATGTTGTCACAGGTATATTGAAGGAAATGCTTTCCGGCCAGGTGTGAATCCTATTGGCGTCCACAATGTCCTTGAAGTTTCTGACACAGAGTTCTTGTTTTAGTCAAAGCTTCCACATATTATTTACTCGTAGAATTGTTTCTTTTTGTTCTTGCTAAAACTAGGGTGTTTCAGTTTGAATTGGAATGTAGTTCTATAAATAGGATGTATATAATGTACACTAGTGTTTTGGGAAATTTAAGAAATTTTGGAAGTAGGTTGTTTGACAGTTTAGAAAGGTGTTGTTGGATTCTTTGGTTGTCATTATTTTGTGTGAACAATGTCTGGTGGAACACCATGGTGGGGTGGGGATGTCTGGTTGTTTCAGTTTGAATTGGAACAATGTCTGGTTGTTTGACAGAAATTTAATAAATCGAATGTTAATGAATTATGTATTGTGTCGAATGTTAATGATTCAGTTAATTTGAGTGATGCTTTAAAATTATAGGTTTATTATGGATTGAATAAATTATTAGGAATTACAAGTGTATTGTTTTCCTGCTTTGGCGACCAATTTATTAGTCGCGACAAATAAATAATTTTTTTTCGCAAAAAATGACAATTGCCGACCAAGAGTTTTGGTCGCAAAAAATACATCTATTGCCGACCAAAATAGCTCTTGGTCGTGGAAACTCACTTTTGCCGACCAAAAGTTTTGGTCGCGAAAAGTAACAAATGGCGACCAAAACCTTTTTTGGTTGTGGAATGTCACAATTGGCGACCAAACTTTTTGGTCGTGGAATGTCACGATTGGCGATCAAAATTTTTGGTCGCGGAATGTCACAATTGGCGACCAAACTTTTTGGTCGCGGAATGTCATGATTGGCGACCAAAATTTTTGGTCGCGGAATGGCACAATTGGCGACCAAACTTTTTGGTCGTTGAATGTGATAATTGGCGACCAAACTTTTTGGTCGGGAAAACATCACTTTTCGCGACCAAAGTGTTTTAGCGACTAAATGAATTAGTCGCGGTAATGATATATTTTCGCGACCAAAAATTTAGTCGGCAAATCTGACTTTTGCCGACCAACCAAAATTTTGGTCGCGAATTACTTTTGCCGACCCTCAATTGGCGACCAAAGAAGCGACCAAAAAATTTGGTCGCGGATAACTTTTGCCGACCAAAAATAGACTTTTAGCGACCAATTTTTTCTTGTAGTGAGAATAAACAATTAGACATACCCCAAAGAGCAGCACTTTGAAATAGAGGTGGCATAGGAATGTCCTCTTCTGATTTGTTTATTCTTTTGGCCATGTCAAAGTACAAAAAAAGAAGTGTAATTATCGTCCTCAAGATAAAGCCAGAAAATCGTAAAAAGCTTACACAATTAAGGATTTATAAGCTGAAACACCAAAGATGCAACATAAAATTTGTAATTAAATCAACCTTTCCAAGAAGAATTTTAGATCCGACATTGCCGATAAAATTAGGATCTAAGTAGTATTTGCAGGAGTCATGCTGATAAGACATTCAAAGATGCAAGTAGCAAGATTTTCCTTCGAGAAAAAATGGTACTCTTAACTAATTAACACAAGCAACCACCAATATTCACATTCAATTAAATGTTTTACACACCCAATCAAAATGAGGACCACTATGGGCAAAAAAGAAGGGAAAAAAAATGTAATCGATGTACGTTTCATTCAGTCAATCACTACCAGATGAGTGTTCCACAAGGACCTAGGAAATTACCCATATCAATAATAACCAATGCAATCAACGACAGCTCCACAAACAATCAACGACAGTTCCACGAACAAGGAACCTATACTTCACTTTCTTTTTCTTTTTTTCATACAAAGACACAAAGAACACTAGATGTTAGCTAAAATGTGATTGGATGTTTAGAGATTACCTCATTCAGAACCTTGTGTAATATCATGGCAATGATTGTAGTTGGTCTATGTGACCTTGGTGTAGGGGTTAGAAATACTATATGCTAAAACATTTTTAACCAACTGAGGTTAGTAATACTGTTATCTTCAATCATTTTAAATACTTAACCATATCGCAAATTAGTTATCCCATCAAATTCCCCAGTCCTCTAGCAGTTGGAATTACTAGCTCAAAGATCAATAATCAACCTAGAAATTCCATCAACTCATAATCTACTGAATTAAAATAGCAACAATTAAGTTTTGCATATTTCAGTATTAGTTATTTCTTGGTGTCACAATTCCAGCTGTGGATCGGTCAACCTATAAGTCATCAGATTAGACAATGCATCAAACGGTGAACTCAAATGCTACGACAGATAGTTGACCTCCCTGATTTTCTTTCAATGAGCTGATTTCCAAAAGCCAAATCCAATGGTGAGCAGAACAGTAATAGCATATTAGAAAGTTTCAATAATTCAACCACCACCACCACCACCACCACCACCAAGAATCAAATTCATCTAACAATAATTCCAAGGAGTAAGAATGATAAGTTCCTTGATATTGAAACAGTACTAATGTGATCAAAAACTCAAAATGTACATATTCAACTCCACGGGACATCCAAATCAAACACCAGTTTCGAGCTAGAGAGAAACTACAGCCGACTAACAGCATGTACAAATGCAGTCAAATGAAAGGACAATTTGTCTACATGAACAAATCGAGAAGAGAGAGAGAGAGAGAGAGAGAGAGAGAGAGAGAGTACCGATTAAAGTTCAGAAACAAAGTAGACTATTCGCTGCCATTGGAGCTTGAAATACGAGTAATCGAGGGCTCAAAGTTCAGATTTGAGCTTCTGGAAATCACTGAATCTCTGAATCTTTGCAAATGAGATGGTGGAGCTTGCTACCTCGCTGGTGCAGCTTCGAAATCCCTTCGATGGAGCTTCGATTTGAATCTTCAATAGAGCTTAGATATGAATCTTCGATGGAGCTTCGATCTGAATCGTCGATGGAGCTTAGAGAGGGTTGAGAGGGAGATAGAGATGTGTGCGTTTAAGGGTTGAGAGAGAGAGAGAGAGCTCTGAATCTTCGATCGAAATCATTGTGTAATATGCTTAGAGAGGGTTCTGATTCAAATAAAGTTTCACAAAGGAGGCACGTGTGGCTACCGCATTTGGAGGCGTTTTTAAATGCCTCCCACTATAAAACGGTGCCGTTTTGTTTAATAGAATATGCGACGTTTATAAAACGTCGTTAAATACTAATAACAGTGACGTTTAAAAAAATGCCTCAATATCCCTTTTTTCTTGTAGTGTATATATGTATAAACTTAAGTTGTAGCCACGGGTAGTTTATATATATATGTATGCACACACTAACACCCATACAGTGTACGTACACTAGCTGTGATTTTCTAAATCGTTGTTTGGAGAGTGAAAATTTCTATGGCAAGTGGTCAGTGTTGCGAGAATGGTCCGACCCTCCTTGGCACAAGCTTTGGGCCAGGGCATCTGGATGACTTTTGAGGCCTGAAGACCTACATTTCTAGTTCCCCTTATTCGAAGCTTGGAATCTTTATTGTCTCCAAAGTTTTTCGTACTTTCTGTTTTGCAATGTCTGTGTTTTTTTCTTCGATATTTGATCGGACGACTTGTTCATTTCGTCTGCAATTGAGTGTTCTTCCTTAATTTCATTGCAATCGATGTTGGGTCATAAATTTCTCATACATAGCTCATGTTTGTCTGTATGTAACTGTACTTGAATTGGGTATTTTTTTGTTATCATTTTTTATTGTTGTTTTTACATTTTAGTCAAAAAAAGGATATAATATCTAAGGTTAGTTTCGGAAGAACGTTTGTAGTTTAATTTTTTGGCCTTCTGTCTAAATTAGCTTCGTTCGAGAATGGTTTTTATGTTTTTTATTTTTTCCCAATTTGTTTTTCATTTTTTCAATTTTTCCACGCACACCAGAATTGCTGTTGCATTGTAGTACAC
This sequence comes from Camellia sinensis, assembly GCF_055761805.1. Classification (NCBI taxonomy): domain Eukaryota; kingdom Viridiplantae; phylum Streptophyta; class Magnoliopsida; order Ericales; family Theaceae; genus Camellia; species Camellia sinensis. The sequence continues at coordinate 179,977,261 of NC_138970.1, read as the reverse complement.
AAATGGAGCAGTCCCAAACGCAGTCGACGCCTTTCAAAACTTTGCACAAGCGCGGTAGTAAACAGACGCAGCAGCAGTCCGCAAGCGTGCATAAAGCAGCTTGGGACTTCGACACGGTGCGGATTTTCTTGGAACTTGTTATCAAAGAGTTGGACGCTGGTTTTAAGAGGAGCTTCCATACAATGACAATGCATAGATATAGAGCTGTCTGCAAGGGCTTCCAGGAGCGTACAAATAAGGTGCATGACGTCAAGCAACTGTAAAACAAGTACGCGTTGCTAAAAAAGGATTGGCAGTCGTGGTCTAAACTGACGGACAGCAGGCATGGGCCAATCGGCATAAGTTACAATGAAGCGACGGGTTTGATACAAACATCTGATGACTGGTGGGCGCATTACGAAAAGGTAACATTTCCAATGACTTTTACTTACATTCAACATGATAATGATGGATATATTAGAACGACAATGCTAGAGGCCTCGAATTTGGCTTGCCCCTGTTTTTATTTTTATTTTTTTGGAAATTGTTGCTGTGTTAATTACTTTTTCTTTTTTTTGTAGTTTTTTTTTAAATTTTTTTTTAAGAGTGGTTATGTGTTGTGCCAAAAAATTTGACATTTCACACCAACTCATCGTACAAAATTATATGAAATTAAGAAAACGAAAACCAACAATCTAACTGATCAGTCAATTTCATCGCTCAACTAGTCCAACCTAATTGACCGATCAGTTAGGCTGCTGGTTAAAATTTGTTAATTTCATCTAATTTTATACGATGAGTTGGTGCGGGATGTCTAATTATTTGGCACACCCCTACACATAACCACCTTAAAAAAAAACAACCAAACCAACACAGGCCAACAAATAAAATTTAATTACATTAAAAAAAAAAAAACCAATACAGCCCAACAAATAGAAGAAAAACAAAACAACTCAACCTATGTGGTTTAATAAGATGAGTGAGTTGGGTTGGACTGGTTGAGAGCTAAAATTTTTTATCACTCAATCAGTCCAACCCAACTCACTCACCTTATCAAACTATACAAGTTCAGTTAGTACGTGATGTCTAGTTTTGCAGTATACTTCTTCACAGAACCAATTTTGCAAAAAGAAAAGAAAGGCAATTTTTTTTTTATATATATATTTTTATTTTATAAAAAAAAGACCAGACTAACACAGCCACAAAAAAAAAAAAAAAAAAAAAAATTAAAATGGTATTCGCGACCTCAAGCATTATTGATATTAGAAGCATTATTCTTGTTTCCTATTACTGTTTAGGATTAGGTCAAGAATTGCTATATATATATTAGATGTACATATTGTATTGATACACAATTGAATATACAGAGAACATTCAACAGAATGTAGCTTAGGAGAATATTCAAATCAAACCTAACTAGAAAAACAAATCAAGAAGAGACAACTGAGTAAGATCAAAAACTATTTAATGATAGCATTTCTTACCCACATAAGCTTTGTTCCACCTATGATTCTACGTAAATAATGAAACATTTGTAGCAGTTCAAGGAGTTCTGATCATACCCATAGTGTTTTCAACTTTTTAAGTGCCACTAAAATGCAATCCTGTGGAGAATCAAACACTGAACCCTAGAACACAACTACGTCGACCATGGTGCCCAAAGTCTGAATTATGTTTGAAGACATCAAGTTGGAGACATGTTCTTCGAGATGTTTTTTGGCATCCTGTCTTCCCACATTCGCAAATTCCATTTTTTTCTGGTGGCAACTCATCCTCTTCTTGCATTGCCTTGTTATATTTAATAGCAAGGTTTAGCATCTCGTGAACAGTCTACTCATTGGTCTTGGAATGGGTATCAAATCGTTGTAGACTTGAACAACCTGCTGTAAATATTTTGATTGAGTTGAAATGAAAATAGTAGAATGTTGGGTTTGGATTATCATTCTAGTAGGGGGTACGTTGGGTTACAATACTATGGTAGAACGGTTAGTATGAAGATCCTCTTTGCTGGGATTCATATGGGTCAGCTTGAATCTATCAAGTCCTTTCCCCACACATTGAAGAAAGTTTGCGAATTGAAGAAAGCTTTGAGGAGTAAATTGTGGTGTTAGGTGTGGATGATATGGATATGGTTAAGGGTATTAGTTTGAAGTTCTTAGCAATGAGATATCTCTTAGAAGAACACCCTGAATAAAAATGACAATGACAACCTCTCAATGACAATTACATCACAAATCGAAACTATATAATCTTGAACACAATATTTGTTACTTAAAATGATGTCACTTTCATGAATTAATTGGATGACAAAAAATTTAATTTAACGTTCTTGACCTTAACTTTTCCAACAATGCTACGTGCACGAAAAAAAAAAAATCAATATGTATCTCAATTTTATGTTGAATTTAGTTCCTTCTACACGTAAAATCTACGTCATACCTTGATCTTTCTCTATGTATTTCTTTCTATACACGTAGGATCACTCTTAACTTCTCAGGATATGATCTTCTAACTTTATGATTTGAATTTTCAATATATTTCAAAACCTACTGATGAGACCCAACATCTTTTTATCTTTAAAATTTTCAATTTCTCTATTGAAAAACATTCACGGTTCTTAATTTATGTCTTCAAATATTCATACCTTCACATTTGTATGTAATTCAATGACTATAAATATTACGAGACATGAGAATATAAAATTTGAGGGCTAAACTTGCCCCCCAACCGCTAATGTATAATTTCAAATATTGAATAAGATGAACAAAAGCAACTGCTGTACTATCAACTTTCCAAACACCAATTCAAACATTGCAGAGTCCATAATTGACTTAAAAAAATTTGTTTTACTGATTTTTGGAAAAATCTTAGGAAGCAAAGTTGACTGATCATGTTTGAAAAACTATTTCATAGAAAGTTCTGAAGCAGTTAGCATAAATAAAAATCAAAATAACTACTTTTTCTCCTCCTCTCCCCCCATGAATCTTGTTTTGATTTTTTGAGAAAAAAATATTTTGAAAATGAAACAAACAAGCTGTTGTCATTTTACATTAATTTCAAACTTAGGAAGTTGAATTATGTTCCTGTTGAATTATGTTACAAACAGGCTAATGTCATTTTTTCCCTGGTTAACAAGAATGCAATCAAGTTCAAAACGAAACCGTTGGAGCACATGGACCTCCTACGAAGGGTGTACGAAGGCGCTACGGCAACCGGAAAATATGCATGGACACTAGGTGCAACGTTCGAACCTATTGCAACCAATGACGGTACTTCGCCGATGGATGAAGAAGATTGCGAGGACAGTAGCGGTTTGCCCCCTTTCTAGCCTGCCGCACAGCGTGATGACACTGTCCACCAACCTATTGCACCAGAGGATGACACGCCGACGACCGTACACGCTGCGTCGTCGGCAATTAACGCTGACGACACACCAACAAGTGGCGAGAGCAAACGCAAATTTATTCACACAACACTCCCACAACGAAAAAAAGGACAGAGTGAGGGAGCTTCGCTGTTGGCGAGTAGCATGGAAAACCTTGCATCTTCAGTTAAATTACAAAATGAAAAGTCTGCGTGCGTCATGATTATAGAGATTCGACATAGGACCTCATTGACAAGTGTATGAGAAGCTTGTACTCGCTGGAAGGACTGGATTCGCAAGACCCGCTAATTGTTTTTGGTTTGATGGTACTGGACAACCTGGCAAATCAAGCCATAATGGTGCGGATTTTGACAGACGAGGCTATCATTAGCTGGCTGCGAATGAAGAAGTCCCAAAGTATGGGTTGCCAATCAGCAGCAAACTCCGGAATGGGTGGTGGCTGGTTCTGAGACTGTCCAGTAATTCTGTCATGCTGGAACTTGTTTGTGTGTTGTTTTTTTTTTTCCTTTCGAACAAACAGTGTGCCATTTTTTCTTCCTTCCCAAAAACTGTGACATTGTGCATGGAATTTTTAAGACTTTATCTATCGCTTGGTTTGTTTGATGATGTTGATGTTATTATCAAGTACATGCTTGTAGCTGTTTTGGTGAAACAGGTTATCTAAATTATTGAGTTGCTATTTGTGTAATTTGTATTATGGAACAGCTGTGCATTATGGAACAGCTGCAAATTTTTCAATTTGTGTATCTTTGGCCACTTGATACATGTACTTGATTTGGTGAAACAAGTTATCTAAATTCTCGAGTTGCATAATTTTGTGTGTTTCGCATTATGGAATAGCTGTGCATTATGAAACAGCTGTGTATCCTCAAATTTGTGTATCTTTGGCCACTTGGAACATGTACTTGATTTGGTGAAATAGGTTATTCTTGAGTTGCAATTAGTGTATTTTGCATTATGGAACAGTTATGCATTATGGAACAACTGTGTATTTTGCAATTTGTGTATCTTTGGCCACTTGAAACAGGTGTGTAGCTTGCATTATCTCATGCATATAATTTATATTAGCAGTTGGATTAATGAATTACATGCAACAAGGATGCTTTTCTGAAACAGCTGTGTATCTCATGCCTGTATCTTTAATGAATTATATTAGCAATTTGTGCATGAAACTCTGGAACAACTGTGATTAATGAATTCACAGCTGTGTATTTTGTATTATCTGATGCCTATAATTCTGGTATGCATCTTTAGGTGTTGTGAGTGAGTAGTAGACATTCATATACTTCATGATTTTCTGCCTCAATTTTATTTGTGGAGGACTGCTGGTTATAGCCCGGGATTGGGCTGTGGAGGACAAATGGTATAGGTTATAAATACAGAAAACATTAAAGTGTGGCAATTGGTAGTTTGTCTTCTAGTTGGGGGATGGTTTGATGTGTCAAATAAAGTACATACTAGCCTTAGAGAGATGGATGTAGGTGTTGCAGATTGCCTTGAGAGAACCCAGCATGCCGCACATTTCATTATGGGAATCTTGACCTGTGTTACTACTTTTTTCAATGAATGCTTTGTCAGTGAATACTTTTTTCATCATGCATACTTTCAACAGGTTTGTACATATTCTTGTAGATTTTTTACTTATGATAGAAGATTTGTTAAATTTTTTAAATCCATTTCACATCATTTTTAGCTAACAAAAAAATATTGTGTGCCAAACTCCTCTGTTTTGTTTAGCATTTTTTGTTGTGATTTTTTTCGTTTTTATATTTTATTATTTTTTATTTTCCACATTTGCAACAGAGCTGAAAATTTAAAAAAAGTTTGATATAATTTTTAAAAAAAAGATCATTAAAGATTAAAAAAAAAAAGACAACAAAAAAACTAGAGTTGGCCACACTGCTGGAGTCCTGCAAATTTTTTCAATGATCATTACAAATAAATATTATTATATGTACTTATTTTTTAAAAATTACTGAAACGGTTAAAATTGTAAAATTTATTAGGAAACCCATTGTTGTGTTGATGACACACGTACACTTTCCTTTGATTCCCTATTTTCGCAGTTTAAAATTTTCCTTCTTGCCATAACCTTTGTTTTCAAGCATAACTTTGTTCTCGATTAGTGTTAATTTTTTATACAATTTTCGTTTTTCCGTTACACTGTCTTATTGTTTTTGTAAATTCATGTCACGTGTTCTATCAATTTAAAAACTTGACTATAAAATATGAACAAAAGGTAGATAACACAAAAATTACGCATGGGAACAAAATAGAATTTTCTGAACACTGTTTTTAAAAAAATTATACCAAAACAAGGTGTCTTTTATTTTTTTGGATGCACAACATACACTTTCTTGAACACAAATAATTTTTTTGGGTGAACCAAAAAAGAGGGAATCATAGACGTAGGCCCCTCCGTCCTTGTCCCAACTATCACAAGCAAGTGAACTTCTTCAAATGTAGGAAAGTGTACCCACCACCACCAAAGCTCATCTCTCCTCGTATCATGGATATGTCTATATAATCATATGTTGACAGTGTGGTTCTCTCGCACACTCCATCTCCCTTAAACTCTTTCATTTTCCATAGTTTTTGCAGAAGTTGTGTGCTTAAATTTGTACATAGCACCCATTTTATTTTTGCATATTTTGCGTTCCATTTTTTAGAAATGGCGAATGACGATGGTCATAGTCACGTGCAAAGTATTACATCCCGGGAAGCTGTCGGTGAAATTGCGCAAGAAATGGTGGTCGAAACTGATCACAACTTGATAGAGGCATGGAACAATGCAGCTAGATAGTATTACAACCATTATCACAAAGTCCCTCGAAATACATCAATACTTTCGGGACGTTTATGGATGTATGAGTTGTTTAACGGGCACCAAGGCCAGTTTGAAGATGCTGTCAGTATGTCCAAACCAGTGTTCTTGTTGTTATGCGACACGCTTCATAGTTTTGGATTGACACTGCCACAGCGGGAGCATGGCGTTCCACTGGAAGAGAAGGTAGCCATTTTCATTTGTGCATTGCAGGGAATGGATTGGAAAGATTTGCAAGAACGGTTCCAACACTCGAAGGAGACTTTGTCACGCAATTTCCATGAGGTTTTGCAAGCTATGATACCGTTCACATCGGTTCATAGTAGGAGTCTTACGCCCGAGCAAGTGCAACAAGGGGGCCACCCACATTTACAACCGCAATGGCGGTACCGGCCATTCAAGGTGACACTTTCCATAAAATTTTAAATATCACAGTGGCGACATATACCCTGAATTTTGTATTTATACTTTCTGAATAATGTTGTGTTGCGTAGGGCTGCATCGGTGCACTAGACGGCACACATGTGATGGCTTGTGTCTCGCATGGAGTACGCCATTTCGTACTATGGCCGGAAAGGCGTGCCAACACAGAATATACTGGCCCTATGCGACTTTGATTTGTGCTTCACCTTTGTGTCAACCGATTGGGACGGGAACATGCACGATAGTAGGGTGTTGCACTACGTGACAACCGAGCCTAAACATCGCTTCCCGCATCCCACACCTGGTAAAATTTTTAAACATTTAACAAAGTAGTATAATTTTAAAATAATAGAAGACAAATTACGACATCATACTTGCTCTTGAACACAAAAACGGCATCAAACTTGCTCTTGAACACAAAAATCTTTCTAAATTACTATTTACAGTTGGTAATTGATTTTAAAAAATAATAATTTTTCAAAATATTGTGATAATGCAAACATGTCCACATGATACTACGAACATACACAATATCATTTTTAAAAAAATTGTAAATAAACAAATTTATGAAATAAATTAATTTGAAAAATTTCTACGTCGAAACAAAATATTTAAAAATACTATTTACAAAAAACAGAAATGTAATTCAAAATTGTTGTATTTGACAAGACAATGTATTGACAAAAAAAGTATTTCAAAACAAAATTAGAAAAAAAAAATTAGTAATACAAAAATAGCAAATTTATTTTTTTGGAAAAAAAACAAAAAAAACAGAATGGCCACTTGTATTTATTTCACCCAAAAAAATTGTAGGTGGAAAATCAGTATATGAAAATCAAAATTAATTGAAAAACAATTACTTGCAAGAAAAATTATTTGAAACAAAAAACTGACTTGAAAAAAAATTATTTGTTACTAACAATCTGAAATGTCAGTTTAAAAACAATATAAACTTTTGATTAGACATTACGATTTTTCCTAAAATTATTGTAGGTGACAACCATTTATAAACAAAAAAAACACTTTTCGAACGATGTCTTATTGGCAGTAATTTTGAGTTTTGTAGTTATAAACTGCAAAGTGACAACCAAATGGTCACCAACTAGGCAACAGTGAATAACATCTTTGTGTTCGTTGCAGGAAAATACTATTTGGTGGACAGCGACTATAGCAACAAGACAAGGTACCTAGCCCCATACAAGGGGTATAGGTATCACCAAAATGCTCATCGGAATCGAACACCACAGAATGAGTTCAAACTGTTCAATAAGGTACATTCGTCATTGCGTAGTTGTATTGAGCGGACATTCGGTGCGTGGAAGTTGAGGTGGGAGGCATTGCGGAATATTCAGAAGTTGAGTTTCTCTAATCAAGTGACCTTTGTATGTGCGTCGATGGCGTTACATAACTTCATATTCTGACACAGTGAAATTGATGAGGTCACGCTGGCTATCCCAAACAGCACCGAATATGTGGCCCCCGAAATGCTCGACCACGATGAATACACACAGGTTACCGATGTGATTGAGGAAGGGGACTTCGACCCCGCAATGGCAGCTGTAAGAGGGAACATTACGTACCAACTAAGACGGCAACTGAACACGAATATTTGAAACATTAATGTTGGTTAAGTTTATAATGTGTGTAACTGAGATTCAAATTTATATTATCATATCTTCTTAAAAAATGTTTGGTTTTAATATTCTGATGTGTTTGGTAAATTACATTGTGAATGAATTTTATTTGAACAGGAAGTATGTCCAATCATTAACATATAAAATACATGAAGGATGTATGTCCAATAATTGTGTGATTCTTTTTGAAGATTTTTTTACAAATTTTACTTAGAAAGTGACTATGCCTCCATTTGGGAAGTGGGTTGACTTTTTGGCTTTTTGACTTTTTTAGCTATTTTAGCCTGGGGCTAAAAAGCCTAGTTTGGGAAGGATTTTTTGACTTTTTTGACTTTTTGACTTTTTGGTGAGGTGTGTTCCTGTTAATTTACCAAAGTGCCCTTCCCAAAACACATTTACCTTAATTGCAAGGGCCATGTCGTCCACGTCAGCAAGCCAACTGTCCGAAATAGTTGTTGTTCTTTTTTAATTTTTTTTTAATATATTTTCGGTTTGGAGTTGCCGTTTTTTGCTAACCTTTTTTTTTATTTTTTTTATTTTAGGTTTGCATTTGGCATATTTTGTTTAAATTTTTTTATTTTTTATTTTTGGGTTTTATTTTGGGGTATTTTGGTAAAATATTTATTTGTTTAGTTGTTTATTTTGGATTTTGATTTGACGTATTTTGCTTAATTTTTATAATTTTTTTTAAATTTATGTTTTTGTCATTTTTATTTTTTTATACATTGAAATTAGTTCTTGTTCTTTAATTTACGTTTTTTGTAATATTTTGTTTAAATTTTTTTATTTTTTTCCATTTTCCGTGAAATGATAAAAAGTGAGGTTTTATTTTATTGTCCTGTGTAATTTAAATAATTTAATTTTAATTTAATTTTAAATATTTAATTTTAATTTTAATTTAATTTTTATTTTTATTTTAAATATTTAAATAATGTAAATGATCTAAAAAATTTAATAAGCAAAAATTTAAAATAAATATTCAAAAAATTTAAAGCGTAAAAATTTAAATAATTTAAATATTCAAAAAATTATTTTAACAAAAAAATTTAAATAATTTAAATATTCAAAAAATTTAAATAATTTAAAATGTTAATATTTTAAATTTAAAAACAACTCTACACTCAAATCGTAACTAAATACATAAAACAAAACTTAATTAAGAAATTATTTTTAAAACTTATAACCAAACACATAATTTGAAACTCCATACTACTTTCATAGCTCTACACTCAAATCATAACCAAATACCTAACAAAAAAATTAAAATATTTAAAAATATTTTTATAAAATAGAGTTTGAATTTTTTTTATAAAAAATTTTAAAATTTAAAAAATTCAAATTGTAATATTTTGAAATTAAGATATTTAAAAATATTAAAAAAACGTTTTCCTTTTTGCTGTTGACATGACTTGGCTGGTTGAGGTAATACTTTAGTGCAACTGAGTAGGACACGTGGACGGTAGTGACTAATTGGTTCAACATTTCCAACGTGGGGCATTTTGGTAATTTAACCCCTTGTTGTATGTGAGCTACCGTTCAAATGGAGGCTGATTCATATTTTGTCGCCTTGTGGCTAATTTAGCCAATTTTGTCGTGTTTTGGCTAAATTAACCCACAATCGGCTTCTCAAACGTACCTAATATAAATTTAACTTGATGTAGTGTGAGACGTATTTATAATAAATTTAATTTATATAAAAAAAATTCTAAATCAATAATATTATTTTTAATTTTAATCATTTAGAGTAAATAAATTTGAATGGTGGGTCACCACAGCCATTAAGGAAAAGAATCAAAATAAAAAATGACTGAGGAAAAAAGAAATAACGTTAAAAGGAAATAATGAAAACAAAAAAAGAAATACCTCCTCCAACATCACCAGCACCAACAAAAAAGAAAGAAAGAATGTTAAAAATGAATAGTTGAGCGTAGGGAGGGAATAATGTTAAAAAGGAATAGTTAGCATAGGGAGGGAATTTTAAATAGTGAAATTTATTTATTTCTTTATTTATTTTTTTCTGAGTTTTATTTCCGTAGCTTCCCGCCTATACACATATATATATATATATATATAGGGGAGGGGAGGGGAGGGGCAGACCACCAATACCTCCTCCAACACCACCTATACCACCACCTCCTCCAATAGCACCACCACTACCTACACCGCCACCGATACCCCCGCCGGTACCTATGCCACCACCAACCGCCTCCTCCAACACCACCACTGCCACCTATGCCCCCACCAATACCCCCACTGCCACCACCAATACCTCCTCCAACACCACCACCACCTATACCACCACCAACGCCTCCTCCAACACCACCACTACCACCTATGCCCCCACCAATACTCCCACCACCGCCACCACCAATACCTCCTCCAACACCACCACCACCACCACCAACAGCTCCTCCTATTCCACCACCACCACCAATACCCCCGCCACCACCTATACCACCACCTATACCACCACCAACACCTTCCCCTATTCCACCACCACCACCACCACCACCAATACCCCCGCCACCACCTATACCACCACCAACACCACTACCACCACCTATACCGAGGGAGGGGAGGGGAGGGGAGGGGGAGGGGGAGGGGGAGGGGGAGGAGGGGAGGGGAGGGGGAGGGGGAGGGAGGGAGGCGAGGGGAGGGGAGGGGAGGGGAGGGAGGGACCACCACCACCTATACCACCACCAACGCCTCCTCCAACACCACCACTACCACCTATGCCCCCACCAATACTCCCACCACCGCCACCACCAATACCTCCTCCAACACCACCAACAGCTCCCCCTATTCCACCACCACCACCAATACCCCCGCCACCACCTATACCACCACCAACACCTTCCCCTATTCCACCACCACCACCACCAATACCCCCGCCACCACCTATACCACCACCAACACCACTACCACCACCTATGCCGAGGGAGGGGAGGGGAGGGGAGGGAGGGAGGCGAGGGGAGGGGAGGGAGGGAGGGAGGCGAGCGGAGGGGGATGGAGGGAGCGGTCTCGCTTTTCTTCTCTTCTCGCTTTTTCTTTTCTTCGCGCTTTTTCTTCTCCTTGCTTTTTCTTCTCGTTGAAAAGCTTCTGCTGAAACACAAAAACCAAACCTTTCTCATTCTCCTCCTCCGCCGCACAACCAATCGTCTTCATCTTCCGAAACCCATGTTTTCCAATCAAAGCTTCCTAACATTCCCATCTCCAACCACCTACCTCCACATTTACTGCTTCCAAAACCTCTCTTAATTCTTAGACAGACCCTGTCTCATCACCAATCGTCTTCATCTTCCGAAACCCATGTTTTCCAATCAAAGCTTCCTAACATTCCCATCTCCAACCACCTACCTCCACATTTACTGCTTCCAAAACCTCTCTTAATTCCTAGACAGACCCTGTCTCATCATCGATTCCACCGGTAAATCCTATTCTTTCTCTGAAACCCACCTCATAGGTGCTTTGATGATCACCCGTTGAAGCACCTTCGTTGAACCTTTCATTTCTCCACATCACTCTTAGCGAGGGGAGGGAAGGGCGGGCCGAAGGGGGGAGGGAGGGGAGTGAGGGGAGGGGAGTGACGTGAGGGGAGGGGGTTGGGGGGCGGGGCGGGGGGGTTGGGGGGGGGGGGGCTGGGGGGCGGGGCGGGGGGTTGGGGGGGGGGGGGGGGGCGGGGGGGGGGGGGGGTGTTTGAGTAATGGATCAGTTAATTGAAACTCCTGATCAACAGCTTGTTTCTTTGTATGTTCTCTCTCTCTCTTCAATTGATATTTGTCATGCATGTTGTTCTCTGTCTTCAATTGATTAGCAATGTAATTTTGTTGATCCGATCTGATTGAGTTTTTTGACATTTTTTTTTAAAATTTTAAATCTTCTCTCGAAGGTCTTCAAAGATTTCTTATCATAATAATCATCAATGAATATGTTTGACAATGTGTTTAATTGGTAGGAATTGCAGAATGCAATTATTGTATCAACCAATGCCATAGTCTTCCACAATGCCAAAGATTAAGACCATGTTTGGTTGAATTTAAACTTTTTTTTTTTTTTTTTTTTTCTGTTTTGAAAGATTTTCAAAAAAAAAAGAGCTAAATTAATGGATCAGTTAATTGAAACTCCTGATCAACAGCCTGTTTCTTTGTATGTTCTCTCTCTCTTCAATTGATATTTGTCATGCATGTTGTTCTCTGTCTTCAATTGATTAGCAATGTAATTTTGTTGATCCGATTTGATTGAGTTTTTTGACATTTTTTTTTTAAATTTTAAATCTTCTCTCCAAGGTCTTCAAAGATTTCTTATCATAATAATCATCAATGAATATGTTTGACAGTGTGTTTAATTGGTAGGAATTGCAGAATGCAATTATTGTATCAACCAATGCCATAGTCTTCCACAATGCCAAAGATTAAGACCATGTTTGGTTGAATTTAAACTTTTTTTTTTTTTTTTTTTTCTGTTTTGAAAGATTTTCAAAAAAAAAAGAGCTAAATTATTTTATCGTGCGAAATGGATAGGCTTGATTAGGCAACCCAAGTATGGTCATTTGAAGGAACTACATAGCTGTATTAAGCTATGCGAGCGAGCTTTAGTTTATCGTGCGAAAATGAAAAATAATTATAGTTGCCAATTATTTCTTGAAATTGCTTTGCTATTTCTGATAATTGGACGATTTCTGTTTTTTATTTTTTTCAGGCACATGTATTCTCTTCCAAGTCGGGAGATTGTGCGGCTTTTCTTTCAAACTACCATTTAGACAACTTCAAGGGTGACATTTAGAGGCACGCACTATGATCTCCTGCCTTGGTCCATCAGCATTCTTCCCAATTGCAAAAATGTTGTCTTCAACACCGCCAAGGTTGTTTGAATGAGAAATGCAAATGTTGCAGGTCGGAGTTCAAACATCCCAAATGCAAATGTTGCCAACCAATGCTGAGCTTCTCTCTTGGGAAACATTCAGCGAAGACATATCCTCAGCTGATGAAGATTCCAAGATCACAGTTGTTAGACTAAAAGAAGAACAGAACAGAATCTACGTTCTCTTTGGATAGATTTTGAGTATTCCTAATAGTTAGTTAGTTGGATTTTGACTATTCCTAATAATTAGTTAGTTGGTGTTGCTTTTGTTTTTTCAAAGACTAATCTGGGTGATTCTTCATAGTATTTGACCATTCATAATTTTATAAATATTTATGGCAAATAGACTAAATTGTAATTTTCTCTTAAAATGATTGTGGTGTGATGAGATTATCTCTGTCCCATTCTATATATTTTTCATTGTCAAAAATATTTTTAACACTCCAACAATTAAGAGTTTTATGATTCAAAATTGTTCTCAAAAGTAAAAATTTTGTTATAAAAAAAATTTAGAGACCAAATCCTGTTGTGGCGAGCATATATAGTTGCTAAAATGTTAGGTCAAAAAGTAAGAATAAAAAAAATAGGGACAATTTTGAGAATGCAAGGACAAAATAATTTGATTACAAAAGTTTATTTTTTGAGATAAATTTTGGTCCGGATAGTAATTCATATCTAAATGTCCAATTTTATTTCTAAAAATATAACAATGACATTTTTAATAATAAAAATATTTTTTCTCTAAAAATAATTTTGTTTCTGAATGTTTTGTTTCTAAAATTTAAATTTGTTATAACATAACCTTTACCCTCGATCACCCAACAATATGAGACAGAATATAAGATAAGACAACACGTGATAGATAATTTGTGTTCCAAACGTGACATTTGTGCTCCACTCTCTCTTTATGTGGAACCCATATGAAATCCTCACCAATTACTAGCAAGATAATTGTATGTTGAATATTAGTTTCTCTAGAAGAATCTTAACTTTGCTGTTGATAATAAATGTTCGAAAAGTGATTTATAAATAATTTTTTTTTTTTGAAATAATGTATCAATTGTATTTGCAAAATTACAGTGATAATAGTGAATTTTTTATTAGAAAATAAAATGACCACAATATGCCAACGCATTGTGTATAAGTCGTGTGCAAACTTTCTGTTTGTATAATTATTCAAGCTAGGAAAAAATTAAAAACAAATAAGAAAACATATAAAGAAGAAAATGTCTATATTGACTCATGTGGCTAAAGTGCCAATTAGGGACGTACATGGTAAGTGTTACACGTCCAATTATGGATTTCGCTTGCAAATTTGTGTGCGTTCCAACAATATCATTATTTGAAAAATAATATTAATCATTAAATTTATAGATGAAACACCAATAAATCTTAAAATGTAATATTGTGAATTGTTTAATCTTTTAATTTTTTTTTATGAACTCAAAAGTCTCATTAAAGTGGAAATTACACAAAATGGTAGTTAATTATACGTTTGGGTTTAATTTTTGAAGGATAAAAGTGGATTCCTCCAAATGTAAAACTACACATTTGGACAATTGGCACTATAGAGGTTTTCAAATTTTCCTCCTCCTAGAACAAATCCTATATTATGAATAAAAACATAAAACTCCAATGTAATACTCTAATAACGTAACACTACAATGCAACACATTAAAAACATTTCAGTGGATTGGAAACTTCAATCACATGAAAGAGTGTTGAAATGTTTCATGTGATTGAAGTTTCCAATCCACTGAAATGCTTTTAGTATTGGAGGCCACGTTTGTTTTGTTGGACCAGATTACGTAAGACTATTAATTTAAGGAGGGTTTATTGTAGAGAGAAAATGAACCAGATTACATAAGACTATTAAGTGTTTTTTTTTTTGTCTTTTTTTTTTTTGAACAAACCTATGAATTTAAGATTCAATGAGGGATTTGTAGAGAGAAAATGAAAGAAAAAAGGGAAGAAAAGTAACAAAAAATTTAGTTGATTTTATTTACATTTCCCTCTATAAATCTCCTTCCAACTCATGCGGGATTTGTAGAAAGAAAAATTTAGTTGATTTTATTTACATTTCCCTCTATAAATCTCTTTCCAACTCATGAGGGATTTGTAGAGAGAAAATGAAAGAAAAAAGAGAAGAAAAGTAACAAAAAATTTAATTGATTTTATTACATTTCCCTCTATAAATCTCTTTCCAACTCATGAGGGATTTGTAGAGAGAGAATGAAAGAAAAAAAGAAAGAAAAGTAACAAAAAATTTAGTTGATTTTATTTACATTTCCCTCTATAAATCTCTTTTCAACTCAAGATCCAAAATCTACGAATTAGGAAGGAAAATTAGTAAATTTCTATCCTTCCATATTTGAAATAATTATAATTTTTTAATGGTCTTTCAACCTTTTATTCGCCTCCCCCCCCCCCCCCCCAAAAAAAAGGAAAAAAAAAAAAAGAACAACAACACTTCAATTTGGATCCTGCTTAATCTTCCCATTGTATCCCACCCCCTCCATACCATAGGACTCAGTATAGTCCCCATACGGGGGGCATATGTAGCAGTCCCAAGAAAATGTAAATCCATCCAGAGGTCTACTTTTATATCTAAACGTTGAATTTAAAATTGAGCACAATACATGGCCTAATCTCTCCAAACAAACACAACACAAGTGCAACGAGTCTTGTGTTTGGAGAAGAAACAGTACAGGGTACTGCCTAAACACTGCACTGCCCAACACATCCATGAAGAACATGCTTTGTACAATCAATTGTTGAAAACACTACTGACTATTTTTTGAGCTATGACTGAATTCTTGATGCTTATCCTTCTTACACTAGAACCCTATAACTATCATTCTCAGGAGTCGGACTCAATTCTAAAGCCTAAAAGGAAAAAGAGCAAAGAAGTCTATGGACACGAAATCAACCATGTGATGTGATCTGACTAAACCTGTATATATCTTTTAGGACGGGCATGATTGTTTATGTGGATGGTTCTGTATCCATAAACTTGTTGAAAGAGAATGTACTCAAAGAAAGACAAAAAAACCTAATATAACATTCATAACCCAACTTATTGAAAAGAAAAGCATTTTACTAGTCATTCTGAAATCAAAAGTTGTCTCCTGCCTGTTTGTACAGAAAGGAAGGATTTATCATCACGGTCCCAAATATGATCATATCATTTTACTTAATCATAACAAAGAAAACTGGGCTGCAAACTAAGTATTGGCAAAAAGCTTACAGCCATTGCAAGAACAGTAACCGATGTGGGTTCTTCTTGCAGCGAGAATACGATTTCTAAATCAAGCCAAAGCTGTCAGGCAAGGGTGAAATGCAGTGCCACAAGCGATCCACTGACGCTTCCTCCCACGTGGCAGCGTGCACCCAGGAACCTTAAGCCATTCCTTGCTCGACACATCGTAGCTAACCAGTCGGTTCATTTGTCTCGATCTCAACGACAACATGAGTAAACCTTTGTTACCCAAGCAAGTCATTCGAACGTGCTTTCCGTAAAACTCCAAGCACCATATGTTTGGCATTCTGTCAACCTCCTTCCACAATAGAGTCATCTTCTGCAGCTCCCATATGCACACGCACGTGGCAGCATTTTTTGTCAGTAAACCCACAAGAATGATCTGGCCCCCACATTCTGCTAGTGCGTGATCACTCAGATGAAGAGGGGATGGGATTACAAATTGGTTCCATAACCCGGTAACCATATTGTAGGACACAATCCCATCTGGGTCGGTACGCATGAAGTAAAGCGTCCCATCAATGGACACTGCTTGTGACTTGAAGTTCAGAGACAACGGTAGCTTAATCGTGGAGGGCATGTTTCCCAGGCGGGCCCAGGAGTTCTTTATGGAGTCGTAAACTTCGTACTCACCCTCACAACCCACCCAAAGGATTTTATAGCCCCCACTGGTTGAATCTTCATTCAAAGTCATCCCCACAGCAACTCGGGACCAAACCTTAACTGACCTAGCTGGCAACTCCTTGAAGGACTGAGTAAGAGGATTGCTAACAAAGAAGCTTCTATGGCCAATGTCAAGAAAGCAGACAAGACCACCTATTGAAGCCACTGGCAAGACAATTAACTTTGTTGGCAAAGCAGGGTTTGTAGGGTGATGCCATTTTTTCGAGGAAGGGTCATACATGGCTCCAGTATTCGCATTTTCGTGAGTGATGGTGTAAAACCAAGGTTGGGCTTGTGGGACTCGTGCACATTGTTGGGAGAAACTATGAGAGGTCGGCAAGGAATTCCACTTTTTACAAACAGAGCGGAAGTGGAAGAAAGTGGCAATAGGAAGTCTTGCAATCACAGCTTCGTAAAGGTCTTCTGGAAATTCTTTCCAGATCTGATGTTCCATAATTTCAGTCGAACTGGTAGCATCAGCTAATCTTCCCAGATTCCTCTCTTTTCGAGATTTCTTTGCACGTGGAGGTTTGCTAGGTTCCAGCATCTTGAAAGTTCCAGGTTTTTCAGGCCTTATAGTGAAACTGTAACAACCATCTTCTGCAGAGTTATCATCAAGATTGAAGAAGCAACATCTGTACAAAATGCAACCATTATGCTCAGATTTCTGCAAAGTGAAGGTACTTTAAGCAGACTTGGAAACCACGCAACAATTTGCTACAAATACATGGACATATATGCAAATAAATGCCTCAAATTGAAATATCATCTAGGACACGCCTGGAAAAATAGTATTGTCCAATATTAATTTACACCACAACCTAGCAATGTCAAAATGAGTACCAAAAGTCAAAACTTGGACAATCAAGACCTAAAAGCTACTGCAGTCTATCCTGTCATTATTGATTCAGCATCAGCCATGCCTTTACAACTCCACTTCACAGTCACATAAGACGGTTTGGTCATCATGAATGCTGGTAGGTTCTACTATTTATGGAGTATGGAAAAGCATGCTGAAGTAAAGCACAAGGGGAGGTAAAATCTGGAAACTAAGACTTATAAGCTTTAACATGACATGGCATTACCATTTTTATGTTTGATTTGTAATGGCATGCTGAAATTAAAGTACAAGGAAAATGAGGCAAAATCTGGAAACTAAGACTGATTAGCATTAATATGATGTGGCATTACCATTTTAATGTTTGATTTTTAATGGGTATGGATATGATATGCAACTAACAGATTTTACACATATTGGAGAAGTTAGGTCATTGATAAAACCATATGCAAGATTTTATGTTACACGAGCAAGCAAACACTTGGTTTAGTGCTTCCACCTGAAAATAATAAAAAAATAAAAAAATAAAAAAAGAAGGAGAAGGAGCAAGCAAACATCTTGCATATATCATTGTTTCATGAAGAAAAAGCTAAGCCTGTCTTAATATATGAGTAGGGTGTCAATATGACTGTAAATGAGTCAAACCAAGTAGTGGGTTGTTTGAAGCTTATCCTGATAACAGGCTTGAAAAAGTGTTCAAACTTAGTTTATCTATCTTTCGAACCAATCTTAAGTGAACTCTGACTGAGCCGATCATGAGCTGAGCTCAAGTACTTAGTTTTCTATACAGTTCTAGTTACATATAAGCATATCAAGACGAGTTTGAGCTGAGTTAAAAAAAGTTTTAAAAAATTAATGAGTTTGAGCTTGGCTCATTTTTTAACACACTTTTAGTGAACTAAACATGAGTTGAGCTTAAATAACTTGGTTTGTTTTACTGCCCTAGGTGTCAGTCCACTAGCAGTCAAAGCAAACCGATGCCAAAAATTCAATGTGCCAGCTTTTGATGATTCCAAACATACAACAAGCCACCAGTCTCGGGGCTGTCAGTTCAGATACAAAATCAGTTACAAACTAATTCTTGGATTGCATGGACATAGACCAACACATGAGACAAATAGTTGTATGACTTTCTTCTCCTTTCTCAATCCCTCTTTGCAATCTTCTCAAACTCGGAAACATTCAAAATTGGGGTTTATATCTTCATCTATACCCCTAAGATTCAAAGTAAGTCTTAATTTGTGATTTTTAAGTATTGCATTTAAAAATTGGGAAATAAGATTCTTTGCAGTTTGCGCGTGGGGTCACCATGTACAAGGTGCATGTCCTGAGAGCTTCTTTTGGAGTTTTCACTGCTAACCCTACCTGATTCCAGTATTGAACAGTTGACTCACGTGCTATGCACAGTGATAATTTAAGTCAAAACCAAATATTAAATTTAAAAACTAAAAATATGTCTCTTGGTCAACACATTACATCCCCTGTAAGTCTACAATGTTGTTTCACATTCATAATTTCTCGTAATGTGTAATAACTATAAAAAATAAATATTGTAATTTCTAATTTACTGCTTTTGCAAGCACAACATGGGAAGCATAGTAAAAAATAAAATTGCAATGACCATCAAGTGTCATGTAAGGTAAATAACACATGAGACGGGGAGGACAAATAAATCTGGTTCAAATTTTCCAAATTAAAAAATTAAGGTTCAAAGATCATGAACCCCTCCAAAAAAAGGGGAAGAAATCAGGATGAGATCGATCTAGAAAGGAACATATAAGTAAATTACCAATAAAGTACAACGTGTGGGCACATTTTGAACAGTAAAAAGCTGCCCAGATCAGGAAGTCATGGGGACACCGGGGCTGGCTTTTAGTACGTGTCTGATGTGGGCCGAAAGATACCATATTCAGGCCACTTAAGCTACATTTATATTCCTTAAAGTACGGTTATTTGGTAGAGATGGTGCATTTCGTGTAATTGTGCTAGTTTGGTGAACAACACACGCATTTTCAGGCTAAAATTGGCACACAAGCAGCTCCTTCGTTTGAGCAATAATAGATTGCTGCCTGCTGGTCCACCACACGTGCGGCCAACCAACGCTCGACCAGCCAATATGGGCACTCGAGCGGCCAACTTTGGGAAGCTTGCGCGGAAATTTCAGTGTGATTTTCTGAGAATAGAAGAGAGAAAAATAGACTTTCCTAGGGTTTTAACTTTTGGGGGGCTGAAATAGAGAGGCAACTAGGGCTAAGGAAAAAAGCTTGATTATCCATGAAGGCTACCGCCATCTTCACCACTTCCATCTCATCTCTTCCCTCCTCCGTGAGCGGCTGAGCATCTTCGCATCTTTGTTAACCCTAGTCACATAACTGGTTTATTGGAATCTTTGATAGTACACTTGTAATGTTTTGGTTGAAATTCTTGTAAAGCTTTTGAGCTCAATTTAATATTTTTCTATCTTTACTCTTTATTCGTTTTATGTGATTATTGATTGAATGCTTTACTTTGTTTTTCATTGTTGTTGTATTCGGAATCCAAGACAAGCTATGTTATGACTAAATGGATAGTGCCACAAACCCTAGTTTAGAGTGAACAGTCTGTGCCACTTAAGATAGGGCGTGCTCGCGCTTCAAATGCAACTTTATCTCTCTTCCCAATTCCCGACTTTGGGTTGAGGAATTGGTTCATTCCAATCAAGCATTCGTGTGCTTCGTAGAGTGCAAATCCATGAATTAAACTAGTGGTGGATTTGGACACCTAAGTTCCCAATCCAATTAATTCAATATCATTTTTATTGCTTTATTAATAAGGATTTCATAAATTATTTCACCGACAAACAACCAACCACTCATTAAATTAAGTTGAGAATTAAAAATTGAAATAATTTTAAAATACACATTAGTCCTTGTGGATACGATACCCATACTTGCTATCTATACTAATTTAATAGAGTTTGGAAAGATTGGTTCATGACATACCAATGTCACAAGGAGGGACTTTGAAAAGCATTCTGAACAGACTCAACACATTCCAAACATCACTCAAACACATACCATATATCATGAGAAATCATGATGCATGAGCAATGCTGTTTGTGGCAAGGCACATGCAAGCTAGAAAAAATGTAAAATGTTTATTTGATATTATACAAACTAGGACCTGTAAAACAGGAAGGAAGCAGTTTTTATAAGCTTATGGGGACAAGATAGCAAGGACAATGAGTTGTCCGAGATTAGTCAAATTAAAACCTCAGTTTCCCCTTAGTGCGAAGACATATATGAGCTAGAAAAAACATAAAACCGTTGCTTTGATATTTTATAAACTAGGTCCTACAAACCCGAGAAGTAGTTTTTATATATGAGTGAGTCGTCCAAGAATAGTTAAAATAAAAACATGTTTCCCTAATGACACAATCAGGCAACTTAGAGATAAACTGCTGAAAAACAATTATTATCCTGTAGGAAAGATGAATTTCGTGGCCAGTAATGCAGATGTCAAACAGGTGTGTAATCACGTGGATGTCAAACCAAACACCAAAGCTGCACCTTTTTTTTAACTAAATTGGACACGTGCATGAAAGGAAAATTGATCTTTATGAAACTATATCAGCAGAAAGGATCAGATGATCACTGCATATAAAAAATGTCTTCCATTTTTACATGAAAATAAAACAAAACTCCCACCCCACAACCTGTACCAAAGTAAAACACATAAATTAGAATAACGAAAAAAAGCTATGCATGATGTAAAACAGCACATACGAGACCAACTTTTTGACTTGCTATTGTTCTTGTAATGTAAGGGTGTCTTTTTCAAGGCATATTTTGGGGAGAGGGGTGTTGAGGGGCAAATTCAAAGTAATCAACCTACAAGATAGACTGCAGGCTACAGGTCCAATGGTAGGTCAAATTCAGGTAGGTACGTGCTTCAGATCGAAGGCAAACAAGCATCACATTTTAAAAAAGATGCTTCCAGAACACAAAAAGTTTCAAAGAATCGCACAAACGAAAACACTAATCAACACTATATTTTAGTTTCATCCAACAATTGAGTAGATTATCTACAACAAAATTAGAAGTAACAAATGAGGTGTTATGAATAAAAACAAGGTTGATAGTGAGGGTTAAATAGGTTTCAATACTCATCGAATTGATTGCAAACATGATAAAAGAAATCTGACCTAAAATTCCGAATGAATGAAAGAAAAAGAAACAACTGACTAAGAATAAATAGAAAACCTAAGAAACTCAATTGAAGGGCAAAACGTTGCTTACAGTAAAATTTGCTCCATTTTTGAAGCAAAAGTAACAACATAGATCCATTAACAAATAATTAGACATAGAGAGAGAGAGAGAGAGAGAGACCTGTGGTGGTGGTGGTGGTGGTGGTGGTGTGACGGTGGTAGTGGTGGTGGTGGTGGTTGAGGATAGTAAGGAGGAGAGCCGTAGAGTTCTAAGATGAGCTGTCTCAGCATGACCAACTCTTCCATGCCCCAACTGTCAGGGCTTTCTTTCTTTCTTCTCCTCCTCCTCAGCCGCTCCGCCCCTCCCCCACCCCCTCTCTCTCTCTCTCTCTCTCCTCACTTCACTTTCTCTTTATATAACCATTTTCTCTCTGTCTCTCTGCTTCTCTCTCCTGATTAATTACCCGAGTTACGTTAGCTATTTAAATAAATAACTAAATTTTTAATCAAACTTTTCTCATGGTGCGGATTTATTCCACACCTATGGATAGATTTAATAAAAAAATTTAATAATTTATATAGAATTCATAATATTTTTCTTAATTACTCACTCTTCTTTTTCCACGTCACCAGGCCCATTCGGTAATTAGTGCCTATTTGATAGTTTTTTCTTAAAGTTAAAAATTGATAATAAAAAAATTAAAAATTAAAAATTAAAACGTTTAAATAATTGAAGATATTTGAGACTGAAAAAAAAAAAAATCTACAATCATACTTATAATGGTATGATATTATATGTATCAACTTTTAATTTGTTATAAATTCAATTTTGTAGGATTCAACTCTTTTGTCACATTATTATAGGTGAAAGTGTATGTCTAAAAATATAAGTATGTAACATTGGTTATAATCAATTTATTTAAGTGCTCGTTTGACAATAGCTTTTTTAGTTAGCTTTTTAATTTTTTTGACTTTTTTAGTCTATAACTTTTTTGTCGTTTGGGAAGTTGATTGGCTTTTTAACTTTTTAGCTTTAAAATGATAAATTTCTGTTTGTCTTTTTGTGATTTTTGTCCTTTTGTGATTTTTTGACTTTTTTTTTGTCCTTTTATAATTTTTTAGCCCAACGCAAAAACCAAACGACCCCTAAGAGCATCTCCAACGGTTTACCTAATTTTTCACTAAATTTGAGTAAAAAAATGACTATTTTCTCAATTTGATACAGAATGCTCCAATGGTTGATTTTCATCAAATCTGCTTCAGGGACAACCGGTTGGTCGACCGACTGGTCGATCGGTAAGGCAAATTTTTTTTTTTTTTTTGAACCTACATATTTAAACTGTTTGAACCTACCTATTTGAACTGTTTGAACCTTTTAGTGGTCGACCGGCTGGTCGACCGATAAGGTAAAAATATATATATATATATATATATTTGAATTGTTTGAACCAATCCATTTGAACTGTTCGAATCTTTTAGTGGTCAATCGGTTGGTCTCTTTCAACGATCAGGAACAGTAATTTGGTAAAATCAGTACCTTGTTCTCAGTTTGATGATTTTTTTGTTGAATTCTCATTTTGATATCAATTTGGTGAAATGATTGGAGCACTAAAAAGTATTTTTTTTACCAAAATTTGAATCTGATGCCAAGTTTAACTCACCATTGGAGATGGTCTAATTTATTTCAATCTAATAAACTTTGCATCAGATACTTTGGTAACAAACAACCCATCAGTAGTTAGGACCAGTATGCAATATAACCTCTTTTGGCAATTAAGTTAAAAGTGAACTTTTTGACTTATTTGAGTAATATCAACTCTTCATTATTTATTTTTTTGGTACGTTTTTTCAAAATAAAAGAGTAAAAAAAATCTGGAAAAGTAAGTTTTTAATCTACTCACTAAAATAGGCCTTTGAGCCGTTCATTACAAGTCTCGTTTTAATAATTTAAATTGTGTATTTTATAAATCATTGTGTATACTATTCATACAAAATTAAATTGATTCGATAATCGCAATATTTTTATTTTATTGTGTTTGTTTTAAAAAAAAAAATGAGAATTCATTTCAAAAAATACTTATCATCCATTTTTATGGAGACAAACACAATAAATAGGCTTCAATTTTCGTACAAATGATATACACTGAAGACCTTACAAAATAAAAAGGTTCAGATTATCAACAAAAAAAAAAATAAAATAAATTATAATGGGTTTCACAAACCCCTCAAGTAACTTGAGAAAAATGCAACTGTTTAGTTTCTATAATATAATTGTATGCCCAACTAATGATATATTTTTAAAATATTTTTTGATATATTTTTATTTTTCTTGGTTATGTAATTACATCATACCCTCACCATAGAATTCTTAAAATTTCAGATAATTATTTCTAACTGTTACTTAAAATTTTACTTTGATTTTTCATTTTTAATTGTAACGATTAAAATATATACACTTTAACCCATATTTGAGATCCATATTATTGTCATCTCATTATTTAAAAATTTAAACATGAGATATTAAAATCAGATGTAAATGACAGTTAAATAATAAAAATAATAATTTGTCTTGTATTTTTTCGCTTTTAGTGTTTTAGAGAATGTGAAAACTAAAAAATATTTTAGAATATGTTTAGAATTTAAATTTATAATATAATTTTAAGTCACACATGAAATGTATGTGATCCACACATTTAAAAATAAGTAGGTTTGGAATACTAATTTATTTTTATCAAGATAATTATTTCTTTTGACTTGATAAGATCAAGTTGTTCCCTTTTTTGTACTTTTTTTTTTAATAGGAAGAAAACAAAAAAATATATTATCATTACAAAGTTGCATAGACAAAGTCCTAGATACTTTTCTTTTCTTTTTTTTTTTTTTTTTTGATAAAGCTAGATACTTTAATTGAGTCTTGCATCAATTATACCATTAAAAATTTTACAATCAAACAAATCTTAGAAAGATTCGGGTCAAGGAAAACGAAAGAGAGTTATTTTGTGAAGAAAAAAAATATAGAAAAGTCTTTATGGGTAGTACATTATGTGCTTCTTATTGCTCAAAAAGCTTCACTGTGCATTTCCCCCAAAATCAAGTCCATCCATTTTATTGGTAATCAAATTAAAAAAAATGTTCATCCACTTATGCAGTGACGAAGGGAGAAATTGTGCAAAGGGAGAGCTAAAACAAAATTATATGGATTTTGGAAATCAAAATATTTATTTATTTTGCAAAAACTCAAAATGATATGAAAGCAATGAGATTTTCAAAGGTTGGGAGAGACTAAAATACTACTTTGTTTTATAATTACTAAAAATTGCATTAAAATAATGAAATAAATTCAAAATTTTGGATAGCAAAAGCAAAATTATTTAGATTTTAGAGTTAGAGTTAAATTATATATATTTTGAAAAGGTCAAAATGCAAACTGCTTTTATATAAATATTTAAAATTACATGATGAAAGTGTAATTTCTCGAAAGTTTGGGGGGGGCAGTGGCCCCCGTCCTCCACCCCTGTGTCCGCTAATGCATTTAGGCTCCGTTTGAGAAGATAACATTTCAGTCAAAAAGTTTTTTTAAAAAATATATCTCATATAAAAAGTCAAAAATTCTTCACATTCACTCTATTTTTTGTATGTTTTTTTTGAAAAAAGTCAAAAAATTATTTTCAAACACTTTAATTTATTTACGTCATATATTAACTGAAAAGTAAAAAAAAAAAAAAATTTACTTCAAAAAAACCACTTCCTAAACAAGCCTTTGGTGGACAAATTGCAATATCCTTTGTTAGATTTGGTAAATGTTTTTTTTTTTTTTTTTGAACTACTAGATTTGGTTAAAGTTAGCAACACAAATTACTTATCTATTTTTACACAATTCAACATTTTTTTTTTTTTTTACATTTTACATATTGGATATGGACACGGACATGAACAGAGAGGCATAATCATAAATTTCGAAAATAGCTTAATTTTATCAATCTAGCTTGTCTATTTTTCAGAATTTTCAAAAATAAAATTTGAAAATTCAACCAAACAACATTTCATAAAAAGTAAAAAATAAAAAGTTCAGAAGTAAAAAAAATATTTAAAAAACACTAAAATACAAACGAGCTCTTGAGGTTCATTTGGAAATTAATTTTTTTAATGAGTTTTTAGTTCATTACGAAAAGAGGTCAAAAATGAAAAGAAAAAAAAGAAAATAACTTTTTGTATTAACTTTATTGAACTTTTAGAAATTAACTATTTTAGTTAAACGTATAAAAAAGTAAAGAAAATAATTGACTTTTTGACTAATTTAGAATTATTTTAGAAACTAACTATTTTAATTAATTTTTTACAAAAAAAAAATGTATATAAAAAAAAAGTAACCTTTTAACTATTTCAACTGATTTTCAAACATGCCCTTAATCCATTGTCAAAACAAACCTTACTATCTCATTAAAAAAAGAAATTAAAAAATCATTAAAAAAAGTAAATACCAAACACATCTGAAATGCTGTGCATTTTTTTCTTTCTTTCCACGAAGGCGGCATGATTGTCCCACGGCAACTTGCATTCTTATGATGGTTTTGTTGGAGTTACGGAAGTACCTAATAGATGATCCCTCCATTGTGAAATACCTAAATTACCTTCAATTTTGGTAATATCTCATCTTTTTTCTATATTATTATTATTTTTTTACCCCCTTTATTTTCCATATTGATGTCCTATTTTTAGGTTTATTATGTTTCCAAATAGTCAAGTTTATGTTGGGACATAATCTAATCATATAATTATTAATATATATTTTTTCAAAAAAAAATATTTTTTAATTTGACTACAACCTAAAAAATAATGGTATTAGGGATTTTAATAGTATTGGTAATGGTGGCAAGTAATACTGATAATAGTAGTGTAGTGTGGTAGTAATTGTATAACATATAATGGCGGTTACAATGTCAAGACTCTAATATGTTACGTCAAGTCTAAAAAATTATACTGTATAAATGAAATTATTTTAAGTTGATTGTGAAAGCATATTTGTCTTTGTTGATTTGCCAAATATTGAAAACATTACCAAGTTATGTTAATTATGTGCACGGGTGCACTAAGAATTTGTTCCTTTTACAACTTTAAAATCGTACAATGAAACAATCAAATTAGTATATTCTAATATACTTTGTTGCCTACTAAAGGGAATTTTGGGAATTTTTTCTTACGAAGGAAAGGGTTGAAAACTGAAACAAAGAGATCCCACCAACAACTCTGTCAAATAAGTAATGAGAGCAGCAACCATATCTGTCTAAATGATCAACCATCTCACGTTTTCTATTTTATATTAAAATTTATAAAAAGATTAAAGAGACCTTCTCCAAGCATACATATACAGAAAAAATTCTAAGAATAAAAAAACAGTTACAAATGTGAGATGAATGTTGGGACTTAGGCATGGTTCGAATCTATTGCATGTAGGTCTTATTATTTGCAATGATTTCTGGTAAAATATTTAATTCAAAATAGTGACAGATAGATAACAAGTGAGAAATTAAACTTCGAATGGAGACTTAATTCACTAAAAATCACTTTATATTTAGTTCTGACTTTAAAGGGTATTTATTTTATTTTCACACTTGTAATCAACTAATTTTTTTTAATGTACTTAAAGTTGAGGGGATGTGTTTATCTTTTGCAATTTTTTTATAAATTTTCTAATCATAATAAAAATTGTATTGAGTTATATATGAGCACAAACTTAATTTGAGGTGAATTACGTAAATCGTCTATCCTTCATGTGATTTATTCTTTTTCTACATTTAATTATTTATATCTATCGTGTGTTTATCAATTCTGATTAATAAGCGTTACTAATTTTTAACATGGATGATGAGTTCTATGGTCTTGCCACGTAGCAATATGGATCGATGAGGTGGCCAATTAATTAGGTGCATGACATCCCAAACCAGACCCACCATGTCAAGTGGCATCATCATCCATGCTCGAGAGTTCAATATTGGTGCACAGAGTTTTGGATACATCAAAGTAGCTTTACTTCAAAAACACCGAATGAATGAATGAATGAATACACACACACTAATTCATGACTTTGAAATATTGCAAATAATTATTATATTGTCAATTTCTCAAGTAAGAAGCATCTACCATTGATCTTTAATAGCAAGTTGGTTATCCCTACGATAAAATTGAGTATTTTGTGGTTTTAAAACATGTCTAGTCATTTTAAAAGTGTATTTATCATCAGTTAAAAGATTAGAAAGTTATTTTATTTTTTTACTCATAAAAATTACAAAGTCGTTCTATTAAATTTGATATGAAAAAATAAGTCACATTTTTTAAAATACTAAAAATTAATCCAAGCGGCCTCTACACGTAAAAATAAAAACTAAACTATAAAGAGATGGATAATTTGGTGACCTTATTCATACAATTAGATGGGTAAGTAGTACATATATAAGGAGGGTTAAAGTTTCTTTTTTTATTTTTATTTTTTTATGGGAAGGAAGGGTTGAAGTTAAAAAGGAAAAATGTTTAATTATAAGGGAAAAGTTAAGGAATCAGCAGAAAAAAAAAAAAAAAAAATTATCGAGAATATTGATGTATAATTCAAATTCAGTCTTCAAAAATGAACTTACATCTAAAATAAAATCTTTTTGGCCATTCTCTTTATACGCACCAATTAACGGATGATATGTCATAATTTTAGAGATTTTGAATTTTATAATTTATATAATGGGTGAGATTCATAACTTTAAAATAAATAATGGAAAATTTACCCATAAGTCCTAGTTTTTGAAACGTTGAACCATTTAGTCCTAAAAGTTTTCTTATGCTCCATTTAGTCCCATTTTTACATCAACATGATGTGAATGATGTAAATGATCTGATGTTTCATTCTATAATTTCAAAATTTATTGAAATCTGATGAACATTAGATGTTTTTCATCTTATATTTTCAAACATTATTGAAATTTGATGAACATTAGATGTTTGAAATCCAATGTTTGTAACATGACTTTGATGTTATTAACATTGTAATGGGACCTTTCAGTCTATAAGAAAACTTTTAGGACTAAACAGTGCATAAGTTATTAATTTGGGATTTATTGGTGCATCCCCCAATAATAATATCATAATATGCATTAATATATTAATTAACATACCAATTTAATTTCAATTTATAATGATTAAGTGGTTGGTCAAAACCAAGAGAATGGCCATGGGTTTTTTTTTTTGGGGGGGGATATGTTAATATAACTAAAAATTTAGAAAGTCAAAAAATTAAATACTTTTTATTTTTTCACATTTTTTTAAGAAATTAAAAAATTATTTCTAAAAATTTTAATTTTTTATTTCATATTTTAATAAAAAAATCTAAAAAAACCACTTTCTAAACCGATCTTTAAAATAAGTAAATACGTACACATTCTTCAAATGGTCCATATTATATGTATCTTATAATTAAAAAAAAAAATGACATAATTCTATATTTTTTGAGTCATAAATAAAAAAAATCATACCACTAAGATATAACCAAATATCTCATAAATCATAACTAAAATATTGTTATGACTAAAGAAGAAAATTAATTAACTAAACAAAAATTGACATAATTAAAAATATATATGATATACCTCTTTTAAAAAAGTGTATAGTAAAATTTTCCTTATAATCATAGCCCATTATGATCATCATGATGTGTTGAATCCTACTTTTGCGTGTGCGTCTGTTTACTCATCTTGTTTGTTAATTTTAGTAATGTGTTAGAGCATCTCCAATACACTAGGCATATAATACTTGTTAGTTAAAATGCCTAGTGTGATTCACTTTTTTCAATTCCAATGCACTAGGCATATGATTAGGCATTTTGACTCAACTCATATTCACTAGCTACATGTAGCTAGCCTTCAACGCTAGGCAAAATGTATTCAATCATTAGGATCATTTCCCTCCATCTTTGTTGTTGACGTGTCATTCTATAAAATTAATAGTATTTGGATAAATAGCTAAAATAAAGAGCATGGTTGGAGTAAAAACATAAAACAGTTGATAGGCAAAATAAAATATATACTTTATAGTAATATTTAGATAGGTAAAATGCCTACTACCGTTGGAGATGCTCTTATTCATTGTGTTATTTTTAAAATTTAATACAATAAAAATATATTTTTTAATAGCGTTTATTGTATCATTAATGTCAAATTATGACATAATAAAAACATGGTGCTAGATTTTAACGTCATAAATTTATAATTGAGTTTTTAAATTTATACATCATCCCCTAAAAAACTAGATAGTTGCACTATTTTTTTTTTTTTTTTTTTCATCTCATCCTATTTTCTTTCCCATGTCCCCAAACCACCTATAAAAATTATATCATTTGAATTATCAATCGTTTTTATTTGGTCAATGTAATCAAAATTGATAGAATTTGAATTTGCTCTCACTTTTGGTTCACTAAATAATAATAATAATAATAATAAATATATTACAAAAGAAATTATTATTTATCACGATAAAAGAATAATCATTCTATTAAAAACTTATAAAACAACTATTTCATTTCTATTCCAATAAAACAAACACAAACTAAAGTATTGATGAAATATGGAATCAGTAGAAAGCGAACTTGATGAAAAGAAAAGGACAACTTATAAAAAAGGAAAAAAAAAAAAAGAAAAGAAAAAAGAAAACTATGCAACTTGATAACTGATGTGAAAGAAAAAAAAATGAATAATTTGGTGAGCAAGCGTAGTCATGATTATTATATTGAGAGAAATAATCAACCATATCTAATGAAATGATTAACCACGACTAATGAAATGATTAACCACGATAAGTTCTCTATTATCATATATATATATATATATATTAGCGGCTGGACATACGCGATTCGTGTGTAATTTTTTTTTAAATTATAATATGAATTTCATATTATTTTTTTTAATAATATAAATATAAATAAAATAAGTAACTATGTACAATGTAATATTTGATATTAACGTATTTGATAAATAAAATACACGTACATTAAAAGATGTACAAATCTTTAAAAAAATACAATATTTACTAATGTTAACTAAAAAATCTGTACAACAAAAATTCATATAAAATCTGAATTTGGTAACATGAGACTGGAGATCCTGCAAATCCTGTAAAAAAATATATAAGATATATGTAAAAATTACTTTGCTAATAATATGCATTGATTAAATTAAAATTTTACGTTCTTAAAGTGAGCCATAATTATACATGTGTTCTTTAGCTAATAGAGTACAATAATTACTTTCGTTTTCTAATTGACTTATGAATAATGTTTGGTAGCTCGAGAGTTTGCCCCCCGAATCCCCCTAATGCCCAAAACGACGTCGTTTTGGGCATTAGCCTTTTTTTTTTTCCTTCCATTTTTGAGTCTTCTTCCTTCCATTTTCAAGTCTGCAGAGGGAGAGAAAGAGAAGAGAGAAAGAGAAGAGAGCGGAAGAGGAGGAGAGAGGGAGAAAGCTCGCCGCTGATCGTCGCGTGTGCCTCTGCCTCCGCCGCCGCCGATCGTCGCAGCAGCAGCTCGTCGCCTCCGCCGATCGTCAGCTCGTCGCCTCCGCCCCCCGCCTCCTCCTCCTCTCCCGAATATTATGCCCCCTCTAGTCCCTCATGCTCCTTTTTCCTCCTCCTCCTCCTCCTCCTCCTCCCTCCTCCTTCTTCTTCTTTGATCTTCCTCATTCTTCTTCTCTGATCTTCCTCCTTCTTCTGCAAAAAAAAAAAAAAAAAAACAAAACAAAACAAAAATGGCGTCGTTTAGGGTTTAGGGGGATTCAGGGGGTAGCTTTCGAGCTACGTAGCACTGCCGTTGACTTATTATGTATAAAGACACAAAGGTAATTATTGTGTTAATTTCTTATAAACAAAATTAAAAACTTACATTTTAACATAGATTGACATAGTCCAAATCACACGTCACGTTCAACAATCTCTTCAAATTGTCTTGATGCAATTTTTGCTATAGATCTATGACAACATTAAACTATAAAAAATAAGATGAAATTGACAAAAAAATGAAATACGTAACTTTTGTTATTATACATACAAACCTATAAGTAGATTACCTTGTAACAACGTTGCACATATCTTTGTAAACTTTCAATTTTTGAATCATTCGTTGCCTATAAAACTGAGGCAAAATATCTCACTTCCTTATAAGTTGATTGTTTGACAAATTTATGAAATATAAAATTAAATTGTAAATTTACAAATATGGATATATGGAACATAGTAGTAAACTTCATAAGACTTGATTTTTACCACATATATGTCCATATTGTCTTTGCTGCATATACTTGCTCTATCAGATATGATAGGATTTCTATATAAAAAAAAAAGAACGATAACTATTAGCAATGTAACATATTGAAATGATTCATATAAAATGTCGCAAACACATTATCATACCGATGTTGTCATTGCCTAAAAAGCTCTCGCACAATTAATTTTCCCAGTTGTTTTTTATCAACTTTAATAGAGACCTTCCATCCAAGACTGTATATGGAGAACTGTTTGACCTACATTAATTTAAAAGGTACAGTCAAACTCAAAATATATGCGAATGTTGTTTTTTATAAATAGCAAAAATTTTACAAACATAATTTTTTGAACATAAGTAAAGCCAATACCTGATTTGTAAATTTCGTATCTGCAACCATATTTGCCTCCTCTTGATAATTCTCCCAAAGTTGAAGTAGTTTTATTTTTTCAAGTATTCCTGCAATTAATAATTATATGAAGATATATTATAAGTACATTAATTATTGATTAAAAAAATGACATAATATAAGCTAAATAAGAACATATTTAGTCCATACCTCCTGTATCAATAATTTGGTAACAAAACATCTTTGTAGACTACGTTGTGGGTATGCACTCCTTCTTCATTATTAACTGAACTCTTTTTAACCAAGACTTTCATTGTCTGATCTGACACCCCTCGAGATAAAGCAACATATAGTTGTCCATGACTAAATGCATGATCCGGAAGGTAAATTCCCACATGTGGAATTGTTTGACCTTGTGATTTATTTATTGTCAAAGCAAAACTAAGGCGAACTGAAAATTGTGTGCGAGTCATTTCAAATGGAAGTTTTAAGTTTTCTGGAGCCTTTAATGGAATGCAATGCAGGAAAACTCTCGTGCCTTTGAAATGTCCTATTAAAATTTCTGAATCTATGAAATTATTGTTCAAAGCTCGACACAGTAGCCTTGTGCCATTGCACAAACCAGAAGAAGGGTCAAGATTCCTCAAAAGCATAATTGGGGCTCCAACTTTCCAATGCAATGCATGTGGAGGCATTTTTCCTGGTGAAATGGAATTTAAAACTCTTGTTGATACAAATTTTGGGTATCATTTTCAACTTTATCAAATGAGTGGTACACTCTTGATTCTTCTAGAAATGTTTGAATGATTTTCTCATTGAGCTTGTCGACATCTTCATTGCGAGGAGTTATTATGCCCCTACTAACCATATACCCGGCATCAAAGGAATGGTTTCTGATATCAAGATAAATTTCTTGTAATAGTTGAACTATTGATTCTTCGCCATGCCATGGTATTGCCATCGATGTTGGTACTTTGATCATTTCATCTACAATGGTAGGTTGTACACCATCTCCAACACGTAAAAGAAATTCACCAAACTGTTGATCATTTATAGATCGCATATTTTGCTTTAAACGAAGTATTTGAATATGACTCCAGAGAGATGATTTGACTATCGATGCAACAATAGTTTCAGCTTTTGTACCTTTAGGAACAACTGGAAGTACTTGCCGAAAGTCACCACCAAACACCATAATTTTGCCACCAAATGGATAATCAACACCAGTGATGTCTATGAGTGTTCGATTCAAAGCTTCAAAAGCATAACGATTCGTCATTGTAGCTTCATCCCAAATGATGATTGTTGCACGTTTAATCAATTCTGCCAAATCTGATTGTTTAGTAATGGAGCACACGGATGAAGCCTCTGGATCGATCTTGAATCTTGAATGGGCTGTCCTTCTACCAGGTAAAAGTGTAGTTGTAATTCCAGAAGTTGTTGTTGCAATGGAAATTCGACCTTAACTTCTCACTGAGGCCAACAGTGCACGATATAAATATGTCTTTCTAGTTCCTCTTGGGCCATCCACAAAGAAGATTGCACCAGTATTGCATTCCACAGCCTCCATGATTGAGTTAAATGCTAAGCATTAATCATTATTTAATGTGGCAATGGAATTTAAGTCTTCTCGAGGAGTTACAATGGGAAGCTCATCTTGTATGACCTTTGGAACTGTTGAATTATCATCCAAATTCATTGTCATCTCAAGCAAATTGTATTATGATATGTTCTTATTATGCTGTAGCAGGAGACGGTTTATATCATGCAAGGTTTTGTTAAGGATATACATATTATTCATACTGTTTGAAGATATGTAATCTTCAATTAAGTAAGGATAAATTTCATCCTACAAACTTCGCACCCCTGTTGGCACACAGTAAACCAAAATTGTAACGAACAATCTCCTTAATGTTGATGGCATGTGCATGGTTGCAGCTTCTAACAAACATTGTCATATGCTATCATCATGCACTAACAAACCATGATGTTCAGCTTCTTGTTTAAAAGTTCGGTACGCAATTCCATTAACCATTAACAAATGGTCGAATGATTTTGGTCCTCTGATATGATTGAGTAAAATTCTTAAGTAAAATCTCTCCCCTTTTGATGGTGAAACTGTGTAAATTCTACCAATTACTCTTTGAGGATTCAATCTCAACTGCCAAATCTTTGCGTTATTGCACCATCTATAGTGTTGAAGGATCTCTCAATATAAGTACTGATTTGCAGTTTCGTCATCAACATTTAATTGAAAGAATTGGGTAAGCATTGTTCTAGAATAATACTCATCTCCTAAAACATTTGTGATGTCTTGGAATGTATAAAACCGCACTTGCTGCTTATTTGGTAAGTGTATTTGGAGGCGTTCTACGCTAGGGGTCATTCTGATAATTGGAAATTTGAATATTTTCCACAATGCTTCTGGAGCACAAACCTATCTTCCATTTATGAACTGTTGTACTTCGTCATAATTAGGACCTTGACGAACTTTTAATGTAACACGGTCAAGCCCTTTATAAACATATTTGTATAAATACTTCACACATGTAACACTGCTGCAAATTTCAAGATTGATATGACAATCATATTCCAAGAGCAACCATGGGTTGTATGGAATGACCCAACTATTATCCACCAAGATGCTTGGATTACTCTCTAATGGAGCTGACTCCCCTTCTCTTCTTCGATAAACAGGATATGAATCGTTTCTAAGTGTAGTGATTGGAGAAAATGGCTTTGGGAAATGTCTTTTGCACCGACCATTTGTCATACACGGTGACTGTTCATTGTACATTCCGCATGGGCCATGTACCATGTGTTTCAGAACTGCACTGTATAATCTAGGCTCTAGTCTCTTGTCTGGAATTTCAGCTCTGACAATGTTATCATAATCGTCAGAAGTACGTAACTTATCATTTTCATCCAAAATAATGACCATGTGGGCATGTGGTAAGCCTCTTTTTTGATACTCAATAACATATGCATATGCTAGAACCTTCCTGAGTACATGTTTTGTACGAATGTCGGTCTTCATCTCATCAAATTTTGAATGAAATACTATTGTCAGCAAATCAGGGCGATCATGTGCTGACTGTCCAGGTAGTAACTCAGCTTTAATTTCAGGCTAATTTGGATTGCAAGTCATTGTAAGGAAAAGATTGGGTTTTCTATACTTTTGGACCAGAGCCATTGCATCTTGATATCGCTGATACATATCTCGTGGGCTACCAACAAATGACGACGGTAATATTGTTCTATGACCAACATTACCTAAACATATTTGGATTTCACAAAAAAAAAATATATGTATGAATATAAACGAACGTGCATACATTTAGTTGTAGTGACAATTTGTACCTCCATAATTTTCACCAGCATGTACTGCATCTAGAAGACCTTGATAAAAATCTGTTCGAATGTGATTCTGATGAGTACGTATCCATCTTAATTTGTTGGACTCAATCTTCACGTAATTATCTACAACATACTGCTGTAAGAGGCGACCTCCTCGAACGAAAAGTGATTGATCCCCCGAGCGAATCTGAATTGATAGTATTTGAATACTTATAAATAATTAAAAGTAAAGGTTTTATACGAAATAATTATAGATTAAATAACTTCGAGGAAGTAATTTTTTGATATTATGTGTACGTTGTACCTGTAGCATATAAGAATAGAAATCACAGCATGTTATTTTTCTACCATCATTACTTCTGCTATTTGCATCCCATCCATATGAACCACAAGGTAACAACAAAGGATACTATAATGGATCATAATATCCGACAATATTAGGAATATTTAGAAGGTGACCACTGGTTGATTGGACAATGATATCTCTTGGTCTTAAATTTCCAGCTTCTTTGCCACCTACTAAAACTGCAACAACTTCAGGAGCAGTCGGAAGGTTGTATTGGGGCCTATTACATGGTTGCTCTTTGATCTGAAGTCTGCATTCATGTATATCTGGACGCTGAGCTAACTGGAGAAACGTGTGTACAAATGGATTTTGAGCATTTAAAATACTCTTTATCTTGTCAAGCAAATCTAAGTGTAATTCTTCATTTTCAGATATTCGATTCTTATTCTCATGGTCAGTGTCATAAACATACAGTTGCAAATATCTCGGTCTGTCGCTAGAATTTGGTAAAAGATTCCCAATCTTATGATATATGGATCCTTGTGCACGAAACGTGTACACACCTCGAGTTCTTGCTGCTAAGTTTTCATTAACATGAACACCCATTGAAGTGAATTAGAAAACATGATTATAGGATCGAATATTTTGTCTGAAATGACGACCTTCCACTGTTTGGTCAGAAAAAATATCAATCATCTCATTTGGAGCTGTTACTGGTGGCAAAACAATGGTTCCATTATTACAACACATGGTAGACGTTTCACGGTGAAACAATCTTGCGTTGTAATGTCTACATGTAGTTGGAGCATGAAACTGCATTCTTTGGAACCTTTCACTTTCATGAAAATTTCTTGCACAATTGTGATATCTCCTATGGATAAATGATCGATTATCTACAATATCTTCATCACTCAAAGCATCTTGATTGTGGTCGACATGAGGGATATTTCCTATGACAATACATGTACGATGTATAGGTTTATTATTAACACAATAGTATTTATTTGAAAGTGTTTGAGTTGCATGTTCAATATTAATTGTAATTGTACTACATATCATATTTGCATGGCCATCTTTTTTACATTTATTGTAAAGATTGTTTGTTTTGTAAAAGTACTTAAACTAAATAATTTTTTTTTTACCTTCCATCTGAACTTCGTGAGGATTATCTTGTCTGTTGCCACTTGTGCTTCCATGCTCATAAGTCGAATGAGTAGGTGCATATTGGAATAAGTCGATACGTGAGTGTAGAGTCATTCTACTTTCCCGACTAAAAACATTAGTCACAACTAAATCCCCTTCTTCGTGAATGGTTGGAAAAACTGTTGCTCTCGGCCTGCGCCATCCTGTTCTATTTCTTCTTGGGATTGCTTCGAAAAAGTTTAACATGCATCCTAACAATTAAAATTGTACATAATAAATTAAATGAATATCAATGTCAAATTTAGAAATGTAAAAGCTTTTAAAAAAAAAAAAAACGTTTATAAAATTTGAATACTTACTACTTGTTTTTTTATTTGTCATATTATGTGCTTGATCTGGATGAGAAGTTTGTTCGAGATTTTCAGATATTTGCCTTCTTTTTCGATAATTTGTTTGTCGCCTTGCTAGTTGTTATTTGTGCTGTTCAGTAGTCAAAACAGCCCTCCTCTGTCTGGCATAATTACGCAAGCTTTCCCTTTGAATTTCTCTTTGTTGCACATTAGAACTCGCTCTTTGTTCGCGAATGAACAAGCTTCGCCTACGCTAAGCAAGATGACGTTGCTCCAATCTTACTGAGCGTTGTTCAACGCTCAAGTTTTGAAGGCAGAACTGTTCGAATTCTCTTTGTGGTTGTTCAGTTTGAGCATTTGATTCCGAAGCTGAGCGTTGCCTCCTTTGTTGTAGGTATAAACGACGTCGTTCACAATTTTGTTGTTGTACATGTCTCAAATTTGATGTGATAGGGTAATCATGATTCATTTTTCCTAAGATTGTTAGCAAACTAACACTTACGTGGATGAAATCTGGTTATTTTTAAAATGGGCCTACATTATATAAAATTATGTAAAAGACAATAATAATATATCCTAAGCATTGTATTTTTATGTAAGTTTTTTTAACTGTTTATTTTTAGTAATATGTGTTACGTAGATGAAATCTAGTTATTTTTAAAATGTGCCTATATTATACATTAGATACTAATTTCATATTTTTTAGTTATTTATATGTAATATGTAATTATGTAAAAGGCAGTAATAATATATTATGAGAATGTTAACTGCAATGTCACTTGTATACTCACAAAGCTTTATATCTTTATGTAAGTGTTTTCATATGTTTGTTTTTATATTTTTATAATGCATATTATTTTAAGTACTAATATCATTTTGTGGAGAATTAAATAAAATAGCAAGTGAAAGAGATTACCTGGTAATGATGAGCCAAAGCGTGTGCAACTTGAAATATAATTTAAAAACAAATTGAATATAATTTTTTCAAACATTCAATTAAATATAAAATAAAAATAAAAATAAAAATACTGACAATCAAATGTCACGTTCAACAATCTCTTCAAATTGTTTTGATGCAATTTTGAACATACATATATGACAACATTAAACTACAAAAAATAAGATGGAATTGACAAAAAATGAAGCACGTAACTTTTGTTATATATACAAACCTATAAATAAATTACCTTGTAACAATGTTGCACATATTTATGCAACTAAAAAAAAAATTATAATATTAAAATAATTGTAATTTTTCTTCAAGTATATTTGTAAGTTTTGTTTTCTAATTTTTTTTAAGAACAATTCAAATAATGTTGTGAGAAAGATCATGAAAAAAATATATATCTATTTTTAATTTTAATAACTTTTGGTGTCCTCCTTGTCTATCTATTGTCTGTTCTATTATTTTTATTTGGATTTCTTATTTGGGTTTTTCTTTATTCTTAAATTTGTGTGTGTGTGTTTTTGTGAAAATATATATATATATATATATGTATATAAATTGAGAGAGAGAATTGGACAAAACAATGAGGAATTGATTCATCACAACTGATATATCATAATTTAAAAAAATTAAATAAAAAGAAAATTTGAGAGAGAAACTTTGGGCGAAAATAAAGCATACTCAACTCTAAATTGGCGGGAAAAAAAAAACTCTACAATAATCCATCAATAAGTCTAGAATACTTACAGTCAAAGTAGATAAGTGACGATAAAGAATTACCCGAGAAGTTGTTTCTTCTGAACAACACAAAGTCATAAAGCAACCTGCAAAAAAATTTACATTATTACACCAAAAAATACAACACAAAATAATGTTTGATTTAGTTAGAATATTTAGTATTACAGAAAGTATAATTAGCAGTATTACAAAAAATAAAAAATACAAAAATACATATCTTCACCCTGAATTATGGGAAAAAGCCCCAAAAAGTCCTAAAGTTTTTAAAAATTGAATTATGGATTTTATGGTTGGTAAGCCTACCCACCATATGTCAATTAACAATTGCAATTTTCACTACTCAAATAATACCTTAAAAAAAAAAAACAAAACATGGGTAGGAAAGTTGGTTTACTTAATTAACATATCCTCTTGGATCGTGACAGATCTCTACACCTATGCCAAACCAAAAAATTGAATAAGAGAAACAAAAATAAAATAAAAAGTAAGTTAAAAAAATACCAAATAGAAACATACCAAACAGGACAAACTCCAAAACTATTTAAGCACAAGTATATATAAAAGCACACAAAATAGAAAAGTAGAAACCTAAGAGACTTAGAATACTCATAATGAAAAATAAATAGTAACATTGAAACAGATTTGATGTACATAAAGAAAACTAAAAATTACAGAATTAAATAGCCAAAGAATTATTAAACAGATTTATTCATCTTACTCTTTGAAGACTCATTATGATTTGCCTAGTAGTTAACTTCACCATATAAATTGACTCCAACAGCTATTTATAAAAAAATAAAATAAAAAACTATCAGTTTCTGGTCCAAATAAAAAATAAAAAATAATTGAAGATAAATTATATAAATAGTCTCTGATGTTTGCACGATATGTCAATTTGGTCCCTATTATAACAATCACATTTTATACTACTCAAACAATACCTTTAAATTTTTTTTAAAAAAAAATCACAATTTTTCCAAGCATGGGCAGGAGGTTGGTTTACTTAATTAACATGCCCACTATGAGGCTCACCTAGTGCTTGAAATAACCATTCATTTGTAGGGTTTATCCACAAAATAGTTTGTACAAAATTTTTGATTAATTTGATCAAATTTATCTTAGAAAATTGAACGGATAATATAATTTTTAATATAGGTAATTTATTTATTTATTTTATAAGATAAATGTAATCCAATTATATGAATTTCATTGTTCAATAAACTTAATAAACTATTTCATTGGATACTATTTTCAGTAGATTTTACAGAATAAAATATTTGTATCATTCAATCTGGATAGTAAAATGAGGAGCTCAACCCAATTTCATTTTTTGTCTTTTGTGTTATCAGAAATGATAAAAATGGAGGGAGATCATACCAAGTGCTTTGTGACAAACTGAGAGAAGAACGATCAAAACGGCGAGACCGGCCAAGACGCCTACTATTATGGCTACTATTTTTTCGACCTCATCCTTGTTGCAGAATCTACACACAAACACGCAATCACCAAAAGCTTTTAAGAAAAAGGAATTGGAATAAGTACTCACCACTTAATCATATAGAAATTGGACAGAACTTTTGAGTACAGAAAATATAAAGCACACCCATCTATCTATTCTATTATTAAAACCAATAATCATATAGAAACAAATGCAAAATACATGCAAAATAGTAAAGATGCTCAGAACTAACCAAATAAAAAAGGGAAGATGACACACACACTACAACTTCAAGAAACCGTTCCTATGTATAGCATCAAAAACAAAATTACATAATCATTCTGTTCTGGAGAGGTTGATAATGTGGGTGGTTATTGTTGTTGTTGCGGCGGCGACAGCAGCAGTGTTGGTGGAGTTGTGCTGGTGTTGGGGAGAGAAACACTGCAGAGAGCATGAAATTCACAGAAGATGCAGAGGAGGATAAGGCCGATTCTTGGGTTGATTGGGCTACTGGAAAGTCATCCCAGTGAGCGATCTCCTTTCATATATGTTACTGTTTGATATACAACACTTAGTTTTGATCCTTCGTCAAGTTTTTTCTTTTTAAATGGCCATATTAATATGGCACCACTCTAATTCTATTTTTAAATTCAACACTTTAGTTTTGATGCTTTGTCTAGAATACCTACACATAACATAACATGTGAAATTGAAATCGGATAGAACCAAATACAAAAGAGAACTTACCAAATACAGATAACTTTCAGAAAAGAACTTACCAAATACAGTGAAGATGGACAGAACTTTTGAATGAAATCAAAACAAATGGAAAATGCAACGAAGATGTTCGGCACTTTTTGGAAGATGTTGAACCTGATTTGGAACTGGTGTCACCTGATTTGGAACTGCTGTGCAGTTTAGAAATGTGGGGTAGTGGAAAATGTAGGGTAGTGAAACTGATTGGTTTAAATTTGCCATGTTACCCTTAACTACAAACTGATATAAGTGTAAAAATAATATAATTATTCAAGAAGTTATGGTCATTTTAGGAAAATTTGGAAAAAAATTCTAAGCTAGGCTTCATGACACCAAAGTTGGTGTTGGCTTTTAATAATAGAATAGATAAATAATGTTTTTTTTTCTTTCTTATGTGGTACATTTTAAAGGTTTTTTTTTTTTTAAAGATAAATTATAAATACATTTATGAGATTTACTTAAAATACAAATTGCCCTCTCTGGATTGAAAAATTACAAATACTTCCCTATCAGAATTTTTTATTTAACAGAATTAATTGAAAAAGTAAAATTTTTAACTGTTCACCTATACAATAATACAATTATATGAATTATTAATTGAAATAAAATTTTAATATTATTAAAAATTATTAATTAACTTGATAATTTATTAATAAAATGACTTATTTGTTATGAAATTAGAAACCTTAGGGAGCATAATGTAATTTCTAGAACACATTGGGTAATTTGTAATTTAGGTAAACCTCAAGAGGTGTGTTTGTAATTTATCCTTTTTTAAAAGCCATATCAGCATACATATAAAGTTTTACACAAACTCAATTTCAATTATAATAGCCAATCTTATGTGAACTCTATTTGAAAAATATTTATTTTTATATATTTTTAATCATGTATTTGTCATTGCCAAATTTCTTTTATATAATTGATATTTTAATTTAATTATTATGATATTTGGAAAAAAATTCAATATACAAATAAATAAGACAGAATGTGCTTAATTACATGCATCGCAGCGATCAAATTAATTATATTTTATATTTTATATTTTATATTTTTTGTCTAT
Organism: Camellia sinensis; assembly: GCF_055761805.1. Lineage (NCBI taxonomy): Eukaryota > Viridiplantae > Streptophyta > Magnoliopsida > Ericales > Theaceae > Camellia > Camellia sinensis. The sequence continues at coordinate 179,934,493 of NC_138970.1, read as the reverse complement.
CTTATTAATGTCTTAATATCAATTTATATTTAATTTTTTATTTAACATGAAATTATTTATACTTAATTTAAATTTTATATACCTATACACAATATGTATGGACAATTCAAGAAGAATATTAAAGAAAAAATCAACAACCATGATAGAGACCTCCACTATCCCCCACCCCCATTACACCATTCACATGTGGGGGTTAGTAGTGATTGAAAAAAAAAAAAAAAAGATTGACCAATCATGCCCCACTGGGGGTCCTGAGGGTCTCCCCGGTGGGGGTCCTAAGCTTTACTGAAAAATCAATATTCAATGTAATTAATTTATGTATTTTCTTCTCAATCTAATCACAACATATTTATATTTAATCCAAGATCCATGGACTCAGATCCGGACCCGGCTCAGCCCGGGAGCGTGCACGCGTGATAGTTTTGTCATAACCAACTTGGACCATAGTCTTGGCCCAAGCCCATTCTTGAAGCATCCATAACTCCCTTTCTTCGGAAAATTTGGATGCCCCAAAGGGCTTATGCCTTTCCCATAATCTTGAGGCTTAAATACCCATGAAAGTTTTCCTCCACAATCAATGTGGGATTGGTAGTTATACATAATTCCCAAAACATCATTCATAAGGCCATCTTTATGAGAGAATTTCTCATTCAATTCTCAATGGTTTTTGGTCATTCTTTTTGTGGTGTAAAAACTTTGTTACAAAGAATCTAAACCCATTTAATCCCACCTCAACCAATGGTGGAGACCTACTTTAATTTCACATTAAAGTCATCAAAAATCATTTTTTTCAACAATCTCTCACATGAATAAAAATTGACTGAATAAAGAAAACAAACAACGTTTACAACAAAGACTCGAAGAGAGAGCACACAACTAACTCTGCATCAGAAAAGGTAGTTGTTGGCCTTGAACCTTTCGTAGTGAAAGCCTATCGGATTTACTAGCTAACCAGTGAACGTAATGCCTTAAACTGTTTTGCCGTTTGTATAAACCGAGACAATAGACCTCACACAAGAGTGAGTCTAACTATTGTTCTTGTTCTCACTTGTGTGTCTAGTATGGCCCTGGAACACTAGTCTAGTTCAATAAGTGGCTTTAAAGAATTCGGCCTTCCCAATTCTTAAAAAAGCAACCCCATTTCGCACTTACATAGGTGACCTATATAAGGTATCTTATTATACCATGGTTTATTATTCAAATCACTTAGGTTATTAAAAGCACTAGCTTAACCTTCCAACCCTATAGGGTATCACTGTACAAATGAATAGGCTAGAGAATTTACCTCTTCTGTGACTCACCCATTACTCGAAATTAGGTTGTCCCCTTGAACCTAGATCTTGGGATCTCTAGTCAACTAGGTTGGGTTTTCCGTTCCAGTAACATTACTAAAGGCCTTAACCCCATTCCTCTTGACGACGTTTCACATTCCTCTTGACGACATTTCTACCAACTCTCGAGTTAACCCTTTGGTTAGCGGATCCGCAATGTTATCGTTAGACTCTACATAGTATAGAGAGATAATTCCATTAGAGAGTAGTTGTCGTATAGAATTATGTTTACGACAGATATGTCTAGACTTTCCATTATACATATGACTCTGTGCCCGTTCAATCACCGATTGGCTATCACAATGAATACAAATAGCAGGCACAGGTTTCGGCCAACGTGGAATATCCTCAACAAACTGGCGAAGCCATTCAGCTTCTTCAGACGCTTTATCCAAAGCAATAAACTCAGATTCCATTGTTGATCTCAATATACACGTTTGCTTGGAAGATTTCCAAGACACGACTGCCTGTCCAAGGGTAAACACATAACCACTAGTGGATTTGGAGTCCTTTATATCAGATATCCAATTAGCGTCACTATACCCTTATAGTACAGTCAATATCTGTTATAATGCAGCCCATAATTCCCGGTGTAGCGTAGATGACTTGACACTCGCGTAATGCCTCTTCAATGAGTAGCATTCGGATTACTCATGTATCTACTAAGCCTGCTAATAGAGTAGGCTATATCTGGCCTTGTATAACTCATCAGATACATCAAACTTCCAATGACCCGAGAATATTCTAACTGAGAGACACTTGTATCTCACCATTATTCTTGGTCAAATATAGACTCATGTCTACCGGTGTCCTAGACACATTTGTATTTGATTTACCAATTTTTCAAGTATTTTCTCAACATAGTGAGACTGAGAAAGTACAATACCCTTAGATGTTCTAGTAATCTTAATACCCATAATGACATCTGCAAGGCCCATATCTGTCAAACTTGGAGTTTAACAATCTCTTGGTAGTTCTAATAATTTCATCATTACTACTAATAATGAGTATGCCATCTACGTATAGACACAAAATGACATAACCTCTGTTAGTGTCTTTAATATATACGCACTTGTCACACTCATTGATTCTAAATCCATTTGACAACATAACGTTTGTCAAACTTCTCATGCCATTGCTTAGGAGCTTACTTCAAACCATATAATGACTTGACAAGCTTATAGACTTTCTTATTTTTCCCTGGAGCCGAAAACCTCTCGGGTTGCTCCATGAAGATTTCTTCATCTAAATCTCCATTTAAGAAAGTTGTTTTTACATCCATTTGATGGATCTCTAGACCATATAAAGCAGTTATCACAATCACCATGCGAATGGATGTAATCCTTGTCATAGGTGAATACGTATCAACGTAATCCAAGCCTTCTCGCTACTTGTATCCATTAATAACTAGTCTAGCTTTATACTTATCAATTGGCCTATCGCTTTCATTTTTCTTTTAAAGATCCACTTACTCCTCAAAGCCTTACTGTCTGGGGTTAGATGAACCAACTCCCAAGTATGGTTCTGTAAGATGGAGTTAATCTTACTCTTAATTGCTTCTTTCCATAAAGGACTTTCAAATGAAGTTACAGTTTTATGGAATGTTCGAGGTTCTCCATCTAACATATAAGTCAAGAAGTCTGGACCAAAAGACTTTGCGGTCCTAGCCCTTTTACCCCTTCTTGGCTCATCTACTTCCTCAACTTAATCATTGACTTGATCATCTATCTGATCATTGTCACCTTCAACCTCTTTCATGGAACTCGGAACCCCTTTTTGGATACGATAAGGTAATACATTTTCAAGAAAAGATGCATTTCTAAATTCCATGAAAGTATTGTTGTGTATATTTGGAATAGTAAACTTAAACAAAAGAAATTGATATGCACTGTTATATTGTGCATAATCGTTGAATACAAAGTCAACGGATTTTTAGGCTTATCCTAACCCTTTTGGGTTCAGGTATTACCACCTTTTGCATGACACCCCCACATTTGTAGAATTTATACAAAGGCTTTTGACCTTTTCAAAAAATTCATACAGGGTCTTTAAACAATTTCTTGTGTCACAATGATTATGAAACTCTCAAAATCATATCACGATAAACACGTTCCCAGAATGTCATTATCCGAATTTAGGCATCCAAACATATTTGGTCCAACCTATCTTATTATTAGGAAACATAAATCCAGTGTTCAATAGTTTACTATTTGGAACTTCATAACATGGCCAGTAGTCTTATCACTAGGAATCACTAATTTCTCAGCATGTGGTCAGTAGACTTTCTACTACTGGAATCACAATGTCTTAACCTGTGATCAGTAGTCACTTTACTACTAGGAATCACAACGTCCTGATATAGGATCAATAGACTCTTTCATTACTAGGAATCATCATGTCTTGATATATGATCAGTAGCCTCTCCACTACTAGGTGATCAGTAATCTGTTCATTATTATGAACCACAATCTCATAACTGTACAGCCAGTGGTCTAACACCTCTTAAGAACCACCGGTTTTCTATCTCAGTGATCAGTGATCTTGTACTCACTAGGAGCCACCAATTTAAGAATATATTTGGATTTAAAAAATTCAAAAATATATTCACCCACTCTAACGGGTTGTCTCATCTTTGCTTTCAAGCAAAGTCACACAGTAATCATATATGCTATAATTGACATAAGAATAACATACTAATTGCCTCTGATTAATTCAGAGATATTATCATGTAATCTTATGATTTCCTTTAATCACACTTGATCTTTCTAGATCTTCTTTTAAGAACCTTGCAAGGTTTAAGGTTATCAGGTGGAATAACATTTCATGTTGTCACCTCTTAAAGTCATTTATGAAAAATCACAACAGAATTTCACTATGATGTTTTTCCAAAGCCTAAACTTAACACTAGGACATCCCAAAGTCTAAAATTTAATTCAAAAATGATCACCACTTACCCTAGAATCGAACATGGTCAGGAAAGTTCTAGGAAGACTGGAGGGGTCACATCGTTCTCAGTTAACCTCAGACAAAACTTTCAAGAGCATGTTGACTCTTAATCTATGAGAAACAAATTTAGAATTAAGTTTTTCAAGGGATAAATTAGGTTAAAGCAAACCACGTTTACAAAACTAATAAGCAATTAAAAATTGCTATCAAAATTACACCATTCATAAAAGTTAACCGGTATTCCCGGAACTGAGCCCATTATTTCTGAATAAAATCAGAAATATTTTAGCTAATGCTAAAATTTGGTTTCTTTTTTCAAAACCAAAGCACTTTGGAAATAATCAGATTATAAACCAAAACACGTTGGAAATAATCAGATTATACTCAAAGACTTTCTCCAAACTTGGTTTTCCAACACTTTGGGAATAAAATGATTAAACCCAAAGACTTCCTCAAACCCCAAAAGTTTGAAACCAAATATGTCTTAGTTGTCATTTCTGAACAAATAAGAATTACTCTTTAGCCAATGTAACACCCTCAAAATAATAACATTAAACCCTCAATTGAGACATTCCTTGACATGCAAAATATCTACATTCTTCTATTAATCAGAGTTTCATTACAATAGTATTACATGTTAACAACAAAAGCAAAATGCCCTACGGGCTTACAGCTTTCCAAGTTAACACTTGGTTACAACAAAAGGATACTAACTCATCTACACATTAAGCCCTTGGCTTGAATATACATGTAATACATCAAAAGAAACTAAACAGCAAAAATCAGCTCGCATCTAGCCTCCCAAGCTATGTCCTTGGAGGTGGCATGCTACCTGTACCTGAAAATGATGTTCCCATATAGGGTGAGCCACAACCTAGTAGAAATACACTAAACCAACCATGAACAATGACTAAAAGATTAGCAATTGATAGATGGTCAACACTGATACGTCCACATAAATCACATTTTATGTCATACGACTTATGAGTCCAAGTTACTTTTCATTTTTCCCTTTTTCAACAGATAAGCATATTAGCTCTATCATCATTTCAACAGGTATGTATAAAAACTATATCCCACATTCACAAATAAGCATATAAGCTATATCCACATTCTCAACAGATATATATAACAACTATATCCCACATTCACAGACAAGCATATAAGCTGTATCTACACTTCACAAAGATAAGCATATGAGCTCTATCTTCACTTCTCTAGACAAGTATATGAGCTATATCTACGGAGTTCATCCCCTATCTCCTCCCAACGCTATCCCGTTTAGAGGTACATCCCCTATCTTCTCCTAAACCGCGGAGTACATCCCCCATCTCCTCCTCTACACATAACGTATACAAACACATTGGTTCTATATACAATTACCCAATACATACAGTTAATGTATTCTATCAACCGTCAAATTCCATGACACATTCTATTGATTAGTTTTCGTTTGCCTAATCATCATGCATTGTCTACAACAATCACGACTATCCCCCACCAATAGCCCAAAGCAGTTATCTCTAAACAGAAAATAAATGCACAATGGATATTCAATCAACATTTCATTTCGGTGAGTGATAATTAATTCAACTACACCCTTTAACCCCATACATTCCCAATCTCAACAATTTCATTTCATTTCCTCATTTCTCACAATTAATTATCCCAATTAATCAAACGATGTAATTAGGTCATTTCCATAATTAACATTACGATCCTTAGGTCCCATTTTCATCAATGATTCAACATTTATTCCATTTCTCTATGCCAAACATGCATCTAGGTTTATTATAAATAAAACTCTAACTTTTGTAAAATAACACAAAAGCTCCAAACTTTCACAAAATTACCAAACCAACCCCAACATCTCAAAATGCCAAAATTTAAAGACAAAATTCATAGAGAGGAGTAGGATATCCCTACCTCAAATCCGGAGTCCCAAGAGAGAAGATGACAAAACCCAACGTGCTCCAAAACTCGAAATTTTCAGATTAAAATGTAGCCCTCGACGATCAACAACTTTTTTGTAAAGGCCAAAGGTGAGCAAATCACTCCTACTAGATCAAAACCTAGAGAGAAGGTAGAGTTCTAGAGTGAGAGGCTCAACAATGGTGTTTTTGAAAAAGTAGGAGAGAGAAGAGAAAGTGAAAAAGTGATTTGAAAAGTCAAAACTCGGAACTTAAACCCAGTCGCCCCGCTCGAGCATCAAACACCCCGCTCGAGCGTCACTCACAGACTCCCGCTCGAGCGTCAACCATCCCGCTCGAGCGGCAGATGCACACTCCCAGAACTTTTACAGAACCAGGTCTCCGCTCGAGCTTCCAACTCCTCGCTTGAGCGGCACTCACACAACCCCGCTCGAGCGGCCAATCCCACGCTCGAGCGTCCAACACTGCACAGGAAATACTGGATGGGTGCAATTCCCGCTCGAGCGCCAGAACCCCCGCTCGAGCGGACAGGTCAAAATCTGGGCAACTAGTTTTGGTTTCTAAACTCAACCAACCTGTAACAAACCTGCCCAACACATCCCATAACTCAACTACAAAGTAAAAAGGATGTAAACAAGATAATAATCAACTACCAACCTCCACGGACACATGTCCGGATCACTGTACAACAAGGGTAAATCCGGGATCGCTATAGCCAAGGTTAAACACTTTGGTTTCCATTATAGAAAAAACCAAACCATGTTCCAAACTTATAAGCAATTTAAAAATTGCTAACCAAATTACAAGCAATGTAAAAAATTGCTACAATAATGATTAAGCAAATAAAAAGCTTTTAACAATACAAGCAAATAAAACTTGCTTTTGCACAATTGGTAAAAACCACCTAAATCCAAGCAAAAAATTGCTTCACTAAACAAATGTAAACCAATTCAAATAAGATTATCCATTTTCTAAACTCGTCTTCTCGCTTAGGTATTCCTGTTCATCACAAAGGTTAGTCGTCTATACTTTTTATTTGTACATCCCAAAGACTATTAATTTGGTTTTGTATTTATTTTCATTCCTTTTCGCATAGGTGTTACTGTGTGATACCACAGTTTCCTTAAAACAGATTCACTGCCTCCCGATAGATGCTGAAGGTACACCGGTGTCTATCTCTCAAGATACAGCGGTCGAAACCAGCTAATGTAAAAACACCTTCTGAATTGCTTCGAGGAACTTGATAATGGTTGTACTCCCTCTAACAAGAACCAAAGAAGGGACTAGCAAAAGAAGATAAGAAATTTTTCTTTGGTGTAAAAAACATCTCTAACTTTTTTATTTCAAAATAATATCTCCATTTTCCATAAAAAAATCTCTCTTAAACTCTTCTTCTAAGTTGGAGGGAAAAAACCTTTTTTTTATACTTGTAGGGAAGAGGTCTTAGCCATGAAGGCTATTATAAAACCTAGCATCAACGGCCATCAACTCTAGTCTTTAGGGCTAAAGTTACAAAGGTGCAAAACTCTCATGTGCATAATGATCATCAACTCTATCATCAAAAGATGAGAGTTACAAAGGTTGAATAAATAAATAAATAAATAAATATATACATATATATATATATATATAATGTTATTTAAATAATCCAACTAGATGGGTTGCAAAATGGATATGGGTATTGGGTCATAACCCGATCCACACCTAGTCTAAAACATATGCACAAGACAAGCCCAGTCCAGCATAGCACAATCTAGCCCATGCCCAAGACTAAGTCCAACATATGCACATATATAAGCCTAGGTCAGTCCAAACCAAGACTAAACCTAAGTCCAAGTCCAAGCCTAGGCTCAAGCCCAACTTCTATTGATGCTCACTTTATGAGATAATTCTCATTCACAACTCAATGGTTTCGGCCCATCATTTTTATATTGTAATCTTCTCACTTGAGAGAATACAAAACCACTTAGACCCACCTCAATTGGCGGTTGGGTAATTAAAGTTGCTAAAAAATCATTATTTTCCAACAATTCTTGTATATACTCAAGGTAAGAATCGAATCAATTGATCATTTCTTTCCTATTATGGGATTTGTTAGTTGATTATTTCTCTTCATTATAGGACTCTTTATTGAATTGATAGGGTTGGATTTATTGATTGTAGATTTAATTATTTGTTTGTCCCTATTGTTGGGTTAATAGATTTTAGTTATTGATTGTGAATTTATAAATCATGTTAACATAAATATCATGATAATTGTAATATTCTATCTCACCGATTAATAAAAAATTTTAAAAAATGTATAAGAATAATAAAATCTGGTTGTTACTTGTTATGGGAGAAAACATATGTGTGTTCTCTAAGATATATTTTTTGATCCGCCACCAGTTACAATGGTTACAAAGTAAACTTTCACACATAACAAAACTCACCAAACTCAAGTACAAATTCTCCCAATCTCTCACCAAATCTAGAAGTATTTAACAATATTATTATGAGCCAAACAAGCTATTTTTACAGTACAAAAATTCTGCCTACGTTTCTCACATTTTACCTACATTTTTTCTTTCTCTTTCCAAATTTCTTCTCAAATCTTCCAACCAAACAAAGCGTAAAGTTATGGATTAATTACATAAAATTAAAAATTAAAAAAATATCATGTTCACGTGTGGGCAGAACGAAAAACAAAAATTAACCAAAAACATTTTCTATGATAAACAAAAAACAAGCTTATTTGAACGAAAAATGTTTTCAACTTTTAAAAGGTGAAAAATGTTTCTTGAATCAAGCTTTTATCGATGTCACCACATTACCACCACTACCATCACCTCCACCACTGCACCACTACCACCACGGCAATAACCACCATTACCACTGTCACCTCTACTGCTACCTTCATCTCATTACTACCTCTACTACAATCACCACCACACCACTATTGCCGCCATCACCACTATTGCTACCACCACCCGAACACCTCCACCCTGCCACTGTCACTACCACCACCACTAATGCAACCGTTAGTACATTAATTTCAAAAGCACAATCAAACATAAGAAAACATTTTCTTGAAAAAGTTTTCTATAAAAAATGTTTTGCAAATTTTTTTTCTATAAAATGTTTACCGTTGAAACAAATGGAGCGTCAGAGAAACATTTTCATATCAAATGTAGAAAGGAACTTTCAAGAGATTTCCCTTGTGCACCATTTCTCACCACAAAAATCATTTTCACCATTTCTCATCTACTTAATCAAACAAACAATGAGAGATCTTTTTCTCTTCCTCTTCATTTATTTTATTTTATTTTCTCCAAATCCTTCAACCCAAACAGACTATAACTGACCAATTTGCAAAGAATCCCAACTGTTGTCCATGTTCTCAAAACCTAACTGCTGGTGTAAAAAATATAGACAATAGAGAAATTGTTGTTCATATTTATAGATTTTTTTTTTCTTTATGATTCTTATTTTCATAGTAATTGGAACAATTTCGTCGATTTTCAAAAGAAAAACATTATTCAAAATAGAATCTAAAAAATTGAAAAAATAAAAATGTATTGATTCAAAGCCAGATAGGGAAAGAAAATGGATATGTTGCCATTAATGGTGACAAACAAAAAAGAAAGGGGTTGGCCTAGTGGCTCGAGGCCTGGGGTTTAGGAGGCTATTCAGGTCTTAGGTTCAATCCCCTAACCAACATAAAACCTTGAGGCCACGGACCGTATAGAAACTTGTTTTGAAAGGCTTGTTTAGATTGTAAGAACTTAATCTGGTGTGCAAAAGTTGGCTAGGATACCTAAAAATAAAAAAAATAAAAACAAAATTATTCTTGCAATGTTGTCTTTTGGGCCATGAATTCTAGGCTTTTTCAATTGCGGTGCGTCTTCTTCTGTGCGGTTTGCCATTGATTTTGGCAACCAAAGATAGGAAGTTTTGAGGATGATGTGATTCTTCTTCTTCTTCTTCTTCGTGGTCCTGTGTTGTGAATGTGATAGATATAGACCCGTTGAACGGTTAGTTACCATCGACTTCCCTTTTTATAGTAAAGCTTGGAAAAGTAATGGGGTTCCGACTTGATTCGACCTAATCCAATTGGCTATGGCCTACTTTTTTGGATTAGAGAGTAATTGGGCTTACGTGGCTTCCTTGGTTTAGAGAGGAATTGGGCTTACAATTTTGTACCTAAAACTATGCAAAAGTATTATTTTCATCATTTTAGACCATTTTTAGAAGAGATATTTTTGTATAATTTTCATAGTCAAGGATAGGGGTACTCATGGGTTGGATTTAGGTGGGTGGCATGTCATCCTCCACCCATCTAAATGAGGTTCAGGTTAAGAAAACTTCATCCACATCAGACCACTCATTGTTTTGAAATTGATTGAGTGGGTTAGACAAATTGACAGGGTGGATATTGATCGGGTTCGCGGACTAAACAAATCCTAATTTTACAAAAACAATTCTAATTTTTTTAAAGACAAATTCTATTTTACAAAAAAAAAAAGTCATAGTTTGTTTTAACTAAACAATAAAGAGTAGGGGTTATGCTTTATCTGAAAAGTGAAAAGTTTCCTTCAATTTTCAATACTTTATTTATTGAATAATTTTTTTAATTTTTTTTGACTAAAATATAAAGTGAAAAAAATATTGTGATGATTTTTTGACTTTTTATTAAAAAAATATGTAAAAAGTAGAGATGAAATCAAATTTTTAACTTTTTATATAATTTTTTAACTTTCTAAATTTTTTTAGTGACTTTTTACCATTACTACAACTCCCCAAACTTACCTTTAATATTTCCCCACCCTAATTAAAGGATTAATATAAACAAAGTGATAAATACAAAATAAAATAGGGAAATTTGGCTATAAACCCCCTTTACCTTCCTTTCATTGTTAAAAGGACTAAGAAAAAAATTATACTTTCTAAACCCCCTCATAATTATAAAATCCTATATAAAGGACAAAATTTATTATTTAAATATTTTATCAGACTATTATACCCTTGGCTACACTTCTCAGATCTACACCATTTTGATGGGGAGAAGTTCAAATCTACAGATTCGGCGGCGAGAGAGAGAGAGAGATGTACGGAGAACATGGAAGGAGAAGCGCGGCCCAAGGGATCGAAGAGATTGCGGGAAAAGATGGGGAGAATGAGCACCAAGAGGCCGGCGAATGCAACTCTCTGAGTTTGGTTGCTATGGCTATCTACCTTCATATCTTACCCTAGATATGTGTATATGTATATATATATATATATATATATGCAGATATCAGAAGAAGAAGTGGAGCATCACTAAAAGTTGAGGAATTTTTTGCGCTGTAGAGTGTCTGCCTTCACGTGTTCACAGACGAAGAACAACTGGCTGTCTGAACATGTGTTACTGTGGAGTGTTTTGCTTTGTTCGTGAGAGGTTTGGAGGTTGTTGAACACGTGTTCAATTCTAGGAATTTTTTGTTTGTAAGCTTTAAAAGTTGAGCATCACTAATCCAGAATATTGAATTTTAATTCTATTAAATATTGTCTAGGTTTTATCACCATCATGGTTACATTCCTCATTCAAGATTTTGAGAATATATGTATATATATATATATATATATTTGTGTGTATAAGTGTTGTTGAACATATGTATTCTTTTCATTGAGATTTGTGATTGTTGATCGAGTTTTAAAAGTTTTTCTTCTCAATTAGATATGTTGATTTGTTGATTAATTTGTTTTGTTTTTGTTTGTTTTGTTTTTGATTTATTTTTGTTGTTTTTTATCAAATTTTATTTGATAGAACCAGAGTAAAATTTTACTCTGGTTCTATTGTTCTGTTTTTTCATTTGACAGAACCAGAGTAAAATTTTACTTTTATACAAAGTAAAATTTTATTTTTGTGTAGAGTCTAACATTTTACTAGTTTTTCAGAGTAAAATTTTACTTTTATACAGAGTAAAATTTTACTTTTAGCTTCAAAGTCTCACAGTTTACTCGTTTTTCAGAGTAAAATTTTACTTTTATACAGAGTAAAATTTTACTTTTAGTTTAAGAATATAAAATTTTACTTTCATACAGAATAAAATTTTACTTTCATACAAAGTAAAATTTTATGAGGGTAATATGGTAAAAGAAACAAGTTTTAAAATATTAGGGGGTTTTGAAAATACTTATATAATTCTTGTCCTTTTGAAAGACAAATTAGATAGTGAGGGAGTTATCACCAAATCCCCCAATAAAATAAAATATTATTTGATTAATAGTTAAGTGGTCAATTATAGGTGTCGATTGGATGTGGGGTGGGTTAGGTTGATTTTTTGATTAAGTTAGTATAAAAGATAAAATAGATTAAAAATTAATAAAATAAAATATTATATTCTAACTATAATTATTTTATTTTTTCTCTTATAAAAGTCAAAAAAATCAATTCAAATGAATTTTTTAACCGAGACTAGGCCTGGTTTGGGAACAGGCTATTTTAGTAACCTTTTGATTTTTTATGAAAAGATGTGCAGAAAAGTAAAGAGGTGACGTGACAAGTTTTAGTTAACTTTTTGACTTTTTGACTAAAATAATCACTCCCCAAACGAGACCTAAAATGCTAAAAAGCCAAACCAACTTTCCAAAGGAAACCATAATCTTTAAAAATCACTCGCACGTTATTTTTTGAAAGCGTTTCCAATACTTACTCAGATAATTGGATGAAACCTGTCTATTTTTTCTACTCTAACTATGGTAACAAACACATCAAATAAAAATGAGGTTAAATTTTTCATCAAATTAAAAAAGGTTTAATTTTTTATCAAATTTTACAGACGATTAACAAGATAATTAACTAGACAATCGGTCAAACTTAGTGGGTGTTTAGGAAGATAGTTAAATTTTTTTTGTGATTAGATGTGATATTTGTGAGAGAAAAAGTGAAATGATTATGAGGTTTGACGTGATATTTTATTTGAATTTGTTTTTTTTATTTATTTTGTAACTAATTTGTCTTTTAGTAAAAAAAAAAAAACAAAAAAAAAACCTAAAAACTAACTTCCCAAACATCCCCTTAATGGAACAATTGAAAAATAACATATCATTATATCAAATCAAATTTCAACAATAATAGAAAATTTTAAAATTTGAACTTTAAAGGAAATTTTACGCATATAATAAGGGAAAAAATAAGAATAAAAATAAAAACAAAAACAAACAAACCAACCACAGGAACACGTCACATCATATACACATGAAACAAGAAAAAAAAATAAAAAAATAAAAACAAGGAAAATGCTAGAAGTTTTAAATTTTCTACTAAATAAATGACTAAGCCTCTGTTTGGCAAGTTGGTTCTTGGGCTTTTTTGGCTATTTTAGCCACAAAAGACAAAATAGGCTATTTTAGCCATAACAAACAAAACATCACATCCAACCCATAATCATTCCATTCTTCTCTCACAAAAAAACTCAAAAAAGCCAAAAAGCTAAAAAGCCCTTCCCAAACCAAGCTTTTAAGCCCAGGCTAAAATAGCCAAAAAAGCCAAAAAGCCAAAAAGCCAACCCACTTCCCAAACGGAGGCTAAATGTCTCACATAGGTATAGGGCCACAAAATTGTGAACTCCACACCCACTCCCATATGAGACATTTAATCATTTATTTGATAAAAAATTTGATATCGCTATCATTACTCTAAAAACAATCAAACAAAACCACAAGCACACGTCACATCACATCGCATTTCATCAAATTTTTACTCAAGTGTGACACCACCTCCTTTTATCCATCTCCGTCCACTTTCTCCATTTGGTAAAGTGGAAAACCGTCCGATTTTCCTAGCTTTTCGTTGTAAAAAATATGCATTGAGTGTTTCTGAATCGGTAAGCCTCTCACAACATATCCGTATACAAACCCAAAAGGAGCAGTAATCATATCATATTTTCAACAGCCACTGTTAAAAACCGCTCATTTTCCTTCGTTTTCTCGGAATTTGCGAGAAAAGAAAATATAAAGCTGTTTCGAGGTTATTTCTGGTTACGATTTGGCTTACTTTTCCTCAACTTACTGTTGCTATGAACCCTAGAAGAAAAATTATTGAGCATACTACAGGAATCAACTCGATTGCATTAAATTTGTAGTTGTTAATACAGTAGTTTTTTTAAATTTTTTTATTTTACCCCAATTTCGGTGAAACATATGCTTCTTTATTTCAAATTAGTCGATGTTTGGTACTTCAATTTATTGTTACTTCCAAAATTTGATGAGTTTTTGCTTTGGAAACGGTAAAGATGTTTTTTTTTTTCCTATGTAAAGATTTTCTCTTGTTTCAATGAAACCCTAGAAAGGATGCCATAGCTTTGTTTGTAAGTGGTTGTTTCTGACAGTTCACTTCAAAACCCTGAAAAAAGTTTATAAGGATTTCCTCTTTAGGAAAGTCAATGGGTAAAGTAAATGCTCATGTCAATGATAGTTAGAGCAAAACAATTGAGCTATTTTATTATTATTATTATTTGTTCATTGTTGATCAATGATTCAGTGAAAGCATTCTTTTTTGTTGAGTATTTCTTCTGGGTTTGTTTTTTGCACTAATTTGATCTATTAGGCGTTTAGATACATATGGTTTAGGTTGAGGATGTATGTTCGGTGTAAATTGTTGGAGCATAATTTTACTACTTAGCTAGGGTCCAAACCAATCATGCTCATGCTGGTTGCCTAATGTTGCTACTGAAAGCGTCAAATTACAGCTTATATGTACGTGGCAATTAAAGATGAGACATTTCCAGTATCTCTTGAAATAATGAGAGAGAGAGAGAGAGAGAGAGAGAGAGGGAGAGAGCTGCTCTGTGCTATTTTACTATGTCTCGATTACGAATTTAGGTTTTTACAAATTTTGGATAGTCATAGTAGTAAAATGCTAAATTATTAGGTCAAACCTGGCAATTGTGAAAACTTGGAGTAGCAGAGTTCTGAGTTTTGTGCATATTAGTTGTTTGGATATCAATTATATGTTGGCTCAGAATACCTACTTGTATGCTTAGCTATGGAGGCAAACTGCTTGATAAAATATCTCTTCACCTTAGTTAATTCTCTCTCTCTTTCTCACTCGGTGAGTGCGTGTGCATATTTTGAAGTTTGGGTTAGGGTCAGTGGTTCCTGTGCAGTGGCAAAGTCAGAATTTTGGCTTAGAGGGGGCAATATTAAGTTCAGCCAAAGGGTTGTGTTTTCTGTATACAAAAATAATAATACTTACAGCTGACCAAAAATTATCATATTCACATTTATGTTAAATATATTGTTGACTGAGTGTGTATACGTATCAATAAAATGTTTCTCTTAATGAAGTATTTGTGTAATTTGCAATGATAAATAATATATAATGAACCACTTCAAAGAATCCCAAGACTAATGTGTAAGCTACATACTCTAGTAACTCGATTCTTTATCGAATTATCCCTTCTCTAAATTTTGTTGGATTAGCATTCCTTGCCCGTGCATACCAAAGTGTTAAAAGGATTATTTATAGATTATTCTGAGCAAATTATTGAGCTCTTTGCTTAGTAAAGGAAAAAGTACTAGAACAATGTCTGCACTCTATCTTCCCCAAACCAAATACAACCGTGTAAAATTTGGCTTAATATTCTCAGATTACTGCAACTATTTTCGGTGTTATGCTGCAGTCATTGTTATTATTCTCGAATTGTAGCAGGAAGGTATTTAAGTCCAGGTATGGCCCAGGTAACTTTAATGCTTGGATTTTCACTTAATTTAGTAATAAGAAGAGAGAGAGAACAAAGAGGTTTAAGTAGAGAAAGACAGAACAAGATAAGTTTAAGCATTGTGATTATGTTATATGTGAAATAAATAATGGAGAATTTACAGTACAAATAACCTTTAGAGGGAGCAAATTGCAGGGATTTTTTTGATAGCAAAAAAGAGAGTAGAGTTTTAAAAGATTTAGATTAAGTGACATACAATTTCAGAGGTGTAATCCAAATAAAAAAAAGAAAAGAAATTATGAATAGGCAAACTGTAATTCAGGGGGAGCAGCCCCCTCTGGTCCCCAAGTAGCCCCACCACCATTCCTGTGGATGATTGAAACAAGTGATTGATACTTATTTAAAGGAAATATTGGCATTTACTTTGTGTAATTCATCAATCTCCTGAAATAGATATGCTCTGCAGGTTCATGGGCTGAGTCTTAAAGATAGTCTTTTTCTTCTTGTGACATGGATTACTCATCCACTACATCTCTTGTAATCCAATCTTTCTAGAACATCTTAATAGTTTTAGTTCTGTTCTTGTGTTCTTTCTGCCTTTTACATGATCTATTGTATTTTTCTTTCCTTTTTTTAATTGTAGTTTTTTTAAATCAGATGTTATTCTATCTAAATTAACTTTGATTTATCTGCATGTTAAAGATGCAGATCTGATACCCAGTTGCTTGTGCATTCTGTGGCGAGGAAGATTGAGTGAAATGAAAACATAAACTCTCTATCTGCAATGGATTGGAATGCTAAGTGGGACTGGGAAAACCTAATCACGTTCAATTCAAAAACTGTTGAAAGTCCTAAGAAGCAACCAACAGACTGGGAAATTGGGGAGGGAGAAATTGATACAGTGTCTTTTAATCTATCTGGGGGTGGAGCTGTTGGTTCCAGCTCTGATTTGGCACATGGTTCTTCAGCAAGGAGCTCAGTATCAGCTTCCATGGATTCTTCATCAAAGGAGATATCAAAAATGTCAAAGATTGCTGTCGAGGCATTTCATGATTTTCCTGAAGATTTTGGCAAGAAGGATGAATTGGCCAGAACTGAGTTAGCTGGAACTTCTCTACCACTGGAGCCTTCAGTTGGCTCTGGTGAACTGTTGATTGGTCTGAAGCTTGGTAAGCGGACATATTTTGAAAATAATTATGCTGGGGATAATGCTAAGACTTCATCTTTGTCTGTGATTCCTGTATCATCTGCTGCCTCCACAGCAAAGAAAATAAAATCATCTAGTCAGACGCATCGCCCACGCTGCCAAGTTGAAGGTTGCAACCTTGACCTCTCATCGGCTAAAGAGTATCATCGGAAGCATAGAGTTTGTGAGAGTCATTCGAAATGCGCAAAGGTGGTTGTATGTGGTCTAGAACGTCGGTTTTGCCAACAATGTAGCAGGTAAACTTTGTATGACAATGTAGAAAAACCTGAACCCAGGACTGCTTTGTTCCATAACTTAAAATTGTCAGGTTCCTCATGGTTGCCCTTGCCTGCATCTTTTAGACTGATAGTTGCATCCATCTCTTGATGTTGTCACCTCAAATCTTTTTTGGTTATAATGAGTATCTATTGTATATTCATTCTACTCTGCTTAGAGCCCTTCTCTTTGCTTATAATGAGCGATTTTGACACAACAGCGGCTTGTTTGCAATTTTGAAGGTTCCACAATTTGTCAGAATTTGATGAGAAGAAGCGAAGCTGTCGTAAGCGGCTTTCTGATCATAATGCACGTCGTCGCAAACCACAACAAGATGCAATTCAGTTTGATTCATCAATGCTGCTGTCTTCTCCATTTTTGGGTATATTGTTTTTAACTCAAAACTTTGTGAGAGTGCATCCTTGTTAGTGTTGAATTTGAGTAGACAGGATTTGAACATGCCACACAATACTGCTTTTTAGTTTTGAGCCGTGATTTCCCTCGAGAAAATGTGATTTGATATCTCAATTTCTGATTTCTTCTTTTTTTGACGAACTTCTGGCATCTGCACTAGCAACAAGGAACCGTGCAACCCAAAAGTGTTTTTGGGGTACTCACATATGGAAATGTCATTTTGCTTCTATCTTTTCATTTAACCAATTCAACCATAACAAGGAACACTTTAAAGTTGAGAAAATGAAGTAGATTTCTCTAATAACATTATCTTTTGTTTCCTAATAAAATAGTTAACTTCACTTAACAATCACATCACATTTTAATTATTGATAATTCTATTATGTGAAAAACTCTTGGCATTCTTGGAGATTTTAATTCTTTGAACAAAGAAGGAAGAAGAAGAAAACTCTTGGAGATATACCAAATGCGAGTGATTAGGCTATTGTATCTGTAGGTAATGTATCCCTAGATTAATTTATTTTATTGTTCTTATTTGGACATTTTCTACTTGTTTCATTAATCCATGTATTATGAAGTAATTGAATAATAAAAAAATATTTCAGGAGTATATTTGAAGATGGTTTAAAGTATAACAAATGAATCATTATGAGTATCGTTGTGGGTTTTTCACCATACCTATGCATTTAGTTTGATCTAATCTAATACTAATGCACAGATGGGAAGCAACAGATGTGTTTTGCACTGAACAATACCCCACTTCTTCGCACAAGATCTTCTGCAAATCCTACTTGGGAAAGCGCATGCAGTTCCAAGTACTTCACACTAACAAAAGGGCACCTATCGAGATCTGGAAAAACTGGAGGCATCGATGGGCAGCCGCAATTACCAGGCATTGAGCTCTCACATTCCATCAGTATGCTTGGTCAGAACACCAGAGCTGAGATTTTCACTCGAGGTTTGTCTTTCTTCTTTGGCAGGAAATTGAGCCTTAAATGTTGTTGAAATAGTTTAACGTCATACTGCTGGTAGAGTTTAGTTGGTCGATAGTACCATTCAATTTATGCAAGGAAAGCACCAGGTTCATGGGTTGCAATGGATGATTTGGCTAGCACCGCTTGTTCACTTAGGCCTCGTTTGGGATGTTGGCTATTTTAGTTGGCTTTTTGGCTATTTTAACCAATGAAAAAAAGTTGTGATTGGGATGATTTGTGCATTTTTTTGTAATTGAATAGATGGTTGCGACAGAAGAAGTGATTGATTGATCTAATATCTTTACCTCTCAATCCCTCTAAAAAACTATGTACCCCTGGCATTATGCATTCTTTTTCTTGCCTTGGCTCAATGTTGTCGGTAGTTTCTTCTGTGATTATAGAGAATTCCAAAAGTAGGCCATCACGTATTTGGAGTCGGACCAAAACCCTTATTTTATGGAATGATGTCCTGTTTGATCATTTCACTCAATTTCAAGAACCTTAGAAGAAAATAAGTTTTGAACCAAAAATTTTCATGAATGTGTTTCAGCTGCTACTTATCATTCAGAAATAATTTATTTCTGAAAATTATGTTGTTGGTGTAAATTAGAATTCGGATATACAATTCCATTTTTACAAAATGAGAAGTGATAAGGGGATATTCATACTAGACAGGTGGAGACTTTTGTATGTCATGTTGAAGAAGGGAAGAATATGGCATTCTCAGAACTGGGGACCTAGAGGAAACATGAGTGCGGGAAAATCTTTTCCTGGCACAACTCAATGTCTCAATCTTTACCACTTTCCCACAAATTGCAATTTCATTTATTCTGTTAGATTATTTCCTTCTTGTTTTGAGTGTTTATCCCTCCATAAGTGAAATATTTGATTCAAGTCATACATGTAACTTTTGCAGGTCCGAAGGAATCTATGCTCTCTTCCAACTTGGATGCAGTGCCCAATCTTCATCGTGCTCTCTCTCTTCTGTCAACTGATTCTTGGGGTTCTGAGTCACCAAACATCATACCTGACCACCCCATTCAAAGAAATTTCACTAGCATGCCTCAGTGTGCGATGCTTCCCCAAGGTTTGCCACTAACTTCTTCAGAATACTGGCAATCTGAATGGTCTACCGATGCCCGACGTGCGCATAGCTTGACTACAAATGACAGTGGCCATTTCCAGGGAATCAAGGTCTTCAAGTCATCCAATCTGTTGAACTGACAACTCGGACTCCATTCAGCTGTTTCCTTCCTGATAAGGTTAGATGTTAACATCCATAATTTTTATTTTTTTATTTAATGATGTTTCCAAAATGGGAATGAACGGGTTGGTTAAACCATTTATGCTCTTGCTCTGCTTGTTTCGGCGGAAAAACATTTTTTTCCAGTTTTACACCTTTGGTGGGATGGAAAATGAAAGATGGAAATATATATTATTTTTTGGTGGTCAAAACAAATTTATTTGGACAGAAAATGTTTTCACTTTTCAAAGGTGGAAAACATGTTTTTTCTTAACTCTTACCACCACCACCCCACCATTAATATAACTAGCCGTTTTAAGCTAGCAACCAAACATGGTAAACCAATTTGTGCCGAAACAAACGGAGTGTTACTATCAACTAGTTAAATTAGCCTTGATAAATCTATTTATTGATTCTCAGGGTTCATGGTAAGGCTTTTTGGCTCGATGGAGTTGTAAATCGTCCCTTGACAGCTAACAATCTGGTCTCAGAGCCCTCACTGCTTGCCAAACAAATTTTTGATTTAACTGTCTTTATCTTTTTCAACTCTGGGAGAAGATTGGTGATTTTCCTTGAATCGACAAATTTGTTTTTGTTGTTTGGTTGGCCCTTTAGGGTCTTGTTATTTTTATTTTACTCTGTATGTTGTTTGTTTTATCTTAATATAACTGCTTTTTATCTTTCTTAAAAAGGAAAAAAAAAAAAAAAATCTTTTGTTTTAGTATTGCACTACTTGACTATCAAATTCATTTCATGTGGAAGATTCAAATTTTGTGTGCCTGATGTCATCCAACAATTTTATGGTTTATCATAGTTCCAATTTATTTCGTTAGGACAAATATTAAAGGGACCAACCTCAAATGCAGATCCGAATACCTACTGTTTTAGGTTTTCTAATTTGTGAAATTTTTGGTCTGGGTGTGTATTTATTTTTTTGTCTTCGAGAAATTATCTAGCTAGGTTTACTTATAGTACACTTGTAGTGTGCTATTTCAATAGTAAGAGATTACATATACACTTTTGTCTTGTCTACTATTTTTTAAACAAGATGTCCATTTGCGTGGTCACGTGATAGGCGGAGAATAATTTCTAGTTGTCTTCGAACTTTCTAGTTGTCTTCGAAACTTAGGCCTGGCCTTGGCATTCTCAAAAATGTGTGATCGGTTAATTTCATAGATAAATTCAAGCTAGAAAATCAAAGATGCAAGTAAAATCAAACTAAAATCTTGGGCTACTAAATTCTCTTCTCTCTTTATTCTGTCATGCTCTTTAATGTTTTCCAAATCATATTTGACTCAAAAATCTTTAATGTAAAACATAGAGCACTTTTGTTGTGAGAGCTAAAAGGCTTGCCAGCAAAAAGGAGTCTGGTTCAGTAGGAATGAAAGCTTACACAAGGTTCCCTTAAAGATCATCCTGGTTTTAATTGATATTGATTACAAATCATTACAATGGTAAATTATAAACAATTGTGGTGGAATGATTATCAAATTATCAAATCAAAGCTGATAACATCCTGTTACAAATTTTGATAACATAGAGTTAGTTAGGCCATTGAGATGACTTTGATCATGACTAAAAGGATCTTCAGTTATGGACTAAATTGATATTACTTATGAAACTAAAAACTAAAAACTAGCCGTGTTAGTAGACAATCATGCATCACTTTCCCAGCCACCATAGCAGAACCTCAAACATGGAGAGTTCAACTAAAATCAAAGCAAAAGTGGGTATGCTCCCACGCTACCAATCAGGGTTCGATTCCCCTCCTGTTTACCTGGTTCAGACTTGGCGGTGGCCTACACCTAGCACAAATTCTCAGTCATTAGCCTTGAAATTTATCTTAAGTTGTGACTGCCGCCCCGCGCAATTGTGGGACACATAAACCTAATTATCATCCTGGAGAGAAGCATCTGCTGCTGCTAGAGATGCTAGAGCAGAGACTACTACTCAAAATAAACAGAGGGCTGCAGTAGGACCTTCCACAACTTAAAGCATAGGTCAAATGCATATTTTAACATAGAACAAAATCCTATCTAAATGTAACCATAACCTACCATAAAAATCTTGCCAGACAAAGCTAGCAGACACAATAATGCAGCTGAATAGGGGATCCATAAAAGACCACACAAATTCCATCCCAGTTTATACAACTTGACACACAGATCATGATAAGGCAAGAGTAAGTAACTCGACAAACCGCTGCAACATGAAGACGACGACATGACTGACTTTCAGACACCCATACTGAGCAATTGCTGGACTGGACGACAACTCTGGACCTTCCCAACCCTCAAACATGTCCTAGAACTCACTGGAACAGTAGACAATTATGAAATCAATAAATGCCGAGGTAGAAGAACTATCAAAATTGAAAACATAAAAGCATCCACTACTAGTCAAAGTAACTAGAGACAGATTGTAAACTTGATTACTTTTTGAGTTTGTAATATATACATGGATGGTTAACAAACTGAATGACAATTTCAAGCAACAAAAGAACGTGAGAAATAAACATATCACACAACAGACCTGATCATTTTCATCAGCTGGTTCTGAAGGGGACTCCTTTGCGTCAGATGGCTTATCAGCCCCGCAGTTTTGTCTGTTACACTTGGTCCTAAAAGGGTAGTTTATGTTATTGCATTTCTCACACTTCCAGCTCCCTTCAGGCATCTTCGGTTCTACAAGATCAAGACAAAAGATATTATGAGTATTATCATATTAAACAATCCAGCCAGCCAAAATGTAGGTTTAAAAGAACTTACTAGAATTCTTCTCAGACTTCGCGACCTGCATATTCAAGAAAATATTATTTCAGGTCAACAATTTTTAAACACATGTCGAAGCATCCATTTACTTGATGCAAGCCATAACACCAATGACATTTTAAATATTGAAAACAAGAAACTTTGTCATCCATTGATATTTTTGTATTTAAGGCTTGTGAAATCTATAAATAAAAGTAGCTCTCACCTGAGACGCAGGCTTTGGAGTATTGCACTTCCTCATATTACAAACTGTTCTAAAAGAGAAGTTGACATTGCCACATTTAGGACACGTCCAGTCATTATCACGCGTTCCATCTACAGGTATATTGGAAGACAGGCAGATAAAGTTAGTACAAAAAGAGGTAGCATGACGCCTAACCATTAGTCTTTGAGATTCAAAAACAGCCAAGCTATGACAAAATTTGCACCTTTCTTTTGAGATTTATCTTCAGGAAAAAATCCTGGCCTTGGTCCCTGCATAAAAAAAATTTCAGTCATGAGTTCTGTCAAACATCCAACACAGGTAAAATCTACTGCGATGAAAGAGCTTTCAACACTACATGAAAAGAAAAAATGAAAACAGAAAAAAGAAAAAAATGATGGGCTTCCAGGTACAGGAGGGGGTGAAGTGAAAAACTTTTCCAAAACATGAAAATATACAAAACGTAAGATTCTAAAAAAAATTGGTAACTTCAAGATGGTTATGAACGTAGCATGTATTCAAAGACATTATTGTGAAGCAATATGCTTCTTTGCAAACAAAGTACCAGGTTAACAACTATAGACATTAGGATGAACTGTTTACAGTTTACACATACCATGCCAGCATGGCCCATGGGCATAGCCAGGGCATAGCGGTCCATCATGGGTGGCATACCATACATCCCACCTGAAAGAAATAAAAATAGAAATTTACAAAAGCAGCACCCAAGAACGGTAAATGAGATAAAATGTGCAACCGAATAAGGGTAGGGTTTGCAGAATAATGTGCTGACCATAAAGAATAGAGGTTGTGGATCAGGACCACGAGTCAGTTGAGCCAATTATCATATTGACAAGCCTTCAATATGTGTATATCTACTAAAACAAAACCCTAATACTACAATTACCATTCTTCCTTGATGTGTATATGGGGAGTGCGTTGAGGGGAGCAGTTTTAGAAACAAAAGTAGAGTAGATAAATGGAAGCATAACCATGAAGCAGAAAAAGTATTATAGCAGTTACAAATATTGTTTTAAAAATATCTAACCAATTAGAAACACGAGAGCACATACCATTTCCCATCATCGATCCACTAGAATATGGTGTTGGACCAGATAGATGCAGAGGTCTATATGGGCTGCCTCCTGAAAGGCGGCTACCATAGTTGTAATGATATGCAGAACCCCCAGAAAATGGAACATCATAAGGAGGCATGGATGATCCATTGAAAAGAGAAGAGCCATAAGGTGGCACACCCATGTACATTGACGAGGGTGCACCAGAGCCTACATAGGGAGCTGATGATGAGTAGCCATGCATGGGTTGCATGGGCTTTGCAGCAGATTTCTGAAACATGGGAAAGAAAGAAACTAGGTTGGAAGAATTTAACACTGAGTGATCACAACTATTTTCACAATAGGGCAAACACAAGACATCTAAAATTGGAATTCGGAAGAAAAATTTACTATCAAATAACAACATAACTTGCTCAAGGTTAAATTGGAAATACTTTTGGGATCGTTTGGATGCCTAAATTTACTGTTTTGGAACAAAAATGTAACATGTTTCGGAAAGTGCGTTCCAAAACATAATTCGTGAGGGTATTTGCAAATTCTGGTAATGCTTGCAAAAGCATTAGTGTGCCTTGTAAAAAGAACAGCTCCAGATAGGAATGCAGTATTAACATACTTATCAAACAAAATATGAATAATTAATGCATGAATCTCGCTACATAATTGCTATAAGAAACATTATGTGTACTTAAATGATCTCATTCATTCCAGGGAAAAGATAAGAATGGGGAAGGGGGATTTTAAAAAGGCCACGTAATTTCATATCTTACAGAATTATGATCTGCTGGCCTAGACTGAGTACAGTTGCGCATATTGCAAGTCGTCCTAAATGAAAAATTGACATTGCCACAGCTAGGGCAGGTCCAGTCATCTTCCCTGCGACCGCCTACAAACATAGAAAGATTAATAAATGAGCATCCATCATAAACCAAGAAAATGAGATATATACGAGTCAACTATTGACACAAGCATAAATACAAATAAATGATAAATACACACAAGAATATTATATATATACACACACACATAAAACACACAAGTGAACCATCCTTGAGAAACAGGACAGAGGAGCGCATACCATCAGTTCGAGCTCGCTTGGCTGCTGACACCTAAAATAGAGGAATGGAACCAGGTTACTCCGAGTGATATTAGTAAAAGTAATTTTGAAAGTAAGAGTTTCAAATTCAATTTTGAAGATTTTCTTAACATTGTCTGAGATTAAGAAATATAAAAAAATATAAAATATAAAAAAAAAGGTAGTCCTTCACATAAAAACAGATATTTTGTAATCACAGGACCAAAAGAATATCTTGTAATCACATACATACTAAAGTTTTTTATGGGCAGAGATTTTTTGAAGGGGAGGGCAAAAAAATATATATATATCTTATCTTTCATTCATATTTCCAATGACTTTCCTTTTGCCTCCACAAATCACTCTCCAAATCCAAGATTCAAGCACAAACCAAAAAAACCCAATTTAAAATTTTCTAATTATTCCACTGCCTTCAATTTCTGAAACTCCCAAAACTTTTGCATAAATATACATATGTAAGCAAAAAAAAAATCCCAATTTTGAGTAGGTTTATGCAGCTCCACCAATGATTACTCGAATATACAGAAATATATGCATACATAATCCCCACAATACATATTTATATCAGGTTATTCATACATAAATACCTAACTTTTTGTCGCATCCATGGAATTGAACCAAACAATCAAAATATACAGGCAGACATTCAAATACCCTACCTTCTAGAGAGAGAAATCGATCTGATTCAGGGGGAAAAATTAAAAGGAAGAAATTGAGAAATTAAGCGGTGAAGAAGAAGATTAAATCACCTGAGACATATCGACGAGAGATCTGGAGAAGAGAGATCGGAAAGATTTTGGTTGGGTTAGAGAGAGAGAGAGAGAGAGAGAGAGAGAGTTGTTGGCGTACGAGAGTTATCGATTCGATAGGGTAGAGAGAGTCGCGAGGGCACATACACACTCATGCATATATATATATATATATGGTTGCTATATCAAAGTTAATGGTGGCCCAGCCCAATCCAGTTATGCATCTGTCTGCTCTAGCCCGCCCAATCACCCATTATCTAGCCACCTTCCTTAATTGAGGCCTCCAATTTCACCCATGATGACGTGGTTAAAGCTCATATAAAATAATTGAGAAAATTATTATGTAGTCGTATGTAGGGGATTTATTTCCTTTCTAATTTTATTATATTTTTTAATAGATTAACAGATTCACAATTTTTTAAGTTTTATATCCGAAAATCCTATTTTTTATTTTTTTATTTTTTAAATGAATGTATTACCCTTTGATTTGAGATATATATATATATATATACGCAAAAAAATAAATATTAGATTGTGGATCTCGCCTATGCGAGGTTGTCTACGATCTCGATCTCTCTCTGTGAAGTCGATCACTTTGTGCAATCTGAATCTGTGTATAGGCAATCTCTGTGTACGCTCTGTGTGTGTGTGTGTGTGTGTCTCTCTCTCTCTGTCTCTATCTCTCGATACATATATATATGTATATATATAGATAAGAAAATTTGAGTAATTTCTGGTTTGTATTCGTCAATGTTGTTATAGTTCTTTATTTTGTGATAGATTTTGTTTATTTGATACTTATTTTGTGATTTTTATATGTGATATAGTATAATGATTTTGATTTTGTTTGTTGTATAGTGAAATGTGTTTTGAATTTGTAGTTTGGAATTATGAATTCGGAAGTTTTGATACTGATATATTGTAACTGTATAATTTTGCAATTTGATATTTGTGAACAATTGTTTGCTGATTTGTGATTTGTAATATGGGGGGTATTTCATGTTGATGTGCAAACATAGTAAGTCTAGTGCTACTATTAAGATTAGTGAGGGATGTAGTTATCATGAATTGTTAAGAAAATATGTGTGAAGTTCAAGGAGTTGAGTGTTGGTAACTGTTGTCTGTTTTTCTCTATTCTTGGATATTCTAATTGTATTGTTGAATGTGATGATGATTTGGGAAATATGATGTCAATGGTAGCTTCTAGTGGTTCTCATGTTGTTGATATTGTTGTGGGTGATAGGAGAATTGTGGAGGTTGATTATAATTCTTGTATGATTGATTCTGTAATTTGTGAGAGTTCTTTGGTCAACGATTGTGATGATTTTGGTGGTTTGTTGCCTAGTTCTTATCCAGAATCAGAGAGAGTTTTGTTGTCTGCTAGTTGGAAGGGGATTATACACAATGTTGGTCAAGAATTTGACAGTGGAGTTCCGGTATTCCGCATTGCATTGGCTAAGTATGCAGTTGAGTGTGGTTTTGCAGTGAATTATTTGGAGAATGATGCAACAAGAGTAACTACTAAATGTATGATAAAGTTGTCTATAAGTTGTAAATGATTTGTGCATGGAAGGGTGTTGATGAATTCTAGTATTTTTTTTATTATGAAGTTGGATAATGTGCATACTTGTGGGGTTGTTGCTCGTAAATCTTGTAGCAAAATGGTTGGTTCTAGACTTGTCTTTGATATTGTGCATAATGATATTAGTGATAATCTGTTGACTCGTCCTATTGAAGTTAAAAAAAAAAGTTGAAGAAACAGTATGGTATAGATGTTTCATATCGAGTTGCATGGTTAGGAGTTGATAAGGCAAGAGGTTAGTTGTTTAGTGATTTTATATCTTCTTTTGACCAACTTCGATAGTACCTTGAAACGGGTATGAGAACGAATCCCGGAAGTGTGTTTGAATTAGATGTGGATGAAAGTAGTGGGTGTTTTCGGAGGTTATTTGTGGCATTTCATGGATGTTTGTATGGTAATCAATTTTGTCGTTCGTTGTTGTTTGTTGATGGTACATTCTTGAAAGGGCGTTATAAGGGGCATTTGCTTGCAGTAACATCAAATGATGGTAATCAAGGTATATATTTATTTGTAGTTAGTATAGTTTTGGTTTGTCAACGTGTCTTGATAGTCGGTGGATTTTGGTTTCTGTTATTGTATTGTGAGTTTGTTAACTTTTGTAGTTTCGTGTTATTTTGTTTTCAGGCATGTTTCCTTTGGCTTTTACGATTGTTAATGCTGAAAATCAAGATAATTGTATACAGTTTTTAAGTTAATTGTTGAAATTTGTTTATTCAATCCGGAGATTGACCTTTGTGTCCAACTGTCAACATGGATTGCTTGACACTCTTTCCGTAGTTTTTTCCAATGCACATCATGCATATTGCTTGAAAATATTTGAAGAGAAGTTTGATTGACAAATTGGTGGGACTTCGTACTAACTATAAGCTAACTTTGATGAAAATATTAGTTAAATGTGCTTATGCACCAACTATTGCTTCTTTCCAACATTATATGGAGAAATTGAGTTGTATTACTGGAAATAGTAGAGTTGATAATTGTCACGACCCAATCCCGCCCCTGTAGGTTTAGCATCGTAGTCGGCCAGTAATCCTTGGATTACCGAAGGCCTCTGAACAGATTAACAAAATTAAGGGGCTAGCGGAAGCTAATACATAAATATAATTGTCCAATGAGCTGTGTTGACTTATATGAAACGGAATATTTAAAAACTTTTTATAAGTATGCAATAGTCATTCATACATTATACCCACATACATTATAGTATCTTAAGTACAACCAATGACATCAAATCAAGTCTTAAATAAACAGAAACCACAGAACTTAAACACAGGACGCTTCAGGAACCTCCACGTGAGGCACAATTGTTGGCTGACAACGGAACACAGATCCAGACAAAAAGCCTTCAGGCTCGGGCTCCAGAATGTTCACCTATACATATATATACACACAATGAGCTAAAGCCCAGAGAATAACATTAAGGTAAAGGGATTAGTGAACGAAATCCGAATATATCATAAGTAGAAAACAGACCAGAGCATAATCATTCTCATATCAGAACATAATAATGGTACATCCCATAGAACACATCACATAACGTCTTCCGACTAAAGTAATCAGTTCCGGATATCGATTAAACACATATCACCACAATGAAGTGGCTAACGAGATCTCGTAAACTTGTATGTCACGGACCCGCATTTTCATGTCGTCCCCCATGACTTGGGATTATCTATGGATGCCATGATAGATTTCAAACTTGAGATGTTCGTTCACGTAAATAGATATCATTTAAGAAATCATAGCTTATCACATTTCATTTGGAACATAATTCATATGAACGTATCTTTACAATAACGTTACTCACAGTGGTTCCAGCAATAGTTAATCAATCATCGAGTCTTGACCTACAATCACAAAATACATAACACAAGCATGCCTTATCATTACACATTCAAGTGGCCATTAAGACTTAGCTTTTATTACATTGGTTCTTATTCTTTCTTATCACATGCTTAAACACACACACATATACACTTGAAATTCCTTGACTTAGTACATTCATTCCTTAGCCTCCGTTTGGGAAGTGGGTTGGCTTTTTTGGCTTTTTTGGCTATTTTAGCCTGGGCTTAAAAGCTTGGTTTGGGAAGGGCTTTTTGGCTTTTTGACTTTTTTGAGTTTTTTTGTGAGAGAAAAATGTAATGATTATGGGTTGGATGTGATGTTTTGTTTGTTATAGCTAAAATAGCCTATTTTGTTTTTTGTAGCTAAAATAGCCAAAAAAGCCTGCAAACCCACTTGCCAAACATAGGCTGTTTCTAATCCATAACCTCATTATCAAAGCTTAATTAGGTCTTAGGAATGCCTAAGATGCAATGAGGATGCCAAAACATGCCTTGGAACACTTAGGCAAAATTTCTGAAAATAAAGTTCACGCTCAAGCGTAGATTTCCTCGCTCGAGCGGACATGCAAAATGTGAATGGTCGTTCGAGCGCATATTCCTTCGCTCGAGTGATCTGTAAAAGACATGAAACTTCTGGGAGCATGCAATTCACGCTCAAGCGGACTTTTGGTCGCTCGAGCGGAGTGCACGCACTCAGATTGGTCGTTCGAGCGTGAACTCCCACGCTCGAGCGTAGATGCAAATTCTAGAATTTCCAGATTGCACCTTTAAGCTCAAAACTCGAATTTCAAACTTCAAAACACATCTCTTGGGCCCCAAAACTTGAGATAACATAGTAAATTTGTAAAACATGAAGAATTACGGATTATTTCATAAAATCATGGCCCAAGAGTTTGTTAAAAACTCACAATTTCAACTTAAAACACAATGAATGTTCATGAACACAACATGCATGGGTTTTCTTGGTCTTGAGCTTCCCAAAACATGATCAAACACCACAAAACAACTTGAAACTTGATGATTTCCCCAAATGAAGATGAATTTCAAACATGCAAGAGAGGATTCATGGAAATCATGCTCAATTTGTAAGAAAATGTACATTCATGCATGAATTGCAACTCAAATCTTTATTCTAAGCTCAATATACACATCAAACTCATAATCTTGAAGAGATTTCATGTTAAATGACTTAGTTACACAATCTAGAGGTTGTAATCTTACCTAGAGTCTTGAATTACTCTTGTTCAAGCACAATCTTGGTGAGCTCAAGTCAAAGCCTTCAATTTCTCCTTATCTCTACCTTTCTCTCTCTAAAATTGCACTCTCTCTCTAAGATGAATTCTCAGATTTGGGCAGTAAAGGAGATGAAAGAAATGAGCTCAAATGAGCTTATTAGGCACTTTATATACCTGTGATGTATTAATACATGAACTAGAGCATTTGGTCCATCCAAACACGACTTAATGAATCAGACTGAATCAATTTTTGATAAAGCTTGCCATATGGTTCTAAAACTTCCAAATAACATATCGGTGCAGACAATTTCGGTTTCGGATGCTGATAAGGCTTTCAATTTACATATTAAAGTGAAATCCCAAACAGATATTTCTATAAGTAACAGATAGAAAGCCAAAATCATACAAAGTGCAGAGGAAACACATAATTTATTTTAATCCACTCATTAACATCATTAAATACGGATTAGTGGCTAATTACGGATGGGGGTTAGTACAGTCTCCCCACCTTAAAAAGTTTGGTCCTCCAAACTCAAGTTATCTTATATCAAAAGAAATGATGTTCATCGAAAATATAACTGCAATTTTTTACAAAACAGGAGCATAACCATATTCATAAATATGCTCATACTCAGGGTTCATATCAAAACAGAGTCTTATATGCATTTAGATTTTAGTCCAGAATAGATTCAGATACATGTCCATGTTCATATTCTTGTCCAGATCATACACAGATGTCACAATTCTTACTTAAGCATACGTGGTGCATTCATTAGCACTAACAGAGCAGATACAGAACAGATGCAAACATAGCAGATACAGAACAGATGCAGACACGTGATGGTTATGAATATCCAGTTCCATAAAGGAACCTTCGAATTCGGGAGCAGAGGACAGATAAGCTGAGCTTCCATGACGGGGCCTCCGGTACGGGTAACAGAGTGCAGACAGATATAAGTTCCATAAAAGAACCTCCGATACCAGGTAACAGCTAACAGATATCACATAATACCAAGAGTCACACGAATACATATCAGAGATTGGACAATTATTCATTGCACAACACACAATATTTTAGAAAACAGATCCCCTTTAGACACACAGAAAACAAATACAGTTGAACACAACTTTACTATGTTATTATTCACATTACTTATATCAAGTACTTATCGGGGTCATAGATTCACACTGTTTCCATTTTCATAAGTAATTTCCCCCGTTAAGTTACAGAGATTTGATTTATTCATTTCCAAGTCATTCATCCGGTCTTTGTTCAACTTGGTTTTCAATTCGGTAATCCATTACAGTTAGTCCAGGTCATCCAAAGTATGGCAGAAATACAAGACAATTTCGTACATTAACCCCATAGCAGTAAACAAAATTCTGAAGTAATCATTCATATACTATTCATCAGCCTCAATTTCCACAGATTCAATCGTACTATGTGTCAATACAGAAGCAGTCATACTGATTGCGTATCCTCCCAGGTAGTCAGAGTTTATAATCGAACCAATCTGTTGTCAATAAATTCCATCAGTTTTGAAGTATAGTAACACAAAAGCAATCATTCTCTTAGTCAAACAAGTTCATGGTAGTAACGGTAATACCGGAGTAATTAACCACGTGTCACGTATACGGTATTCCCATATTCCCTAAGCACAAGTTACCAAATTTCATAATCTCGTTCACGTGTTTTCCCAATCGGTTACAGACATATGGTAAGAAGCTATTCGTAATCACATAGTCTGCTGTTGACGGTTCACATTCTTCCCAAGGGTTCAAGATTGATTCTAGTTCGCATTCGGTTAGTTCCCTTAGCAACACGGCCCTGTTATTCAATCGTAAGTAATTCACACTTCCCCATAATGTAATCAATCAGATAATAGCTCTCAATAAAGGTCTCCTCAGATCAAATCAATGAAAGTTCAACCAGGTCATATCAACTGAACGTTCTACCCCGTCACTTTAAATAAAAGTTCAAAGCGTGAGTCATCAAACAGAAGTTCCATCAATTAAGCAAGGGTCTCATCAAACCACGATTCTATTAGGTTAGATCAGGTAAAAGTTCTATCTTTATCATCTCCACTTGAGGTACCTTAGTTCTACGTTCATCAATTCTCAAAGTCACGTCAGAGTCATGTATCATAGTAGTTCATGTCAAAGTGTTTCAGGTCATATACAATGTGTTTCCTCCCAATAATTTTACAGGTAAATGCACAGGCATGCAGTTATTCATATCGAGAGGTAAGCATCACAGTCAATATAGCAATTTCCCAAATGAGCCTTTCATGTAAGCATAAGGTACACAACGGTGTATCATATAAAGTTTCTCGGTGGTACACAATAGCAGATTGTTATACAGAAGTTTCAAATCGGTCATACCTAACAGTTCATATTAAATTTTGCAATACGGTACAAGGATTTAACCCAGCAAGTTCTCGTTGTCCATAAGTCTCAACAATTCCCAAAGCTCAGGTAATTCATTATAGGGCTTCGGGCATCTCACATAAAATTAGCAAGTTTTTGAGGCAGTCAATAACTAGGGGTTCATAATTCTAATAATTCAATTGGTTCAATTAACATGTCCACAATCTATATCAAGTTAAGGAATGTACACTTCCACACAAATTCCCATATAAACAATTGCACATAGTTAAGGTAATACCTGCATCAGTTATTTCGGTGTTCCGAGCATTTTCTAGAACTAAGGTATAGAACAGAACCAGTCGTACTAGCATTAGGCCTAGTGTTGTTCGGATGAGTTCGCGGGCAAGATTTAGCCAAGTGCCCTCTCTGACCACATCTAAAACAAGCCCCTGACAGGCGGCGACAAATGCCCCAATGTTGTTTCCCATATTCTTTACAAATAGGTATACCATTGTTCACATTGCTTCCCCGGCTTTCTTTGTTCACAGTTTTTGCCCTAGATTTTTCATTCGCAGAAGTTATCGAATTACTAGTCCTTTCAACCTTCTGTTTTTTCTGTTTCGCTCTTTCTGATTCAGTTGATGATGTGGATTTTGATATTTTCAAGGCCGCTATGTTTGCGTCGGACATTAAGGCCCTATCAAGAACATCCACGTATTTTGGCAATTTTAAGACGCCAACTCGATCAAACACATCTAAGTCAAGCCCACCTTCAAATTTTCTAGCCTTTTTGTAGTCAGTGTCTAAACTCCACCGGGGTTGTTAACAACTCCACCGGTCCCAAGCCCGGGTTAAGGAGGAGGGCTGTGTGTTAGGTAGCCGACAGCCAACACGTAAAAAAGTTGCTCGGATCCCTTATGAAAATGAATCCTACTTTGAATCGTTTAAATGCTAGGTCATTCCCCTTAAGTGACGCGTTGCGCCTGCCTCTAGGTGTTTCGAAAAGTGAGCAAGGGGCGCCGCATCGACGCCTGGGTGCGGTGAAAAATGGGCAAAGGTTTCCGCGCTTTTCTAGACGAGCACAGGTAAAAAAGCTAGTCCAAGACTATAGGTTTAGGGTAGCCACTTGGAACATAAGAACCTTAACTAGTAAGACGATGAAATTGGTAGATGTTATGATTAGGAGGAGAGTTAGTATAGCTTGCATACAAGAGACTAAGTGGACGGGAGAGAAAGTTAGGGAAATTAAGGATACCGATTTTAAACTATATTATAGTGGTAAGGATAGACGCAGGAATGGGGTAGGAATCATAATTGCCAAGGGTCTTGTGGAAAGTGTAGTGGCGGTCACTAGGAAAG
Organism: Camellia sinensis; assembly: GCF_055761805.1. NCBI lineage: Eukaryota > Viridiplantae > Streptophyta > Magnoliopsida > Ericales > Theaceae > Camellia > Camellia sinensis. The sequence goes on along the minus strand of NC_138970.1, from coordinate 179,900,231 downwards.
GAGATAGGATTATGCTAGTTAAACTAGTTATTAGAGGGAATATAGTGAACATTATTAGCGCATACGCCCCTCAAGTAGGGTTAGATGATCAAACTAAGAGGGATTTTTGGGAGCAAATGGATGAGATCTTACAGGAGATACCCATAGAAGAGAACCTGGTTATAGGTGGAGATTTTAATGGCCATGTGGGCATAGATAAACTAGGTTATGAAAAGGTGCATAGTGGATACGGTTTTGGTGACAGAAATGAGGCTGGAGAGAGTATCTTAGATTTTGCATTGGCTTCTGACCTGGTGGTGGCCAATACTATGTATAAGAAGAGGGAGGAACATTTGATAACCTTTAAGAGTGGATTAGTTAAGAGTCAAATAGATTACTTCTTAGTGAGAAAAGTGGACTGCCTAAAATGCAATGATTGTAAGGTGATTCTTGGAGAGAGTCTGGTCTCTCAACATAGGATTTTGGTACTAGATTTATGTTTTAAAGGGCAATACCAAGCTAAGAAGGATGGTGGGCGTCGTAGGTCGAGATGGTAGGACCTAAAAGGGGATAAACTAGAAATATTTAAGAATCGAATGGATAAGGAAGGTACTTGGAACTTAGAAGGTGATGCTAACACTATGTGGAACTCGATGGCCAATTGTATGAGGAGAATCTCAAGGGAAGTGCTTGGAGAGTCAAAAGGAACGGGACCCAGCTCTAGGGAAACTTGGTGATGAAGGAAAGAGGTTCAAGCAGTAGTTAAGGCAAAAAAAAAGTGCTTTAAAAAGTGGCAGAATGATAGAACTGAGAAAAACCTTAAGAGCTATAGATTGGCTAATAAAAAGGTCAAGAGAGTAGTGAGAGATACCAAATTGAAAGTATATGATGACCTATACACTAGACTAGATAGTAAGGAGGGAGAGAAGAGGGTATACAAACTTACTAAGATACGGGAGAGGAAAATAAGAGATTTTAATCAAGTAAAGTACATCAAGAGTGAGGATTCTAAGGTATTGGTGAAGGATGATGAGATTAAGGCAAGATAGAAGAATTATTTTGAGAAACTATTAAATGAGGAACATGGAGGTACGACAATAATGGAAGAAATAGCCAGTAATACAATAAACCAAGACTATAGGTTCTATCGCAGGATTAGGAACTTTGAAGTGGAAATTGTACTTAAGAAGATGAAATCAAATAAGGCTTTAGGACCCGATGATATCCCTATTGAAGATTGGAAGTGTTTGGGTAAAAAGGGAGTTGGTTGGTTGACTAGGTTGTTTAGCAAAATTTTGTTGACTAGGAACATGCTAGATGAGTGGAGGAAGAGTATTTTAGTGTCAATCTATAAGAATAAAGGTGATGTCCAGAATTGTAACAACTATAGAGGAATTAAGCTAATGTGTCATATAATGAAAGTGTGGGAGAGGGTGACGGAACACCGATTGCGAGATATAACAGAGGTGTCAGAGAATCAATTTGGGTTTATGCCTGGTAAGTCAACAATGGAAGCGATCTATCTTTTGAGGAGAGTAATAGAAAAGTATAAAGAAAAGAAAAGAAAAGAGACATTCATATGGTGTTTATCGACCTTGAGAAAGCATATAACAGAGTGCCCCGGGATATAATATGGTGGGTGTTAGAGAAGAAAGGGGTGACAAAAGGTTACATTGACGTGATTAGGGACATGTATGAAGGGGTGGTGACCACTATTAGATCGCCAGCTGGAGAGACAAATGAATTTCCTATCACTGTAGGGTTACACCAAGGATCTACCTTAAGTCCTTATCTTTTTGCTTTAGTTATGGACGAGTTGACGATAAATATTCAGGATAACGTGCCATAGTGCATGCTTTTTGCAGACGATATTGTGCTAGTGGATGAGACTAGAGAAGGAGTTAACACAAATTTAGAGATTTGGAGAAAAGCTCTTGAATCTAAAGGATTCCGGTTAAGTAGAACTAAGACAGAATACATGGAGTGTAAATTTAGTGACAGTAACAATGAAAGCAGAGGAGAAGTGAAGATTGAGAACCAAGAATTGCCTAAGAGTGAACACTTTCGTTATCTAGGGTCGATTATCACAACAGCAGGAGAGATTGATGCAGATGTGGCCTATAGGATTAAGGTGGGATGGTGTAAGTGGAGAAGTGCGTTTGGGGTATTATGCGATAAACGAATACCCACTAGACTAAAAGGTAAGTTTTATAGAACGGCTATTAGACCGGCTATGTTGTATGGGACAGAGTGTTGGGCAACCAAGAAACAACATGTAGATAAGATGAGTGTGGCTGAGATGAGGATGCTAAGGTGGATGTGTGGTAAGACTAGACAAGACAGGATTAGGAATGAGTGCATTCGGGAATGGGTAGGAGTAGCACCGATAGAAGATAAGTTGAGAAAGAATCGTTTGAGATGGTTTGGTCATATTCAATAGAGACCAACAAAGGCAGTAGTGAAGAGATGCGATGCTGTAACGGTAGATGGAAGTGTTAGGGGACGGGGTAGACCTAAATTAACGTTGACTAGCATTTTAAATAGAGATATGAATCTACTTAATTTGACTAATGAAATGGCCTTTGACAGGGCCGCGTGGAGAAGAAGGATTCATGTAGCCGACTCCATTTGATGGGACTTAAGACTTGGTTTGGTTTGGTTTGGTTTTGTAGTCAGTGTCTATCATGTGGGGTGCATATTGGGCCAGTTCGGTGAATTTAGTTTCATATTCGGCCACAGTCATATTGCCATGTTTTAGTTGTTCAAATTCGGATACCTTCCTATCCCGGATGCATTAAGGGAAGTATTTTTCGAAGAAAATTTCTTTAAACCTCTCCCACGTCACACCTTCATTATCATTTCGTACTAACATCCACCATCTCCTAGCTTCCTTTTTAAGTGTGAATGTTACCAACAAAACCTTATGTGCCTCAGTACACAGAAATACCTCAAATATTTTCTCAGTTTCTAAGACCCAAGCCTCAACTTTTAACGGTTCAATACCCCCCCGAAATTCCGGTAGTTTCATCTTGTTGTGTTTCTGTGTCAGTGTTACCATATCATAATTAGCTGGTTCAGGTACATGTATTTTCCCTTGTTGCTGTTGTTTCAGATTTTCGGTTAAGGCTTCAACCATTCTTTCTAACTGGCTAATTCTAGCGTTAGAAGATTCAGATTCGTCTATATTTCTTGTCCTTTCCATTGGCTACACACAAACATGGTGCTTATTAATATAAGGAAAGTTCTCACTGTTCTCACATTTCATTTCATATTAGACACGTTTATACTTTCATTTCAATTCAGATACAGTCACATGATCCCTTACTTTCATGCGTTCATGTTCACATAGATTCTACATTCGGTATTGAAATTAACATTACATGTTATTCCACTTAACTTCTTTGATCATGCACAAAGGTTTCATTTCAATTCATTTTCAATAAAGAGCAATATCCTTATTTCATTTCCAATACATCCTATAACTCATATGGACGCGTGTGTGCAGTATGACTCGTGCTCTGATACCACTCTGTTACGACCCAAACCCACCCCTGTAGGTTTAGCATCGTCACCGGCCAGTAATCCTTGGATTACTGAAGACCTCTGAACAGATTAACAAAATTAAGGGGCTAGCGGAAGCTAATACGTAAATATAATTGTCCAATGAGCTGTGCTGACTTATATGAAACAGAATATTTAAAAACTTTATATAAGTATGCAATAGTTATTCATACATTATACCCACACACATTATAGTATCTTAAGTACAACCAACGACATCAAATCAAGTCTTAAATAAACAGAAACCACAGAACTTAAACACAGGATGCTTCGGGAACCTCCACGCGAGGTACAATGGTTGGCTGACAACGGAACACAGATCCAGACAAAAAGCCTTCAGGCTCGGGCTCCAGAATGTTCACCTATACATATATATACACACAATGAGCTAAAGCCTAGAGAATAACATTAAGGTAAAGGGGTTAGTGAACGAAATCCGAATATATCATAAGTAGAAAACAGACTAAAGCATAATCATTCTCATATCAGAACATAATAATGGTACATCCATAGAACACATCACATAACGTCTTCCGACTAGAGTAATCAGTTCCGGATACCGATTAAACACGTATCACCACAATGAAGTGGCTAACGAGATCTCGTAAACTTATATGTCATGGACCCGCATTTTCATGCCGTCCCCCATAACTTGGGACTATCTATGGATGCCATAATAGATTTCAAACTTGGAATGTTCATTCACATAAACAGATATCATTTCAGAAATCATAACTTATCACATTTCATTTGGAACATAATTCATATGAACGTATCTTTACAATAACGTTACTCACAGTGGTTCCAGCAATGGTCAATCAATCCTCGAGTCTTGACCTACAATCACAAAATACATAACACAAGCATGCCTTATCATTACACATTCAAGTGACCATTAAGACTTAGCTTTCATTACATTGGTCCTTATTCTTTCTTATCACATGCTTAAACACACACACATACACACTTGAAATTCCTTGACTTAGTACATTCATTTCTTAGTGTGTTTCTAATCCATAACCTCATTATCAAAGCTTAATTAGGTCTTAGAAATGCCTAAGATGCAATGAGGATGTCAAAACATGCCTTGGAACGCTTAAGCAAAATTTTTTAAAATAAGGTCCACGCTCGAGCATAGATTTCCTCGCTCGAGCGGACATGCAAAATGTGAATGGTCGCTCGAGCACACATTCCTTCGCTCGAGTGATCTGTAAGAGACATGAAACTTCTGGGAGCTTGCAATTCACGCTTGAGTGGACTTTTGGTCGCTCGAGCGGAGTGCAAGCACTCAGATTGGTTGCTCGAGTGTGAACTCCCACGCTCGAGCGTAGATGCAAATTCTGGAATTTCTAGATTGCACCTTTAAGCTCAAAACTCGAATTCCAAACTTCAAAACACATCTCTTGGGCCCCAAAACGTGAGATAACATAGTAAACTTGTAAAACATGAAGAATTACGGATTATTTCATAAAATCATGGCCCAAGAGTTTATTAAAAACTCACAATTTCAACTTAAAACACAATGAATGTTCATGAACACAACATGCATGGGTTTTCTTGGTCTTGAGCTTCCCAAAACATGATCAAACACCACAAAACAACTTGAAACTTGATGATTTCCCCAAATGAAGATGAATTTCAAACATGCAAGAGAGGATTCATGGAAATCATGCTCAATTTGTAAGAAAATGTACATTCATGCATGAATTGCAACTCAAATCTTTATTCTAAGCTCAATATACACATCAAACTCATAATCTTGAAGAGATTTCATGTTAAATGACTTAGTTACACAATCTAGAGGTTGTAATCTTACCTAGAGTCTTGAATTACTCTTGTTCAAGCACAATCTTGGTGAGCTCAAGTCAAAGCCTTCAATTTCTCCTTATCTCTACCTTTCTCTCTCTAAAATTGCACTTTCTCTCTCTAAGATGAATTCTCAGATTTGTGCACTAAGGGAGATGAAAGAAATGAGCTTAAATGAGCTTATTAGGCACTTTATATACCTGTGATGTATTAATACATGAATTAGAGCATTTGGTCCATCCAAACACGACTTAATGAATCAGACTGAATCAATTTTTAATAAAACTTGCCATATGGTTCTAAAAATTTCAAATAACATATTGGTGTAGACAATTTCGGTTTCGCATGCCGATAAGGCTTTCAATTTACATATTAAAGTGAAATCCCAAACAGATATTTCTATAAGTAACAGATAGAAAGCCAAAATCATACAAAGTGCAGAGGAAACACATAATTTATTTTAATCCACTCATTAACATCATTAAATACAGATTAGTGGCTAATTACGGATAGGGGTTGTTACAATAATATGTTGGATGGTTTGTAAAATGATAAGTGAGCGAATGCATTTTTTAGAGGGAAACGATATGGTGAAATGTCATCTAATGCTGTCGAGTCTTACAATAATTGGATTGGTGGGGCTCGTGAGTTACCTATTACTTGTATGGTTAATATGATTAGGGTTCAAATCATGACTCGGTTGTCTAATAGGAGAGTTGAATCTAAAAGATGGACTACCAAATTGTGTTCAGTTATGGAAAAAAAGTTTGTGGACTCTTTGAAACTAGCTAAGTCTTGGGATGTGATTGTTGCTAGTGATACTGTGCTTGAGATTCATTCTTCTATTTCTTTTTAGATTGATATTGGTAGACAGACTTGTTCTTGCCATTCATGGCAATTGAATGGTTTTCCTTGTTGTCATGCTGCGCATGCTTTGCTTAGTAGTGGTAGAGATGTGTATGATTTCATTGATCCTTTTTTTCGTGTGGATTGTTTTAGAGAGTCGTACAAGGAATATGTTTATCTAGTGCCTTCAAGTGAGAATTTTGACTTTGATGGTGTTAGTAGTTCGATTATCAAACCTCCTATAACGAAGAAGCAGCCCGGGTATAACAAGAAGATGAGGATACCTTCTAGGGGTGAGAATGTGAAGCAAATCAAGTGTGGGAGGTGCTTGAAATATGAGAATCACAATAAGAACACGGGCAAGGGTGCTATTTGAGGCAATAGTCTATTCGTTGGATTTGTATTTGAAGTTAAGGAATTATGATAATAAAATGTGATACTTGCTATTATGGAAGTAATGAATAAATGTGGTTGCATTCTTTTTTCTTTTTCGATGTTTTCTTTAGTTATTGAAGTTGTTTTGTAACAGTTTTTTTTTTTTTTTTTTTTTTGGTTTGTGGAATTGGTTGCTTTTATTTTTTGGAATACTGATAAAGTTTTTGAAAATTTCTTGTTGCAACTGTATAATCTTGTAGTTTTACTACATGATGTATTTATTTAATATTTCGTAGTGACAAAACTATATACTTTTACAGTTTCATTTACAATTTTGAAATGTAATTAATCTATTTGTTTGAGTCATGAAATTGGATAATTTTGCAATTTCAAGAGTAGAAAATTTTACAGTTTGAATAATATTGAAAGGTATGTTAATAGTTTTGCTTACGTTGACGAGTGTTGAGAAAACGTAAGATTTTCCTGCGTATAGATTTCTTGCAAATGCTAGATTATGTTTCTCAAATTCTTCAATTGATGGTTGGAGTGCAAATTTCATTTCTGCGAAGGCATCAATGACCTAAAACTTGTTATATATGAGAATGTGTTACGTTTGTGGAATAGGTTATTGAACATGAACAAAAACTATAAAATTGTGCAGTTTAAGACCTACATTTCCATATAAGGTTTCCCTGTTGCACAATCTGCATATGTCTGAAAAGTATATGCAATTTTCATTTTCGTTACCAGACCAGGCACAAGCAGTTGATTGTGTGTTGTTGATGAGTTGAATTTGGTCTTGGTCTTTTTGGAATAGGCTATGCCAAACCTTGTTTGTTTTGCAGAATGAAAGGACGAGTGGCTTGTTGTGGATTGGTTCTTCCTTGAAGTCATCATCACTTTCAAAATCAGGAGCTGTTTGAACTTGTGTCTTTCCTTAATTGGCATCCTCTTTTGGTTTGTGTTCACCAACAGCTTCTTTTTCTTGGCCGATTTCTTCTTTAGTCTTTTCTTTCCCCTACTCTTTTCCTTCATCAATACCCTCTTTTGGCTCAGGTTCAGCAACAGGTTCTTTCTCTATTTCGATTTCTTCTTTTGTCTTTTCGTTCTCCTTCTCTTTTTCTTCATCGGTACCCTCTTTTGGCTTGGATACATCAGCAGCAGCGTCTTTCTCGTTCCTTGTATCTTCTTTGTCATTTTGTTTATGCAGATTTTCTTTGGCTTTTGTCATTGGCTAGTATTCAAAATTTGGTTTATGTGCTCATTTTCTTGAATTTTTTTTTTTATTCTCTTGACCATTGATCTTTGTTAAGGACTTGTTCCTGCTTGTTCTTGATTGGTGGACATTGCCTTCAACTCCTTTTCCTTTCTACTCAATTCAGCTATGAATTTTTGTTCCATTTCTTGTATTTTTTTCTCTCATGGATGCTATGAGTTTGTTCTTGTCGTCATCTTGGGTTAATGTATGTACTTGGTGATCACTTATAAAAATGTTGCATTTTGTTTTGGTTAGTATAATTAAATTTTGCAGTTTTGTTCAGTATTAGGCAAAAGTTTACCTTGTGCATGAAATGTGTCAAATTTCTCTTGGAGTTCTTCTTCTTGTTGTTCTGTCCCTTTTTTTCTTGTTGTTGGTTTTCTTGTTCTTTTTCTTCAAGTTGTTGTTGTTGTTGGTCTGTCAGTTCTTGTTCATTGACTTCTTTTTGTTAGTCTGTTTGTTGTTGTTGTTGTTGTTGTTGTTGTTGTTCTTCTTCTTTTTCTTGTTAGCCTTCTTCTTCGTCAATGTCTTCTTGTTTATTACCTTCTTCTTGTTGTTGTTCTTCTTCATTAGTCTCTTCTTTTTCTTCATCATTCTGTTCTTGTTGTTCATCATTTTCTGCTTCTTCAATTTGTTGTTTTTGTGGTTTTTGCTTTCTTTTCTTTGTTTTGTTGTTGTTGTTGTTGTTATTGTTCTTGTTCTAATTCTGATTGGTGTTCTTCTTCAAGAAAGTCTTCCTCATCACTGTCTAGAAGTTTCTTTTTTGTTACTTTGGTTTATTTTTTCGCTTCTTGTTCTTTTTGTGGTCATGTTTCTTTGCTGAAGAATCTGTTGATGTACTTTGATTGATATACAATAACTGTATTTCTTATTCAGTTAGGGTTAACGCACTTTGGTCAACCTGTATTGGAACAATGTGGCATATATTAGTAATATTGAAAATTTGGTCAGTTTCATAACATGATTTGTACTGTGAGTAATGTGAGTGAAGTGTTGAAAATATGTTGTTTGAAACTATAAATTTATAACATAATGTTACTGTGATCAATGTTAAAGGAGTGTTAAATAGATTTTTTCTTTGAAATTGTAAAATTTTACAGTTTCATAACATTATTGTTACTGTAATTACTGTGGAACGAGTCTTGTATAGATTTGTGCTTTGAAACTGTAAACTTTTACAATTTGATAACATGATTATTACTGTAATGAATGTGAAAGGAGTGTTGAATAGATTTGTGCGTTGAAATTGCAAACTTTTGTAGTTTCATAACATGAGTGAGAGGAGTGTTAAATAGGTTTGTGCTTTTGAAACTGTAAACTTTTACAGTTTCATAACATAATTGTTACTGCAATGACTGTGAAAAGAGTGTTGAATAAATTTGTGCTTTGAGAGTATAAAAGAGTTTGAATACCTTTTTAAAATCAGTAAGGCTGATGTGTTTCCACTTGAGTACATTTTGCCAAGGTTCCACTTCATAAATCTTGGGAAACCTTCTTTATTGGATGGTCGGAGGAGTTTACTGTGCTCACAGTACCAGTACTGTAAAAAAATTTGAAATATGTTAGATAGTTTGAGATAGTTAGATGTTTGATATTTTTGTGTGAAGTAGTTGAGTAGTGTGTTTACCAAGAGTAACATGACGCATCTAGTGACATGCCTTGGGTTGTTGTTTGCATTTGCCATTGAATTCATCAGTGTGTCTTTTATTACCTCAACCCAATTGTACTTCTTGATGTTGTTGAGATTGTCAATTGAGGAAACTCCAACTAAATGTATGTCCTATTGTAGGCATGAGAAGTTTCAAGCACAAGTAAAGGGTGATGACTCTTGCAAGATCTTGATGGTCATGTGTTGATTTCTTTTTTTTTTTTGTTTCTTGAAATATTTTGGTCAATGACTTGGCATCTAGTCTCTTCACTGATTTGCATCTTCGTTTGTAAAATACAAGCTCAAAACCTTTTGGCCTCGCATAGGATTTGGTGGTGATGTTGTCTTCTCCACAGTCGATACCAAAAATGAGCCTAACATCACTGTTTCTGAGTTTCCTTTTCTTTTTGCCAAGTATAAATAATCTTTTTTTTTTTTGGTGTTGTAGAGTGTTGTCATTTATGTTACAATGGAATTGTAGCATCTGCACCAACAGGTCTTCAGTTGTGTTTAGGAGAGAGCATTTATAATGGCCCAAAATGGGGTTTTTTGCAGCTCTATCTTTTGGGTTGTTGTGAATTTGACCCCCCTTGAACAGTTTGATTACCATTCCGATGTTGGAACAGTAATTAAATTGTTGGACTCTCTTTGCAGGAACTGCTCATATTTTCCCTTTTGATGTCTTAGTTTGTGTTTCGGGACTTGATAGGCTTTCTTGGAGCTTTCCTTTTTTTGTTGGAGGAGCTTCTTGTTTTTTTTGTGGTTAGAGGTGTGGTTGGTGTTTGTTGTGTGGGTGTGGTCTGTGGTGTAGTTCTTAGGCTTTTTCTTGTAGGTAGTGTGGTTTTTTTGGTTGTGTTGGTTGGGTTTTTTGTGGTGGAGGAGATGATGGCATGTCAGTGGATATGGGTAAAGGAGTGTCAAAAGGGGAGACACTTAAATCCCTAATTGGATTTTTAGACATATTGGTTTGCTTCTTCCAATATCTTCTAACAGCTATTTCTGAAAAAATGAAAGTAACAGTAGGGCATGAGTAATATAGTGACAAAACTGTATAATTTTGCAATTTATATGCAATTTAATATTAAGTTATATTATTTGTTGTTAATAGTTACAAAATTGTATAATTTTGCAGTTTAATATTAAGTTATATATAATTGTTGTTAATAGTTACAAAACTATATAATTTGGCAGTTTTATATGCAGTTTAATATTAAGTTATATCTATTTGTTGTTAATAGTTACAAAATTGTATAATTTTGCAGTTTAATATTAAGTTATATATATTTGTTGTTAATAGTTACAAAACTATATAATTTGACAGTTTTATATGTAGTTTAATATTAAGTTATATATATTTGTTGTTAATAGTTACTGTGGTTGTTGATTTCCGACCACATAACCAAACAGGAAACTCAGTTGGAGAGCACTGACAGAATAAATTAAGCCCAACAACCTGCACAAGAAGATGAGAATCCGGCGGTGGTTCGTCCACCTAGAGGCACACTGACGATCAAGTCAGTAATCAATATCTCTCAAAGATAGCAAATTATGCTTAAACTCACAAGAAAGAACTTCAAGTACATCACACATAAAAGCATACCTTAGACCCACGGGGATGCCTCACTTTTATAATGGTTAGTGTCTAACTTCCCTTAGAAGTCTTAGTTCATGGGACTCCATCATTTACAAGGATAACATCTATCACAACTTACACTATTCATATTAAGATGAACTCCCTCGAGAGTCCTATCTCTATCCAAATAGGTAGCTTGATGTTATCTAAGACTCTATTCCTCTATCCAAATAACTCGAATTCTGATATCCTTACAGAATACCTCGACAGTGCCCTAAACATCTCGGCAAACTTGATCTACCCACGTGGTACCTCGGCTGACACCTCAGCGTCACCTTAGCCACGTGGCATCATCTCAAAATACTTCCCCATAATTACAAAACTGTATAATTTGGCAATTTGATTTTCACTTTATAATAAGTTTACCTATTTGTTTTGAATAATGATTAAACAGTGTAATTTTGCAATTTCATTTGCAGTTTGAATAAATTTAGATATTTACTTGTAGAGTGATGAAACTGTATGATGTTTCAGCTTTATAAACACTAGCAACAATAAGAGCAGTCCATTATATCTTGTAAACAACAACAATAACAACAAGAAGATGAAGTATTCAACGAAATGTAGCAATAATAAGAAGAAGAAAAGTCAATATTTAATAACAAGAAAAAGCAACAACAACAAGAATAAGAACAAGAACAAGAAGTTGAATGTGTAAAAATAGGGGATTAAATATAATTAGAATGTGTAAAAATAGGGGATTAATAATCTAAGCAAAAATAAAATGAAAAAGAGATCTAGAATCGTAGGTAGAATATGTAAAATATGGCTTATACATTTTGAAGTATGTAAAATGTGTTTATACATGGTTTTTTTTTTTTTTTTTTTTTATGAAAATGTTATTGAAATGGTATGATATATACAGAATATCAAAGAATAATGTACAAATTTGAATGAAAAATAAAAGGTGAAGAGAGATTTTCCTTTTTTTTTTCCCCCATTTTTGTGAATTGAAAGTCAGAAATTATGAAATTTCTTCAGAGTCGTGATGGTTCTTCGCGTTATTGAGAGTCGCCAATTGGAGAAGATGAACGGCTTCGTGTTGTGTTGTTGAGAGTCGACAATTGGAGAAGATGAACGGCTTTGTTTTGTGGTTAGGGTAGGGTTTCAGAGGTAGTGGAGTCGAACGGTTGAGAGATGGGGGATTGAGAATGCAGAGCCGAGCGGCGAAAATGTGACAGTGTACTGGTTAGACTGGTGTGAGATGATCGTGGGCGGAGGTTGCGCGCGTCTAAATTGGATGATATGTGAGGGTATTTTCGTCTGATTGCTAATTTGAGGATTTAATGGAGTATTGAAATTGTTTTGGATCTAAATGGGGCGTGATATGTTGGGCTTAGACATTTGGGTCAGTTCCCCAAAGTAGTTTTACACTCTTTTCTCTTATCGAAAAATAATTTATCCCTCTAATTTTCCTTCCTAAATTCCACCTATGTGAGAAGAATGTAGGATCACTTTATATAAGAGTGAAATTAGAGGGGCAAAATTAAGGGATGCAGTATTACTTCTCTCTTATCTAACTTTAGCCCCTGTAATTTTACATCATTTGGGATGGAATTGAGGGAGCAAAATTAGGAGGATGAATCAATTTTTTTTTTAAATGACAAATTACAAAAAAAAAAAAAAAAAAGTTTGACCATTATAACAAAATAAATCTTGAATTTTTAATTATGTCTATTTAAATTCTAATTTCTTGATTTTTAATCTAAACATGCCTATTTTGTTTAGTAAAATTGACCAAAAAAAGTATTTTAATCCTTAAACTTAACAAAAATTTGTATTTTTGACATTTTATGTACACTTACATTGAGTTTAATGACTAAAATGCTATTTTTTCGTCGATTTAACTTCACGAAAATAGATGAATGTTTGGATTGAAAACAAATCAAAATATTAGGTTTAAATTAATAAAATTAAAATTTTAAGATTTATTTTATTACAATGATCAAATCATAAGATTTTTTTTTTTTTTTGTAATTTTCTCAGAAATAATAATAATCACTTTCAAATTAGAGATATTTACACACAAGTCTTAATTTATGAACTTATACTCCATGAAGTCCTAACTAAGATTTTTTAGACCTTCAAGTCCCATTAAATTTTTGGGATAATTTTATTTTATCCCTATGTGGTTTCATAGGCTTTCACATTACCTCCTTGACGTTGAGAAATGTACTCATAAACTCTCTGTGATTTTGACTGAAGTGCAAAAGTGACGAAATCTGGTAGACTTAATAGTGCGTGGAGCAGATGCGCTAGAGAAGTGTGTTTGCACTGAAATTAAGGGTTTGGGTACCAAATTTAAAATTTTGAGTGACCAATCTACCCTTCCACTTTCTTATATATATATATATGCCTATATGAAAAGTTGTTTTAGAGATGCATTTCATATATATACATAGAGGAGATGGGTTTGGATGCATTTCATGAGTTGGATGCATTTCATATATATATATATACAGAGAGAGAGAGAGAGAAAGAGAGAGAGAGATGGGTTTGTGGGTTGTGGGTTGGATGCATTTCATAGATATACATGGAGGAGATGGGTTTGGATGCATTTCATGGGTTGGATGCACAGAAAGAGAGAGAGAGAGATGGGTTTGTGGGTTGTGGGTTGGATGCATTTCATATATATACATGGAAGAGATGGCTTGGATGCATTTCATATATATATATATATACACACATGGAGATGGGAGAGAGAGAGAGAGAGAGAGAGAGAGATGGGTTTGTGGGTTGTGGGTTGGATGCATTATATATCTATATACATATACACATAGAGAGGGAGTTCACAAAGAGAGAGAGAGTTCAATTGTGAGAAAAATGGAAGTAAAATGTCATTCATAAGAAAATTGAAGAAAAAAAATAAGGGAATTCTAGTTTTTTCAATAATTCCGTCACGTCCCGTCACTTTTGCACTTCAGTCAAAACCACAGGGAATTTATGAGTGCATTTATCAACGTCAAGGCGGTAATGTGAAAACACGTGAAACCATAGGGGGTAAAATGTAATTATCCCTAAATTTTTAATAGTCGGAATTGCCATTCAAATAATGATTCTTCATCATTTATAATTATCTATAAAGGAACATGGTGATTTGACATTTTTTTTGATTTTTAAAACTTTAAAATATTAACTTTCAAATTGAAAAAACTAAAAAAATGTACAAAAAATTTTGAAAAATTAAAAAAAATAAATTATTTTTTTGTGTAAAATTAAAAATTTTGTGTCTATAAAGGAGTATGATGATGGAAAATTGATGAACAAAACTAAAAGAAAAAAAAATTTAAATGAAAAAACTGATAATGTTCTCAGTTTTAAAACTGAAAAAAATTGATAATGTTCTCGATTTTATTGGATAGTTAAATCATACCAATAAGTAGAAGGGCAAAAACGTTTAATCTGATACTCAGTTTTTTTCATCAATTAGTGAAACAATTATCTAGAACATTATTATGTAAAATTGATAATGTTCTTAGTTTTAAAAATTGAGAAAAATTGATAAATATTATCAGTTTTACTAAATAGGACTTATTGGTTCAAATTTTTTTAAATAAGAACTGAACTACTATAACATTTGTAAATAGGATTTTTAGATAATTAACTCTTTAAATTATTTATAAAAAAAAAAATTGATTGTTTGATTTCGGCTAATTTAAATGACAAAAAACGAAAAGAAAACGAAAAAATAACAGCAAACTCAACCTGTGTAGCTAGTGTTGAAGCCAAATTTTTTGGGTTTGTTTTGTTTTGTTTTTTTGTTGTTGTTGTTAAATCTTCAGTGAAATTTTATTTTATTTTATTTTATTTTTTTATCGTTGTTCGAAATGGTCAAAATAAATTAAACATCATGTCAGATGAGTACTTCAACATTACACACAATATTACCGTTCAATAATAAAATATGAATTTCATTATGTAAATGTAAATCTTATCCAACTCAATGTGTTGACTTAACACAAGTGGGATACGCTATGCCAACATGACAATTTATGATTAAATGATAATACCATACATTAATCATGCGATATCATCATTATAACTAATATAAAAAAAAAATTCTCTTTGTGAGATAAAAGTCCAAATGAAAGCCTTTCATAATAGAGCTTAATTGGATATATTAATGTATCTAACCATGCATACAACAAAAATAAAAGAATGGATCCAGCTAAAAAATAACTCCACATTATAGTCCAATGATTCATATAAGTTGAGTGAAAAAACTCAAAGATAAAAGAAGCAGAAGCTTCACTAGTGAAATTTCACTATCATACTGGCATGTTTGATTGGAAGGATTAGAACATGGGATTGGGATTATTAATCCGTGGGGCCAATTATCCCATGTTTGTTTTGACATTTTGTTTTAGGATTATTAATCCAATGGATAATTAATCCAACAAATTTGTAGGATTATTAGTAATGGGGTAGGGGTGAGATTGTGAATACCACACTAATTTAATAGGATTATTAATACCTCACTATTAATCTTATGGAATCAAACATGGCCAAAATGTAGACACAATCTCAACCGGGATCACATTGAAGAAGATGGCCATGACAATTGAGACAAGTCCCGCAAGTCGAGGTCGATGAGCAGACCAGCTCGAGTTGCTGGATCTTATCGGCGATGAAGTTCCGGTAGTTGTACTAGCAGGGGTCATTGATGTCCCTGTCATCGTGGAATGAGTGGTTGATGGAGAAGAAGGATTTGTGAATATTTTGTAGTCAGGAGAACTTGCCGGTATGTTTAGAAGCTCTACTCATTGAAAAAAAAGGCACAACACAAAGTTAGCATCTGAATCTAATTACGATTTCTTAGACTTGTGTTTGGATATAAGATTGAAGTAGAAATTCGTGAAGGAAAAGAAAAAGGTGTTCGGAAATACGTATCTAAATTCTTACCAAGACCCACCTTGTACTGGTTGGAGATGTTCAAGGTAGTATATATGGAAGATCTACTACATCCCTAAGCCCTTTAAAGCGCAAAAAATGATACTTCAATAAGATAACCGAAGAGCCAAATGTTTAAGTGGTATTTCTTATGTCAAGTTTGGTATATGATAAAAGTGAATGTGGATTTTTTTTTCTTTATTATGTGGAACTCAAAATTAAAGGTTTGGGTAGATATCATCTTTTTATTTCTTTATTATTTTGCCTTGTGTTGACCCAAAAGCACTTGCTAGCTGTTAAAAGTAGTTCAACATATTTTGCGCTATAATATGTCAAAAAAGCACTTCAGTGAAAAATGAGTTTGGTTTGTGCTTGTAGAGTAGTTTTTGAGATAAAAAATACAAAAATTTATTTAATTTGCCTTTTTTTAGAAATAATTTTGGAAAATTATTTTAGAGAGAGAGTTTTAAAAAAAGTGATTGATTTGATGTGTATGAGAGAGAGAGTGATTTTGGAAAGTAGGTAACTAAATAAAATTTTGAGATTTTTTTTGAAAAAATTTATTTGGTTTAATTACTCTTAAAAATTTATTTGTAGAGAATTTTTTTCAAAAATTTTTCTGAAAAACAAACCAAACAAGGCCTTCGGAAGTTATTATTTTTCCCAAAATTTCTATTATCATATAATTTATATACAGGATTTTTGAGGGAAATTATTATTTTTAACATAAAACTCATCTAAATTTAAAAAGGACAAGATTGTTTCTAAAGTGGTAGAGTGAGATCCATCACAAGTCCTATTTTAAAATTTTAAATCATTTTTTTTGTCGAGAATTATGTATAGATCATTCTTAAAAATATCAAATAGATCAGTTAATCTAATTTTATTACATTTGTGTTAAAAAAAATAAATGACAAGTATGATTTAAAAATAAACTATCCACTTTTTAATTCCAAAATAGAAGTCTTAAATAATAAATTTTTGGTAGACAAGTGTATTATTGGATTAAAAAAAAAACTTATATATTTGCTAACGAACTTATTAATTTAAATATTAGAATGACTTTTTGTTGGACCATTTTAATATCTTATATTTATTTATTGGTTTATCTTTTTCATAAATGGGGTTTTATTACTTTGGTAACCTCTTGGTCATAAATGGAGGATAAATAGAATTCATGAACTTGGTTAATGGTCATTATTTTGGTGTAACCATTTTCTTGTTTAATGGTCATTATTTTTGGTGTAACTGTAAGGTCCTTATAGCCTATATATAGTCTACTCTTTTCTATCTATACAGATTAACTATTTTCTATACAAGAGAGATTACTAGCAAAGAAGGGTGTTTTATTGGTGGAGCTTTGGGTTCACCATCTTGTGCAGAGTTGGCCTGAACCATACGACAAGTGGTCGGGCTATTGTATCCTGGAGGGGACAAGTCATAGTGTTGTGACTGCTGCATCGGTATTTGGATTCTTCCTACCGCAGTGGGCTTGATCTCCTTAAAGAAAACGAGATATCCGTACCTCAGCCTAATCTATTTGTATCTCATTTTCTTTGCATCATTTATCAATAATATAGTTTAATTTCTGGTATTTTCTCCAACACTTTTGATCTCTAATACAAATCAAATAAGTACCAATGTGGAATTTAAAGGAGATCTGAAAATATTTATTTTCATCAATTCACAATTTCTTTTGATATAAATGTGCTTCACGTTATTTATTAATGACAAAGGCCTATTTTGACAATTAAAAAAAATTAATTTATTGACTAATTTGGGTCACATTAAAAAATTACTTCTCTATTTTTATTTTTGGGTACATTTTTTAAAAAAAATTAACAAAATTAACTTTTTTTTTTCTCAATTTTCAAAATACGCCAAAGTGATTTTTGCAAAGCCGGCCAACTAATAATTTTTCATGAGTGGCCATCTAGTCAAAAGATTCCAGCATAAAACTAAGCTTTTTTTCTTGACTGAGCAGAAAACTAAGCTGTCTGTCTCGCATAAACAAACTACACAATAGCCCACAACACAACCATTTATAAATAGACTAGTAGGAAATTTAATAGGTAACCCTCAAATGTCATGTCTAGTACTCTTATAAATGGAAAATTATGAGATAAATTATGTAAATTATTTGGTGTTTTAAAATTATTTAATAAAATTATATTAGTATTAGTAATAAAAAAATACCAACAAATATACTAATCAAGATATAAGACCACCACTTTATTGGAGACATCTAACATTGTCTCTAGTTGGTATATTCATTAGTATGCTTGTTATTGTCTTAGCTATAAAATTTGTCGCTACATTATTGACAAGAGATCTCACACGAATAAGAAAATTATTAAATATTTTCAAAATATCACATGGCATTGTGATACTCTCCGAATGAATTTGTTCACACGTTGGTTGCATTTGATTGGTACACAATAAAATTGCCAGTTTCACTTTTAAAAATTGTATACTCTATTATTTTAAATTAATAAAATTTATATTTTTTTCACGTACATTGATAGCGTGTGAACAAAATTAGACTCTACTATCATTCAATGAAAAATCACAATACACTAATTACATCATTTCACCTATCTAATAAAAGTGAATCAATATAGACTCCATTTGGCAATTTCGTTTTTTGAGTAAAATAGTCTAGAAGTCACTAAAAACTAAAATATCACTAAAGTCTTGTTTATCAACTATATATTTTAGCTAAAATATCAAAAAATCACTATAAGTTATTACATCACTCTCTCTATTTTTTTGTACATTTTTTCGTAAAAAAATTAAAAAATTACTAAAATAGTTTATTTCCAAACGAGGCCTAAAACAAGAAAAAAATCAAACGTGTCAATAATTCATGATTTTTTATACAACGAGAAAAATATTATAAGAAAAAAAAGTCACTAAAAAAACAAATTTTCAAACGTGATCATATATACTCGGAAAATTTTTCACTAGGCCTAATTTGGAAACTTGGTAGTCAAATTTTGGTTTTTAACCTATTTTTGGTCACATCAACCCTCTACTTTTTATACTTTTTTTTTTTCAAAAAAATTAAAAAAACAGACAACCAAAAAATCAACGTTTAATCAACTTCCTAAAACAACCTATGATTGGTTTAAATGGTCTTTGATCTTCTCCATTCAATGAAATAGTAATATAAACTTATGATTATTTTAAATTACATTTATCGTTTCATGGTATAATGAAACCTTTCCATTACAAGTATTTAATGAAATAAATCAGAATCCAGCTTAAATTATCACGTATGTCACACTCATGTAGACAGTACAAAATGACATTTCAAGACTATCGTTTGGTAGCTTAAGGTTTTGTTTGGAAAAAAAAATTTTAAATTTTTTTTTTTGTGTGTGACTATTTTAACTTATTTAATAGGATGAATTTAGTTTTTTTGTAATTCTATAAAAGAAAAAATAAAATATTTATGATTTGAATATAATATTTTATTTTATTGATTTTTTACTTATTTTACCTTTTGATAAGCTAAATCAGTCTCAACCACGTTGTCAAACAAAGGATAAATTTTTAGGTCAAGTTTGGCTAACCTAAAAAGTACACTTATTTCATCTTTTTATCTTTTTTGGATCACATCAATTAATATCTCCTCTCTACTTTTTCTACACATAATACAAAAAAAATCAAAAAGTACACTTATTTAGTCTTCTCAAACTTGACCTTAGTAAAAAAAAAAGTCACTAAAAATTATAAAATGATTTTTCTTTACGTCGTTTCGTAAAAACTCTAAAAACCTTAAATCAGTCAATTCCCCGACCACATATGAGAGAGAGAGAGAGAGAGAGAGAGAGAGAGAGAGAGAGAGAGAATGGTGGGTGATCTTACTTGGGCAATCAGTGACACTAGCATTAGTGAGCTTGCAAGAAGAGGGAAGTTGAAGCAAACGAGACTGTTGAATACCCATGTTCTTGATCTGCTCACTACCATTGTAAGTCTGTTGAATGATATAACAAAGACACACAGGGTCCTTGTCCTTGATCTCCGCCACCGAGTTACAACACTCCGTCGTCGGCGCCGCAGCCTTCCCCGTCGCGTAGTTCAGACACGTCACCAGCATCTCGAAGTCGTTGCTGCACTGGTCTTCAACAGTAGTTGTAGCAGTAACAACAACAACAACTACAGAGACAAACAAGACCATTGAAACAACCATAGATTGGGCTCCCATTTTGTTGGATGTGTGAATGAAGAGTGCGAAGTGAGAAAGGTATTGAGAGCTGTGTGGTGTCTTTACTAGTTGTACGCACAGACAGTTTTATGGGTATCAATAGGAAAAATTATTGGGTGCTGAGAGTTAAATGTGATACCTTTTACCAATTATAATAATATGTATAGATAGATAATTTTTGGGGTAAATTATACCGGCAAGCAACTAGTCAGTTATTGGGAAATTAATTAATAATTTTAGAATATTACGTGGTTATATTCCAAACCAATCACTAATTATTTAGTCTCATACTATTTCTCCATTCTTAACATAAATCGTGAGCCCCTACCACTACAAGAATACTGGGATTTAACGGCGTTTATTTAACGACGTTTAAAAAAATGCCTCCGTTTCTAACATTTAACGGCGTTTTTATAAACGTCGCATTTTTCATTTAATAATACGACACCGTTTTCATTTCACAAGTTGTTTTAAAAACGCCTTCGAATGTGTTTTTTTATATTTTATTTTTTTAATATATGAGAACATCAAGTAGCGTGCTCACTCTCTCTCGTCTCCCTCTTTCTGACTAAACCTTGATTTCACTCTCTCTCTCCCTCCCTCTCTCTCCCTTCTCTTCAAACCCCTTCGTATTTGTAGAACCGCAACTGAACCCCTTTGTATTTGCAGATCGATTCATGTATTCGTAGATCGATTAAAGTATTATTCACTCTCAGTCTTGCTCTCTCTCTCTCTAAACCGTTAATTTCACTCTCTCTCGCTTCAAACCCCTTTGTTTCAGAGACAACCCTTCATATTTGTAGAACCGTAGCTGAACCCCTTCGTATTTGCAGATCGATTCAAGTATTCATAGATCGATTCAAGCCTCTTCTCTAGCTCGTGTTCGCGTTCGCGTTCGCGTTCGCAGCTCTTCTTCATAGTAAGTGTTGATCAGTCTCATCTCTATCTTCTTACTGACGGAATCATTCGATTCAAGTATGCTAGGTTTCATCTACTTTATCATTCTTAGATCAGATTAAAGATCTATTGATTCGATTCAAGTATGGTAGGTTTCGATTGAAGATCTATATGTGTATTGTAGATGTTAAAATTGAACACAAAATACATACATACATATATATGAATAGATTGACAATTTTTTTTAAAAATAGATCTCAATAAGAAACTCTGTAACCTTTTATATATTCATATGGATTATATGTTGAATTATGTATCAAATGAGCACGGCCAAGTTCAAAAACTAGCTATGTTTGCTTAAAACAACGGATTGGAATTCACTGAAGTGAGGGTTTCACTTAATAGTTTATTAAATTTGATTATTTCAGCCCTTTGATGTTTTATTAGGGTGCTTGTCTTCAACTAATAGATTTGTTTGATGATGAGAAATTTGTAGCAAGTTGTGATGCTGCATCATAGCCCTTTTAAGACTTCATTCATGAAGAAAAATAGAAGATATAGTCATATATATATAGCATATTTTCAGATGACAGTGAAACCTATTTTCACTCATGTTACAGAACTTCCTGGGATTGCTGGTTGGTTGGTAAGTTATTGTCATGTTTCATGTGCAACGATTACTTGGACACGTCTCTCTCATTTTTTTTTAATTATCTTTGAATGATATATTCATATATATAGCATATAATAAATATATACAAAATTATATATTTTATGTGTGTCCTTCATGTGTCATGTCCTATATTTTTTGAAAATTGTTGTATTGGCATGTTCGTGTCATATCACTTGTCTGTGTTCATGCTTCTTAGAATCTTAGGTAGGCAATAAGGGATAGAAACATGCCACAATGTCAAAAAAGTGGCTGAATGGTGTATTCGTCAAGTGATTCCTATAATGAACTTGAAGTGATTCCTATAATTGCAAGTTTTGCTCCAAAGTATTTTATTTTTTTAAGCTAAAAAGCCATTCCATCTATTATTTGAATATATTGAATTTTGTCTCTGTCTTTGCATTTGGTTTGTGGATACGTAGGTAGCTGCTAGATGGAGCTCCACCACACCTGGAGATCCAAAGTAGAAAATATCAGTGTTTTATGTAAATCACTGATTGGAGATCATCATTTTCATTTAGAATCATCAAATTACAATGTTTAGCAGTTTCAGGAGCTGAAAACAATATTTTCCAGCACTGGATTCTAATGGCTTTATTTCACTCTTGATTTTTGAATTTAAGATATTTACCTTTTATTTCATTCTATTAGATTCAAAGTCTTTTCTGGAACCATTTCTTTACCTCCCTAGCAGTGTGTAGCTTTTTATACACCAGTTGTACATGGTTGTGCATCTGTTTTGATGTCTTTAAAGACAAACATTACTTTGATTATCTGGAAAATTAGATGCTCTAGGTTGTTATGCTTTATTTTGTACTTTTACTCGCTTACGATATTTCTTTAGCAGCCTATGAGTTCCTTATTCTGGAGCCCCTTCTCACTTCAGCAGCTTGTCCTTTATTTCACTTTGTCCTGATATGCATTTTGTTGCAGGTTTCATGAGTCTTATCTGAATTTAGAAACCCTTGCCTTGCTCTTCTCTAAGGCCAGTAAACATGAAGGAAGAAAATCTTGCTATTGCTAATGTTGGGGAGCCTACTATTAGAATGACACGAGCTCGAGCTGCTGCTTGTCATGCATTTGGAGGGATTCCACCTACAGAAGCACTGAAGCAGCAAGGTCAAAAGCAAGTTTTACGGACAAGTTCAAAAAGAGCAGCTTTAGATGAGATGAATAGCAGTGCTTCTGCTGCTGCACCTGTTCAGCATAAGAGGAGGGCAGTGCTTAAGGATGTCACAAATGTTTGCTGTGAAAATTCCTATAAAAACTGCCCCATTGCAGCTAAAATTCCGGTTTGTACACTACCCTTTTGCTGAATTTATATAATTAATGTAAGAAATTGTTGTAAATTGAAAGAAAATTAAATAAGAAAGTATGTTTGTTCCTCATTAACAGATGTAAAAAATGGTTGCTTTAATGCGCAAAAAAAAAAAAAATGAAATGTTGAATCGTTGATAGATATTTTGATTGCCCGAGCATATAAAAGCATTACCAAAAAATTGGGATAGTTGAGTTGAGCAGCATTTCTGAGTATAGAGAAGACTAAATTGGTTATTGAACTTCTGGTCATTGACAGCAATAACTAGAACAGAGTCAAAAGTTCATCGTGACCATGAACTTTCCCACTCAAATATCTGAATTTAATTGTTAGATTTGCTGGATGGCTTGGACTTTCTGCTACAAATGTTATTAATTTTTCTTTACTAAAATCGTTACATGACCTCTGTTAAACTTGAAGGCCCAAGATTTGAGGATGTAACCTCAAGTTGCTTTTGTATGCTAACAAGTGTTACACTTTTCTGAATTTTTATCTTTATCATTGCTGTTATAACTTCAGATATTCGGTTAATATGAAAATGTTACCTATTCATCTATTTTCTTCTATTACAAAGAGATATATTTTATCCCTTCTATTTAATTTTTTCTACTGCATTTATTTTATGGTTTCTAAGCTCGTAAAACTAGGCACATATTTGTGTAATGTTTTCATCATTTGTCATTACAATAAATGAATGATTGGAGCACCATTGCATTTTGGCAACATGACCTGCACAAATTTGTAGCTTTTGGTGCACATGATTTCCCTACCCTGGTGGGAAGGGTATTCTTGATTCCATCACAGTTTTTCAAGGTGATCTCATATCTAATACATTCAAGCATATCATTCTATGTTAGTTATTTCATATTCTCTCATTTGATGCTAGGGAAAAAAAATATAATTATGTTTTATTTAATTTCGGTTGGATACCAGTGTTTTTTTAGTTGTAGCTTATCTGCTGTTAAGATAACCTGCTCTGCTTATTGTTGTAAATATGTCTTAACTTGTTTTCTCTTGTTTTTTTGGTGACAGGCGAGAAATTTTCGTTTCCACTGTGGCCTTGTATATGTTTCAGAACCAGGGTATGTCTATCCTTATCATGTGAATTTAGATTGATGCTTGAATTCTATTCTTATTCAAATCTTGTTACATACTGCATTGGCTGTGCATATATTGGTTAAATTTCAGTGTTTAGTACAAGTCATTTGTGGCAACACGGGAGGCTGTTGTCACCATTTGATATCTAGAGCAGAGAGATCACCTTGAATTTTCTGTTACAATCTCTCATTGGAAATAGTTGTGTACTTACCAATTTCAGATATATGCTTTTTAGAGCTGGAGTTCCTCGGCATGCCATTATTAAAAAGTTTGGAGGTAAGGAAATATCACAACTTGAGGATCTGATTTCTGTACTTAGCAATTTTGTTGAAGTTCTTGCTGCTCAACAAAGCCCAGAGAACCCCAATTGGTTCCAGGTAGTATACAATCTAAACTCTAAACCTTCTAGTCTTATACTATGCAGCAGCTTTTCATTTCTGTGAGATTCCATTTAAAGTTGACAATTTGTTTGTATACCATTAGTGCTGGCATTTTCTGTGCATTTGATAGATGAGTTATGCACATGCATTAAGATGAAAGTTTAATTGTGTCCTCTTTAATATGCTAGACCAAAATTACCAAGTTCAGATCATCCTGATAATTGAAATTAAATCATTCCTGATTTATCTTGCAAGTGTCCTTAAGAATTGGACTAGTTCGACGAACACCATTTATGTTATTGCAAGTGTCAACTATTATGGTTTGATGCAAATATTTGTCAATCTATTGAGTGATCAGTAGTTATTTATTTGGTTTAGACATGTATTTGGAATAGAGTAGTACTAGTAGAGTCAAAATCTGCTTTGTGGAACTAGAGATTGCAAATGGTTCTAGCTAATTTTTAGGAGTTAAGTTTGTGAATCTTTTGGTTCATCAACACAACTTGATGGTCTCTGAATAATGAATTTTCTGGATTCAAACATTAGGATTCAAATTGATTGTTTACAAGCTCTGTCAAATCATATGGTTTGGACCATGAATTGGAAAACACGTGTCCATGTTCCCACATATTTTTCTACTAACAGATGTGTTTGATAATTGAGGAATACTAGTTTCTTTTTGGTTTTTAGATCTTTTTAGATTTTAGACTATTACAAAGAGGTTTCTAATTGTTGCTACCAACAGCTAATGAGTAAAGCTTAAGTTTGTTTTGTTTACTAGTCACTTGGTATCTAAGACCAGTGAAGATTACAGATTCTGATTTGTGAAGTCACAATTATTATAAACTTATTACTATCTGATAGATGCATAAAAATTGTGCTCATCACTTTTATGCAGGACATCTCATACAATTTAATGACCCTAGACACATACCCAATATAAATAAATAAATAAAATGGATCATGAGCCACTTGCATGAACCTTATTGAAAACCCGAGGTATGTCGTGAAAAATAGCCACGGCATATCATATAGTTCTATTTCTTGATTCATACTCATGCCTGGAAAATAGTTTGTTTAGTACTAGCTGTTGCCTAGAGTGATTAGCCTCACAATCATTTCTTTAAATTCCATGATATAGATTTAATTGGCTCTCCTCAATTACAGGATCCGTTATCTTCTTCTTGCTAGAATGTTACGATTAATTAGGCTCTTGATGCAAGTCCAGCGGTACCGTGCCTTTGTTGCCACGTTTTTTACCCTCATACCAAGTTTGATGCCATTTATGGGCATCATATTTTGCATTCTATGCATCTATTGCTCTCTTGGTTTACAGGTAAAACAAGTTCTATCTTCACCTGCTTCCATTTTGTTCTCTTGGCTTTTGTGTGTAGAGACAGTTTTTCATGTGGCCTTTGTCATCCTAAATTTCTGCTTAGTTATGCTTAACATTTCTGACATCTTTCACTTTCAGAACAAAACATGGAACTCCTTATTCACCTAATTTGAATTCCAAGTCATGTCAAAAGCTTTCATGTCGTCTTCAATTTTATTTCTTTTTAGTTGACTGATTGTCTTTGTCTGCGGTATAAAATTTAACATAATTAGTCTTTCATGTGTCTTCTTTTGCTTGCAGATATTTGGTGGTCTAGTCAATGCTGGGAACCCCAAATTAGAAGGAACAGATCATTCTGATAATGAGTATCCTATTCCATTAAGTTAAGAGTATTTTAATACACCTTATGGGACATGCGTTATTCAATCCATAGTTGTTTTTGATAGAATATTAATGATTTACCTACATTTACCAAAGACCTACATCTCCAAAAGCTGACATTGTTATTTTCCTGTTCATTGCACTTTCTAAGGTGTTGTCTATGAGTTAAATTTTAGTTTTGTGACTCAGTTTTCTTAACAAAGGAAGCTACCTACTTTTCAATTTCAATGACTACCCAAATGGAATGGTGACACTTTTCAATTTACTAATAATGGGAAACTGACAAGCCTGGATGCAGGTAACACTAATCTGTCACGATCATCTATATCTTCTCTTCATTCATACTGCTCTGTGCATGACTGAAGAATATGTCAACTTGTCTTTGCAGTGGCCCAAGTTTTTTCTATTTTGTAACGCTGTAGTATAGCTACTGTGATTTTGGTATAAGCATTCAAAGTAGTCTATTCTGAATTGAGTGTATTACTTCACTGGCAGAATAAATGCAAAGCGGTAGAGCAACAAAAAAGACTGATGTTTATAGTTTTGGGGTTCTGGTTCTTGAAGTAGTGAGTGGAAAGCGACCCACTGATGCAGCATTTATTGAGAAGGGCTTCAACATTGTTGGCTGGGTACTTCTCTTCCCTACACGTGTTTACACTGCTTTCATTCAAATATGTATGACATGATTGTGGAGCTCACAAGGCGAATTAAGCCTCTTATTTTCCTTGATTAATGATTTCATATGAATCTTCAGAAGATCAGAGGTTCCAGCCTCCAGATCACCAATCTCTTGTTTTGAAGGAAAAAAAAACAGTATTCCAGAGATGATGTTAATTTAATAGATAATAGTGAGTTCACTTGGTACAGTTTGTAGCACCTTGACATGACTGACTTTAAATGTCAGGACAAAATGTCAGGACAATCACCAAAGATCATCTTCAAAAGTATATATCGACACACACACATCCAGAATGGTAGGTGGTGTCATAAAGTTATGAGCATTTTGTCTGTTCATAATTTATTGCTAGTTCTATTTAGTTGTTAACATGTTGGCTTCACCTTCATTCATCTATCAATTATTCAATGCCGTCAATTTACTTTCTTGAAGTCCTAAATATTGGGTGTTCTACCTGGAGCTACTATTCTAGGTAATTGTTGCTTCTGGAGCTGTGAACCATGAGGACCTTGTTGAGCAAGTGAAGAAGTTGTTTACTAAATTGTCATCGGATCCAACCACAACTTCTGAATTAGTTGCCAAAGGGCCAGCAATTTTTTCAGGATTTTGTGTTAAAATCCTTTGGTTTTTTATTTCTCTTATTTTTTCTTTTTTTCCTCAGATCTGACAGTGGGTGTTTTGGTTCACTTCTTATTTTTTGTATTAAATGGGGGAGTGGTGAGAGAGAGAGGAGGGTAATGTTATTTTGTGGCTTTGTATATAAAGGTAGTAATTTTTTGATTGAAAATTGTGAATTCAATTTTTGGATATGTTATTTTGTGGGAAAATTAATGTTATATTAAATTGAATGCGAAAGTGAATTAATGCTATATTTGTTATTTGAATGGGAGTTATTATTTCATATTAGTGTTATTTAGTTTTATTATTGGTGTTCTTTTAGTTCAATCACATAAAATTAGCACAATTTCAAAACCAAAAAAAAAAGAAAGAAAAAAGAAATATAAGACGGCGTTTTTAAAATGCCACTATAACGGTTGGAATTTTTAAAATTAAAAAAAACCTATGAAGGCGTTTTAAAAACGTCGCTAAAATCATAGTGACGTCACAGTATTGTTAGGGCAGGACATTTTGCGCCTATACTAATACAGCGACGTTTTCAAAACGCCATAAAGTTATAGCGACGGCCGCGTCGTCGGCGTTTGGTACTAAACGTCACAAAAATAATTAGCGACGTTTTTGATACCTATAGCGGCGTTTTTTAAACGCCGCTAAAAGCCTACTTTCTAGCAGTGTATCCTTCTTTTCCAATCAAAACCTTATAGAGTATCACGTGTCTATATTCCGGAAATACTGAATAATTATCCATAGTTATCTCTTGGTGATAATGTCAGACATTTAAGATTTGAATCAATAAAGCAACTGTGACTCTTTTGTTGTAATTTAACTTATTAACCTCCTAACATCTTGTCATATGAGAAAACAAAAATTATAGCAGTAATTATTATATTTTGGCCTTTGTGTTATTTTAATCACTGTAATTTTAATTGGCTTGATTTTGAATTAAAATTATGATTTTGGTTCAATTGATTACAATCGTTAGTATTTTTTTTTATTATATATATATATATATAGAATATGAACACATAAACAACATGTGCTATGCTTTTATGAGTAAAATCATAAATTTAGTCAATTAAGTTAGTTAAACTCAATCAATTTAGTGATTATTTTCGTTCAAAAATCTTAATCATCGTTATTAATTGATATACAATTTAAAATTAATGATGAAAATTGAACTAATTAAAATTTTTGGAATCAAAATAATACAATGAGCAAAATGTAATTTACCCTATATTCTATATAATTTTTTTGTTTAACTATGTTAGAAAAACAAAGGTTGTGTTTGGTTTAGTTTTAGAATTATAATTCTTGTTTTGGAGTTGTGATTTGAGTGTGGAATTGTGAGTTGAGTTTTGAGTATTGAGTAATTGAAAATTTGTTTGGTTATGCGTTTTGAAAGAAATTTTTGATTTTTGAAAAGAGCGGATTGGATTTACTTGGTCGTCCGCCAGGACATTCTCTGAGACATCCGGGCGGTCGACTAGAATAGTGCAATTTTTTTTTATTTCTTTTTTGCGATTGCAACATGTTATTTGAAAAAAAAAAATTATATTTGTTTTAGATATTTTTTAAATATAGAAATTAGTTTTTTTAGATTTTTCATAAAAATAATTTAACAATTCCATCACTAACCATCTTTAACACTATATCATTAAAAGAATTTTGAATTTTGAGTTATATTTTTAATTATGAATTTTGAAATTAATTTTGAAATTAAGTTTTGAATAATTTTAAATTATGTATTTAATTATAAATTTTGAAAAATGATTTAAAAAGTTTACTTTTGAAATCATGATTGCAAGGGCAAACTAAAAGGGAGCCAAATTGTTTACACAATAAGACAGAAGTGGTGTTTAAGACCCATCTTTTTCATATTTGTATTTATTTGATGAAAATTGTCAATATTTTTTTTATTTTTTTTATCATATATCACTGCTAGTGGATCTCAACTTTTCCATTAATTACAACAATTTAAAATATCATACGATCATATTTTACGAACACTCCAATAAGCGCTCGAGATAGATAGATAGATAGATAGATAGATAGATAGATAGATAGAAACATCAATTACTGTCCGACGGATAGATAGAAACATTTATACATATATGTGGTGACTGGTGTGAATGGTGAGTTTGTGTGCAAGGGGTTTTGATGGTAGACCATGTGTGGGTCGTTGTGCTATAGTTAGGAGTTGTTTGGGGTGTGTATTTTTTGTCTTTTTAGATTAAAAAGTTGAGGAAAAAAATATAAATGTTTGAGTTAATTTGTGTGGGTGTTTTTCTGACTACACTGCCAACTCAGTATTCAGCTGGAAAGCACTGGCAGAATAGATGGCACCTGTCTGACCTGCAATAGAAAGAGAAGATTTCGGCGGTGGTTCGTCCACTCGGGGGCACTTTGACGATCAAGTCAGTATATCTCTCAAAGATAATCAATAGTGCTAAACTCACTGTTCAGAATATAAATTGTGTACCTTAGACCCATTGGGGTGCCTCCCTTTTATAGCCAACACAATCCTAGTCCCAATAGAAGCCTAGCTTTAATGAACTTTGGATTACTACTAATCTTGGACTCCCAGTAGAATTAGAATAAACTCTCTAAGAGTCTCATCTTTACCCAAACTGAAGTCTTCTCCCATTCTAGGACCCTTGTCCCTTATCCGCTTATCTCGGATTCCGGTATTCTCGCAGATAATCTCGGCCTAGCCGAGATTACCTCAGCGTCATGACCAGGACACGTGGCACCTCGGCTGGCATTTCGGTGACACCTCGGCCACGTGTTGTCATTCAAAAATTATGTCCCCACAACTACCCCCTATGTTCTATTACCTCGGCATCCTGAGGTGACGGAACCTATACATGTACTCCTCCGGCCGAGTTCATGGCTTGTTGGCGCCAAGAATTTATGACTCATATGTCCATTCATCAAGAATTAAGAATCAAGAATCATCATGTTCTTTCTTATCCAGGTTCAACATCTCAACAAAGATCACACTATCATCAGAGATCATCATCAGATTTGGAACATACCAATCACGCCCCCATTGTGTTGCATCAGTTCTGCCCCCCGCTGTCTGACGTCAGCACAGGCATGTCAGGATTTCTAATTCCAACGAAACCATTTCATTTCTTTCTGTGTCCCTAGACTCTCTTTCTTTTTATTCTCCCAAATCTGCCATATTTCAAACTCTCAAGCTCTGCAACCACTTTCATTCTTCTCCTCCGGTGAAGCTTTTGCTGATCCTTTCTGATTGCTGCCGTCATCTGACTCCGGCATACTGAACACCGGCTTCATTTTCTTCGATGAGTTATTCCTTTTTTTTCCTCTTTAGTTTCATACGTTGTTGTCTCTGCTTGTTTGCCATGTTTGAACATATCCGTTTGCTCCTGTCCCTAAGGATTCTCCTCTCAAGAATGCTAGCAACCTCGTCCTGTCATTCCCTCCATCTCCAATCCAGTCTGAAGACGAAGCTGAGTCCGAGGTTTAAACTGAGGCCGAGAAGAAATGAAGAAGCTGATGAGGCCAAGTCTTCAACTCTGAATGAACAAGTCTTCGACTTGACTCAGGATGAAGGGGATGAGGTCTCAAAGACGCTATCCCTGAGAAGACCACATCTGACGTATCTATCGCCAAGAAGAGCATTGACTAGACTCTACAAGAGACCGACGCTGAGCTCGAGGCCGAGAAGGTTGCCGGGAAGTCTTACCAGCTGTCTTCTGGGGGTGAGACATAGTCCGTTGCTAACGTCGAGTAGTTTCGTTTATGATTTTTTCCTTTGTACTTAGTACTCTTTTCTTACTTTTGAAACAATGTAAGCTTTAATTTGGCCGACATACCACTTTTGTAATCTGTACAATCATTCTTCAATGTTTAGGCCGAAGTGCCTTCTTTCCTTTTCTGAATGCATTCTATACTTAAAATAATTTGCATGTCTTCAAGGTACACATTCACTGTGTAATCTCTTCGGGGTAAAATACCTCAGACACAACTTCTAGTCTTGTTTATCTCGGCCTAGGCTTAACACTTGAAAACATTGCAACAAATGTTTTCTCAAGTGTTTGTTCAAAACTCGCCACTTTTTTACTTCTTAAGACTTCTGTCTTCCATTATCTTCCAAGTCTTGGCCACATAGTAATCATGCATAGATACTTCTTTCACTCGTAATCTTGGCTTAATCTCAACTTGTAAATTTTCTCAAAATTTCAACAAGTGTTTAAACCAGTCTTCTTATAACATGACCTCGGCTTTAACTTCAACTTGTAAATTTTCTCAAAATTTCAACAAGTGTTAAACCAGTCTTCTTATAACATGGCCTCAGCTTTAACTTCAACTTGTAAATTTTCTCAAAATTTCAACAAGTGTTGAATGTGATCTTGGTTTAACTTCAACTTATAAACTTTTCTTAAGTTTCAACAAGTGTTAAATATAATCTCGGTTTAACTTTAACTTGTAAACTTTTCTCAAAATTTCAATAAGTGTTAAACATCATCTCGGTTTAACTTTAACTTGTAAACTTTTCTCAAGTTTCAACAAGTGTTAAACATCATCTTGGTTTAACTTCAACTTGTAAACTTTTCTCAAGTTTCAACAAGTGTTAAACATTATCTCGGTTTGTGAAATTTCAACTCCCAAGCATCATTCTTCAGTCCTTTGCCCCTTAATGTGAACTTAAGTTCCACTTGGGTTCTCATTAGGCACATGGCTTTGACCTTGATATTGCTCTATGAGTAGGGGATCTGCCCCCTGCATGGCTTCCACATACTCCTTTATGGAAAAAATTCTTTAACTTAGGCTAAGCTCTTTTCTTCTCGGACTTAATCATCTAAGCCAAGATCTTGTCTTCTGGGATCTAGGATTCCAGATCTGGAATCTGGAATCTGCTCACTTGGGCTAAGCTCTTGTCTTCTCGTGTCTAGTATTATCTCGGCTTTGCTTCGGCGAACCATTTCTCTTCTCTTGTTTGGACGCCTTTGTCCCTGGCGTGTCTTCCTCGGCTTTGGCATACTTTTCTATTCTGGTCATCAGCTCCTCCATGCTTTTCGGCAATGTCTTTGCCAGTGATTTTCGAAGCAGACAGTCATCCTTTAAGCCGTTTTTAAACGACATGACCGCCACCTCTTGGTTGCATCCTGGTATTCGGCTGAATACCTCATAATACCTTTTGGCATAGGCCCTACGGCTTTCATCCTTGCTGATCTTCAGGGCCATTAGGGTGTCTACCCTTAATGGCTGTAGTTTGTTTGTCACGAACCTGGCCACAAATATCTCAGTCAGGCCTTCCCAGGTTTTCACAATTCCTTTCGGCAATTTGTGAAACCAGTCCGATGCAATTTTCCCGAATGATGAGGGGAACACTTTGTAGAGCAACGACTCGTTCCCAGTGTATAATGCCATCGCGTTCAGGTATAACCCGACGTAAAAGTTGGGGTCCGACTTCCCATCGTATATCTGGAACCTCGGCATACTGAATCTCTTCGGAACCTCAACTTTGTCTAATTCTTCTGAGAACGGCGTTCTCGGTTTGACCGGGGAGGTTACCTCGGCATCTTGTTGCTTCCTCTGTAGGTGATCTCCCAGATCCTCTTTGGTTCGTCCAAGGGCTCGGCTATCTTCAGATTTCAGCCTCTTTGGCGCACTACTTCTAGTGTCATCGTGAGTCCTTTTGGACCTCCCTCCACTGGTCGTGTCGAAACAGAGTTCCTTCCCCTGAACATCCCGATGTTCTTTGGTGCAGGTTTCTTTTGTTTGACATGCCTTCTGGGATTCTCCATGCCCGACCTCCCGCGAAGGCCGGTGAGAATGTCCCTTGGTCCTGCCATGCTGAGGGACTGCAGGAACCATTTTTTGCCCCCCTTTCTTGGCCGCTGGAATCGGCGTATCTTGTAGCAGGAACGGTGGCTGCATGACGTTGTTCTGCATCATGAAATTGACGACCGTTTGCAAGTCCGCCATTCCCTTTATCTCGTCATACCTCCACAGGCATCTATCTTTCCATACCTGAAGGTCGTCCTCATTATAATACCCGCTCCGGTCCGATTTCTTCGGTACGCCGCCCTCTTGGCCGATGTCATTTCCTCTGTGATTCTTATCACGAGTCTCTTTGTTGCAGTTGTCTTTTCCGACATCAAGGTCAATATGTTTCCCACTCTCAGTAAGGGTGTCGTCCCCAACCTTCGCTTTCTGTCTGTCGTTGGCCATCTATTCTCCTTTCTTTCCCACAGGCAGCGCCAAATTGTGTGGGTGATTTTTTGACCACACTGCCAACTCAGTATTCAGTTGGAGAGCACTGGCAGAATAGATGGCACATGTCTGACCTGCAACAGAAAGAGAAGATTCCGACGGTGGTTCGTCCACCCGGGGGCACTCCGACGATCAAGTCAGTATATCTCTCAAAGATAATCAATAGTGCTAAACTCACTGTTCAGAATATAAATTGCGTACCTTAGACCTATGGGGGTGCCTTCTTTTTATAGCCAACACAATCTTAGTCCCAATAGAAGCCTAGCTCTAATGGACTTAGGATTACTGCTAATCTTGGACTCCCAGTAGAATTAGGATAAACTCTCTAAGAGTCTCATCTTTACCCAAACTGAAGTCTTCTCCCATTCTAGGACTCTTGTCTCTTATCTGTTTATCTCGGATTCCGATATTCTCGCAGATAACCTCGGCCTAGCAGACAATACCTCGACGTCATGACCAGGACACGTGGCACCTCGGTTGGCATTTCGGTGACACATCGGCCATGTGTTGTCATTCAAAAATTATGTCCCCACTGGTTAACTTTTTGACTTTTTATAAAAAAATGTGTATTAAAAAATTGTATAAATAAATGTATAGGGGAATAAAGTGATGGAATAGGCCGTACGGTTGGAAGCCTAAAGGGCAGCGCGACAGAGGGCAGTGTAGGAGATTGATTCTCTACTTTTCGGGCATAAATTGGTCGGTTCTGTTCGGCCCATGAGAGCCTACCACGAGTCCCGTTTTACTAATTGGAACATTTTAATGTGTAGAACTCGTCGAGTACTATATATTTGTAAACAATCACATTGATTGGATATCGATAGCTATCTGATCGTGTTAATTTTTTTTTGTTAACTGTTAACTATAACACCATCCATTTTTATACAAAACTGATTTGTTCATATATTTAGCGATATCCGATAGACGTGATTTTTTACAGACATATAGTACTGGACAATTATTACATATTAACGGTTCAGATTATCAAAATAGGACCCATGGTGGGCCCCCACAGGCCCAGCTCTACCATCCAATTTCATGAATATTTTACTATAATTTTTTTTCCCCCTGCTCACTAACTCTACCATCACGTCGGTACCAATGTTGGGACTTTTTTTTTTATTTGTATTAATATGTGTATATTATTTTTTTAATATTTTTTTGGGTGAATAGTGATAACTTTTTAACTTTTTGAATAACTTTTTGACTTTTTGAAGGGTTGCCAAACCAACCCTTAATTTTGCGACTGGATGCTAGTTGTCTTCTCTTTGAAAAAATTATTAAATGATTTTGAACTATTATTTAATGTTGTTTATGTAGTATTCTCGTAAAATTATAATCTATACTATGGATTATTCTTTATCTGTCATATATATAACAAAGGTGAAATGCTAAATTTTTGTACTTTTTTTTTTGTATTTATTGAGTTTTTTTAAAAATATTTTTGTATAGATTTTATATTTTTTAGATGTATCTAGTTTATGTGGATGTAAAAAAAAAATGACTAAAATATTAAAAAAAATTCTAAAACAAAAAATACGAATTAAAAACTTAAAAAAATATTTTTGAATACTCAATAACAAAAATCGAATATTTAAATTTTTTTAAAAAAAATCTTGTTTTCGAAAATCCATGAAAACAAAAATAAAAATAATAGTCAATGATTACTTCTCCAAAAAAATAATAAATATGTTAACTGTATATATCTATATTATCATATTGTGCGTTACCATATTGTGTTTAACCATACTTAGCTTCTCCTTCTGCTATATAAAGGAGTCTTATATTCACTCATATTCATTCATTAAAATATACAGAATTATATTCTTTCTCTCAGTTTCTTTTTATTCTCATAACATGGTATCAGAGTATAGGTTTTGAAT
The DNA here is from genome assembly GCF_055761805.1 of Camellia sinensis. Classification (NCBI taxonomy): domain Eukaryota; kingdom Viridiplantae; phylum Streptophyta; class Magnoliopsida; order Ericales; family Theaceae; genus Camellia; species Camellia sinensis. The sequence goes on along the minus strand of NC_138970.1, from coordinate 179,864,522 downwards.
CTTGCTCCTTGGCTCTCCCACTGACACTCTCAGCCACTGATAACTTTAATTTAATTGGTTGTTTCTCTACTCTCTCACCAATGGCTGTAATCACAAAAATACAACTACCATTATATTCGTCTCTTCCAGTCAATTCCAGAGCCACTAACCACGCCTCAAAGGAAGCCCAGACGCACTCACACGCGCCACCTATTTCCAAGCGCGTCATTTAAGACACCACCAGTCTCTCCACACGCTACCACTCGCCAGTTGCCAGATGATCACACATCATGTGTCTATCATGCACGCGTACTTCCACTACAATCTTCGCTGGCATCAGCCCTAGGCATCTCCCTGACGTCAGCGTCATCATTACAGTGCGCCGCACGCCTCTACCGTTAAAGTGCACCATGCATCCTCCTGCTAAAGTGTGTCACGCACCTGCTGATGTCAGCCTTACCATGCACTGAAGTCATCTGTACTTCCTGATTGGTTTAGGCTCTTTTCAAGCTGGTGCACTCAATTTTTTGACCTATTTTGAGCCGATTGAAATTGATTCCTTACTATGTTCAACCTTCCGGATTCACTGGTGCACTCAGTTTTACCCAGTTCTACTTTGACACCACTAGATGCTTTTTGTGAGTCATTTTTGCTCACTCCATGATCGTTCAAACAACTCTTCTCAACGCAGTGGTTTTTCTAAACCATCTACGACTCATAATCGGTATCACTCTTCGACTTATTTTGCTGCAATTGCTACTCATCACCAACCATATACTCAACATTCTCTAGGTCGCTCTTCTGTACCTTCACCAGCCTACACTCCTTATAATATTGAAGCCACTGTGAAAAAAGTTATTTCTACCTTTACCTCTACCTCTACCTCTAGTACATCTTCTACTGCTCTCTCAGTCACTCTAGGTACCTCTTTTGGTATTTTAATTCAACTTGTTACAATCATATGACCTCTGACCCTACACTTTTTTCTGCCATTACATCTTCTTCTAATTTACCAGTTATTCACACTGCTGATGGCTCTCAAATGCATGTTAGTCATATAGGTCATATCTCCACTTCTAATATCTCTCTGCCTCACACTTATTTGATCTCGAACCTTATAGTTAATCTTATCTCTATTGGTCAACTATGTGATCTTGGCCTCACTGTTTTATTTTCTCCAACTGGTTGTGTTATGTAGGATCCAAAGACGGGACATACTCTTGGGATAGGTTGTAAACATGGTCATCTGTACGAGCTCATCTATCTGCACATTTCATTATCTAGTACTTCTCCTATCCAGACTGCTGCTCCTACTACTACTAGTTCTCCTCTTGCTTTATGGCATTCTCAGTTAGGTCATGTGTCTTTTGGTCGTTTACGATCTATAGTTTCAAGTGGTCAATTAGGTCCTGTTCCAAATGATAAAGTAAACTGTCTATCTTGTCAACTTGCCAAACAACCTGCTTTACCATTTCATACTAGTACCTCTATGTTTCATGCTCCTTTTGACCTCATACACTCTGATATTTGGGGGCCTTCACCTAATACCACTATGTGGGGATCTAAATACTTTATCATATTTGTCAATGATTTCACTTGTTTTACCTGGTTATTTCTTATGAAATCTCGTTCTAAGTTACACCAAATATACTATGATTTTTCACAAATGGACAAAACTCAGATTTCTTCTACCATCAAAATTTTTTGTGTTGATAATGCCCAGGAATATAAAGAAACTTATTTTTTGAGATTCTTTCGTCAAAATGGTACACTTTCTCACTATTCTTGTCCTGGTACCTCCTAACAAAATGGTTGTACCGAGTGCAAATATCGCCATATCCTATATACTGTCTGTGCTCTTTTAATATCTTCTTCTTGTCCTGAACATTTTTGGGAAGAAGTTGTTCTCACAGCCGTCTATACTATCAACTGTGTCCCTTTCCTTACCATCAACAATCAAACCCCACATGAGCGTTTGTATGGCACACATCCTACCTATACTGGTCTTCGTGTGTTTGGATGTGCTTGTTTTGTTCTTCTTCAACCTCATGAGCATACCAAATTAGAACCTCGCGCCCATTTGTGTTATCTCTTGGGGTCTGGGATTAAATGTAAAGGTTATAGTTATTGGGATCCTCTTTCTCGTCGTCTCTATGTCTCTCTTCATGTGGTATTTTAGGAACACAAGATGTTCTTTTCTCTATCTAAGTTTCATTTGTCCGTTCCTCTTACTACACAATTCTTTACAGATCATTCTCTTCTATTTGATGAGCTTGATACAGACCCTAATTTTGACATGATGACTCGAGCCCATCCTGAGGATTCTGCTCTGCCTCTTGGTCCTACTGCTTTACTATCTGATCTTGAGCCTGCTCCTGCTCCTGCTCTTGCTCCTGCTCCTGCTCCTGCTCCTGCTCCTGCTCCTGCTCCTGTTTACGCTCTTACTCCCGCTCCACCTCCTAGTCTTGTCTTCATTCCCTCTCATAGTGAGCCTCATGCATCCCTTGATTCTACTCCATCATTTTCTAAACCAGAGGTACCTCTTCATCATTTTACTCGGGTAACACAACCTTCTGTACTTCTTTATGATTTCATTGTTAGTTCTACTGTTTTTTCTTCTCATTAACCTATTTCTTATCGAAAGGCATACTCTAACTCTCTTTGGCAACAAGCTATGACTGATGAACTGCAAGCTTTTGATAAAACTCATACCTGGGATGCAGTTGACTTTCCTCCTGGAAAGAGTGTTGTTAGTTGCAAATGGGTTTACAAGATCAAAACCCATTATAATGGTTCCATTGAGCGTTACAAAGCTCGACTTGTTGCCTAGGAGTTTACTCAAGAATATGGGATTGATTATGAGAAAACATTTGCCCCCCATTGCTCATCTTACTTTAGTTCGTAGCCTCCTTGCCATTGTTGATGCTTGCCATTAGAGTCTTTGTCAGATGGATGTTAAGAACACTTTTCTCAATGGTGATCTCACTGAGGAAGTTTATATGCAACCTCCTCCTGGTTCCTCAGTTCCTTCCACCAAAGTTTGAAAACTTTGTCGTGCTTTGTATGGTTTAAAACAAGCTCCCCATGTTTGGTTTGCCAAGTTTAGTTCCACCATTTATGACTTTAGCTCCTCCTCCAATGCCCATGATTCTACTCTGTTTATATACAAGACAGAGCGTGGTATTATTATTCTTTTTCTTTATGTGGATGATATGATCATCACTGGAGATGACATAATTGGTATCTCTAGTCTCAAATAGTTCCCCAGTCGCCAATTTGAGATAACAGATTTGGGTCTACTTAGCTATTTACTTAGCTTGGAAATTTCTCAAGATCCTTTTAGTTACTTTCTCACCCAGGCCAAGTATACATCTGATCTCTTAGCTCGTGCTGGTTTTATCGATTGTAAGACTGCGCCTACCCTAGTTGATCCTCAGATTTGTCTCACACCTCTTGATGGTCACTTGTTATCTAATGCTACTTTATATCGTCAGCCAATTGGCAGTCTTGTCTATCTTACGTTTACTCGTCCAGACATTGTCTATGCTGTTCACATTGTTAGTCAATTCATGGATGCTCCTCGCTCTCCACACTATGATGCTTTGGTTCTTATTTTGTGCTATCTCAAAGGCACTATGTTTCATAGTCTTCACTACTCAGTACACTTTTCTCTACAGCTACACACTTTTTTTGATGTATATTGGGCAGGGGATCCTACTGACCGCCATTCTACTATAGGGTCTTGCTTCTTCTTGGGTGACTCTCTCATTGCCTGGCGTAGCAAGAAGCAAACTTTTATGGCTTATTCTAGTACTGAGGTTGAGTATCGTGCTCTTGCTAACACTACTCAAGAGCTTATGTGGCTTTGTTGGCTTCTTTATAATAAAGGAGTTTCTTATCCTGCTGCCACTAACCTCTATTATGACAATCAGAGTGCTATTCAGATGACACATAATGATGTCTTTCATGATCACACCAAGTATATTGAGATTGATTGTTACTTCATGCGACAACATGTTGCTAGAGGCACTGTTCGTCTTATCTTTGTTACCTCCGCCTATTAGACAGCTAACATCTTCACCAAGGCTCATCCTTTAGGATGCTTTTCTGACTTACTTTCCAAGCTCAAGTTGATATTTGCATTGCCACCTTGAGCTTGAGGGGGGGTGTTAGTTGTATATATCTATATTATCATATTGTTTTTTACCATACTTAGCTTCTCATTCTCCAATATAAAAGAGTCTTGTTTTAACTCATATTCATTCATTGAAATATACAAAGTTATACTCTCTCTCTCTCTCTCTCTCTCTCTCTCTTCTCATGACAAAATAAATGAAACGCATTGGGACAGCGCCGCGTATAAGAACGTCGTGCACACAAACAGATCAACGATCATTCAAGGCATGGATTATAACAAATTCTATGAATTCATTTTTATCAACTCATAATTTACTTCAAATGTGTTTGTATGGTAGAAATTAAATTAATGAAATGTGGGTTTCATGAGTAAAATGAATTTGAACAATCAATTCATTTTTCTGAGTAAATGTTGAGTTTATAAGTCTAGTTTGTAGTATTGTTGCATGGATTATTACCTACATGATAGTCCAAACCAATGATGTAATAGAAAATTTTATGGGTGGTTTAAATTTTTATAGTTTGTTGTATTTAATGAATTTCTGAAAGATTTTTGCACAAATTTCGTATCTTTTAAATGAATCTAGATTAAATGAATCTAAAATCACCAAACAAAAAAAAAATATTACAAAACTAAAAAAGTCACTAAAAACAAAAATATATGAATTAAAATTTTAAAAAATTATTTTTGAAAACTCCAAATCAAACTTAGTAGAAATAGAGTGCTTTTTTATTGTTGTAAGGATATTTTATAGGTTAAGAAATCCTTTTTTATTGTTGCACAAATTATTTTAGAATAAAAGTAATGGTAGTGAAAGAAAGAGAAAAAAAAAAAAAGATTTTTTTTATGACTTCATGGTGTACAAAATAATGAAAATTATAATTTCTTGACAACTCATGTTAATATGATAATTAAGTTTTTAATTTTTGTAATGAAAAAAAAGAAACAAATTTTAAATTTGTCCATATAAAAGGTTACTTATAAAAATGTTATTGATTACACCATCCCCCTCTCTATAATTGCTTTAAAAATAGATCAGCGAACGATACGTTGAATGTTATATAAAGACATAAATGAAAGGGTAAATTATACTTTAATCCCCCATGGTTTACCCAAAAAATACGGAGCCCCTTATAGTTTCATTTGTAACACTTAAAACCCTCATCTTCCTACCAAAGTGTAATTTCGGATGGATGTAACAGAGGTTGTAAAAAGTCTTTCCCTCATTTCTTTCTCTAATTTTCTTCTTAATGCCATTATAAACCAGAATATTCTCTCATTTTTCTTTAAATTTTTTGTATTCCTCTTCTTATTCTTCTTTTTCATCCCATGGCAAACCATACCTCTCATACCATCATCAAATACATATCTCTCTCTCTCTCTAGAATTTAGAACCAAACAAATACTCATCTCTCCCTCTCTAGAATTTAAACCCAAGCAAACACTAATCTTTCTGTCTTTAGAATTTAGACCCAAACAAACAATCCATAGCTGTAAACACCTACCAACCTCATCCCATCTCCTCCATTCAACCAACACCCACCACTACCCACTTTCTTTTTGCCATTATCCACTATCTCCTCTCTCTATTTTTTTTTCTTTCCTTTTTGGCATAGATGTTGAACATATATATATATATATTCGTGGGTTGTGTAGGGTCTTTTTTCTTGCCTAATTTGGCTGGGCAGCCATCACAACAAAAATATTGGTTTTTTGCGACGGCATCGCAAAATGCCGTCGCTATTGCCGCCTCAAAAATTGTTTAGCGATGGCAAATGACTTTTAGCGATGGCAAAAGGGGGTCATAATAGAGGGTGTTGTTAAAACGTTTTAACGATGACAGCATGATGTCGTCACCTTTTTGTTGCGACGGCAAATGTTGGCATTTGCGATGACGTTTTACTATCGCCTATAATATGTAAAAAAATAAAACCTTTTGTGACGGAAATGTTTCTACCGTCGCTATAAATTTTATTTGAGATGGCAAAAAAGTGTTGTTGCAAAAATGTTTTTTTTGCAAGGGCATTATCTCTGTAGCCAAAAACTCTTTTGCGACGACATTGTCTATGTCGCCAAAAAAAAATTTACATTTTAGGTCTAATATTTTTGCGACAATATGGTGCTGTAAAATAAATATAAAAAAAAACATACAATAAAATTATTAAAAAATATTAAAATTACCTGTATTAAATGAAAAATTTTGAAAAAGAAACCAATAATTGCATAATAATATAAAAATTCTTGTATAGAAATAATAATTTCTCCATAATAAAAATATTCTTGCATTCATAACTAAACATCAGCGAATTACCCCACTACATAATGTTGCATAATACATATATAATGTTTAAGTACATAATGTTGTTCACAATTCAAAATAACATAAACCCAAAACAAAAGTTTTCCTCATCATTCTCCGTGGGTAACAAAAACAAAAGTTAGTCGCATTCTTCACGGGCATGCATTCCACAAGAAGCAAACTCTTACTTAGGCAATATTTGAAAACAAAAAATAAAAATAATTAATGACAATATAATTATGTGTTAATATGTTAATTACAAAAAATATAAAAATTTAAGTACTATACAATTACAAAGATAATTAAGTAAACAAATTTGCTCAGACCGAAATCCGACTCTAACTCCCAAATCGGGAATCCAATTCGAGTCCTGTCCTCTCCCACAAGTCTCTCGTGCCAAGGTGGTCGTGTGTGCCAAGTTTCGTGCTAATCTAATGCCACTTGGTGATTTTGGAGCGTCAACCTCTCAAATTCTAAGTTTCTTAAGGAACTAGTTTGGCGAGACCGAAATCCGACTCAACTCCCAACCAGGGAATCCGATTCGAGTCCCATCTTCTCCCACACATTTCTCGTGCCTAGGTAATCGTCTGTGCCAAGTTTCATGCTAATCCAACGCCGTTTGGTGATTTTGAGGCGTCAACACCTCGAATTTTAAGTTTCTTAAGGAACTAATTTGCTGAGACCAAAATCATGCTCTAACTCCCAAATTGGGAACCTGATTCGAATCTCGTCTTCTTCCATAAGTCTCTCGTACCTAAGTGGTCATGTGTGCCAAGTTTCATGCTAATCCAACGCCATTTGGTGATTTTGGGGCGTCAACATCTCGAATTCTAAGTTTCTTAAGGAACTAGTTTGCCGAGACCGAAATTCGGCTCTAACTCCCAAACCGGGAATCCGATTTGAGTCCCATATTCTCCAACAAGTCTCTCGTGCTTAGGCGGTTGTGTGTGCCAAGTTTTGTGCTAGTCAAACACCGTTTGGTGATTTTGGTGCGTCAACACTCAAATTTTAAGTGTAATTCGAGTAACACTTAAAACCCTGATCTTCATACCAAAGTGTAATTTCGGATGGATGTAACAGAAGTTGTAAAAAGTCTTTCCTTCATTTCTTTCTCTAATTTTCTTCTTGATGCCATTACAAACCAGAATATTCTCTCATTTTTCTTTAAATTTTTTGTATTCCTCTTCTTATTCTTCTTTTTTATCCCATGGCAAACCACACACCTCTCATTCCATCACCAAATACATATCTCTCTCTCTCTAGAATTTAGAACCAAACAAATACTCATCTCTCCCTCTCTAGAATTTATACCCAAACAAACACTAATCTTTCTGTCTTTAGAATTTAGACCCAAACAAACAATCCATAGCTGCAAACACTTACCAACCTCATCCCATCTCCTCCATTCAACCAACACCCACCACTACCCACTTTCTTTTTGCCATTATCCACTATCTCCACTTTCTATTTTTTTTTCTTTCATTTTTGGCATAGATGTTGAACATATATATATATATATTCGTGGGTTGTGTAGGGTCTTTTTTCTTGCCTAATTTGGCTGGGCAGCCATCACAACAAAAAATTTGGTTTTTTGCGACGGCATCGCAAAATGCTGTCGCTATTGCCATCTAAAAAATTATTTAGCGATGGCAAATGACTTTTAGCAATGGCAAAGGGGGGTCACAATAGAGGGTGTTGTTAAAACGTTTTAACGACGGCAGCATGATGTCGTCGCTTTTTTGTTGCGACGGCAAATGTTGGCATTTGCGATGACGTTTTACTATCGCCTATAATATGTAAAAAAATGAGACCTTTTGTGACGGAAATGCTTCTACCGTCGCTATAAATTTTATTTGACACGGAAAAAAAATGTTCTTGCAAAAATATTTTTTTTGCAAGGGCATTATCTCTGTAGCCAAAAACTCTTTTGCGACGGCATTGTCTTTGTTTTCTGGAATCTAAGCCATCACTGATTCTGGTGAGTTGAGTGGTGATGATCTAGCAAGTGAAAAAGGAGTATTCTAGACAGTTGATGAAGCTTCTGCTTTTCTTCATGTAATTGGTGGCAAAGAAACTAACACTGGCTGACCCTGAACCAAATCTGCACTTTTGCAAAGTCTACCAATGCGAGTCCACAGAACTTGGGGGATATCAGACATGTCGGAAGCTATAGTGCCTGACTACCTTGCTGAAACAAAATGGGACCCCCGATCAGAATTTCATTAGCATCCCAGCTCAACTGATTATTGTTAACTCATGTGAAAAACTAAACTCAACCCCACAAACTGAAATGACTAAACCACTCATCTGAATATGAGAATTCTCATACATTGCACATAACACATAGCAGGAAAGAGAACAAACACCCATATGGGGGCTAGGGTTACCCTGTCCTAACTTTAAAATGATCTAGGGTTTCACTATTCAAACAAGCGGCATCATACATCCTAGAAATGGGAGAGCATCCTGTCCTAATTTTAGAAAGTACTATAGCTCATTATATGCACAAGGTTGGCTCTACTCTAAACCCGAAACCCTAAACCCTAAAGTCAAGGTTAAAGTCAAGGTGACGTTACCAAAGAGTCCTTTGGGTCATAACCAATAAAGATCCCAAGAAATTAGAAGAGTCAAATAGCCTCTCTTCGGAGTCTGAGAACCTTAGATAGCAAAGCTAGATAGCAGAGCTACATAGCAAAGCTACCCTTTTGACAAATCTCAAAAGGTTACAACACAAGGCCTCTAAAGTATTGTAAAAATAGGTGTAGTGTCACAAAAAGCTTGCATGTGTTCCCACCAGTATCTGGGCAACACAGGGACTTGAAGTGCATTAATGAATGCAATGCAATGAACATATAATTGAAAATAAAGGTCATATCATGGAGTTCGACTCAAGGTTTCATAAAATCTCCAGCAGAGTCGCCAGAAACTGTAACATGCCCGAGGGGGTACCAGCGCGCGTTAAACAGTTCGGACCCTTGAGATCTCTTTGATCTAGTCTCACGAGTGCAATGTGAAACATAGATGAGAGTCCAGATTTGGCAACTATTATTGAAAATCTATTTTATTGCAATTTTGTCAAAAATGGACTGCGTCATCAGATCTCAGAGTCGCCACCTAATATTTATTTTGGGAAAATTAGGAAACCCATGACTCGTGCCAAGGCCACTGCTCGTCGTAACCAAGGATGCTTGGCTCAGAACCTAGGTATCAGAGGGGAAGGTCAATAATGAGCAACCCTGCCCACCCAATCAAAAATCGGCCTTTACTAACCATGATATGAATTTTATTTTATTTATATATTCATGTTCTGATTATTTAATAAATCCTAAAATTTACTATGTGAAGCATACAAGTATAGACTATGCCATTCATTTTGGAACAATTTGATATCATGCATTTTGAAAGAGTTTTGACACTGTACAGCCCAAATAAATTGAGTTTACAAGCATGAAAAATCAACATCATTCCAAATTAAGCGACACAATCTCGATCCACTGGCATTTATAGAGTTATATCACATAAGCAAATAGCCTCATGGTAGAATGCTAAACATAGTAAGAAAAACACACACAAAAGGGATGCTAAAGCATAAAAACTTACATGTTTGATGTCCCACGAACAAGCTGCAAAACAAAGTTAGTAAAATATGCATGATCTTATATACAAAATCCTAATGCAATTTACTCATGAGATGCAACTAAAGATTCGACTTCTAAAATATGATATGTGAATCATCTCAAGAACATGAGATAGCACACATAATCACATAGGAATTGATTAAATCTACAAATGCAAACTTAGCCGAATCAAGATGTATGAAACATGGATGCAAAGCATAACTATGATGAAAAATAAATATGATGTTTATGTACAAATAAAGAGAGCAAATAAAAGAACGGGATAGAAAGAAGCGGGGCGGGGAATTATTACAACATTTTAAAGAATAATTACAAACCAAATTAGAAAGGGATGAGAAGAATATTACAACAAAATAAAAACCTCACAATACACTCAAAATAAAAAATAAATAAAATAAAAGTTTCATGTTCTTTGGAACTGCCGACGAAAATTGGTCAATATTGGAAGATTACGCCATCTTGTTCGGAAGAAGCTAACCGACCGGCCAAATAGGCTGGCCGGCCAACTAGGCCAAGCAAAACCTGTCTTGTTGCGAAACCAAGAAAAGGAACAAACAAACAATGCGTAGTTGGCTCAACTAACCACTATTGGTTAGATTAAAAAAACAAGAAAACAAATATAAAATAAAATAAAAAGTGCAAACTCACAACATAAACCCAAAGCAATAAAACAAATATAACATAGAACATGCAAGATTACAACAAAACTAATATGAGACTAATACAAGAAAAAAAATAAATATAAGGTAGAACATGCAAGATTACAACAAAACTAATATGAAATTAAAATATGCGAATAAAAATAAATAAATAAATAATTATGAACTAAACAAACCACTAGGATTATAACAACACACTATAAAATATAAAGTAAGAAAATAAATATGAGATAAACAAACCACTTGGATTATAACAAAACACTATGAAATAAGAAGCAAGAAAATAAATATAAGATATAAAATATAAGAAAATGAAAGACTAAGAATTCACCTTCCAAAGAAAGATTGAACTTCTTGATTTCTAAACTTCCTCTTGATCACCCTCAAGTGTAGGCAGTGTGTTCTCAAATCCTCAATTCGAAATTATGGAGTTTATGGAGTTTGTGGTATGGAAAGTGACCAACTCTCTAGTTTTTTCTCACTTTCAATCACTAAACACTCTTCCTTATGATCAAGGAAATTTATCTTTGGCTATATCAGAATTTTTGGAGTGGTTTTAGTGTATGGAAATGAGGAATTTCAGTAGCTATGGAAGGTATGGGGTGTATATGGAAGATAGGAATATTTTTGGCTCAAAAACTCAATTTTTCTCTCTTTTTTCACCCTTTTCTGACTCTTTTCTCGTCAATTTCGTGGTCCTCCCTCTCTATTACAATATGCTCATTCTATATAGGCAATGAGGGAGAGTAAAGGTTAAAAAGAAGATAGGAGACAAGAATGTGATAGGAGGACAAATTTTCAAGGCAGTTGCATGGGATACTCCTTTATGGATGCCAACAAAACCTCTTTTTGACAATGTGGGATGATTAGGTATAATGGAGGATGAGTGGGTGCACTTGAATGGATCAAAAAATGGGTAAATGGGGTGTCCTAACCGAACCAAAACCAAGAAAAGTGGGGTTGCTGCTATTTTGGGCCGAGTCAACAAAATCTGTTATTAAGCCCAACTTCAAATGGCCATATCTCCCTTATCTGGACTTAGTTTTAGGTGATTCTTGAGTCTAAATTCAAGCTCCAGAAGTCTATTTTACAATGGTGGTGGCCTCACATCCAAATTCTAAGTTTACAAAGAGATATGCCTAATTTAGTGAAGGCTGTTCATTTCTCTTGGGCCAGGTCAACAAAATCTGCTCTCAAGCCCAACTTCAAATGGGCATATCTCCCTTATCTGGACTTGGTTTTAGGTGATTCTTGGGTCTAAATTGAAGCCCCAGAAGTCTACTTTCCAATGGTGGTGGCCTCACATCTAAATTCCAAGTGTACAAAGAGATATTCCTAATTTAGTAAAGGCTGTTCATTTCCTTCTTAATGATTTGATGCTCATTCTTTTCCTCAACTAGTTTTCTTCCATCCCCTCCCATTTCCTTCAACTCCAAACATATAAACAAGATGTTTTTTAAATATTTCTCAAAGAGTTCACCTCTCTTCCATTTATTTCCACTTTGTCCTTACTCGGTTTACTGCAAGGTGCAATATTTTAATTAAAATGGGAGCCTCAAAACATCGTAGAAACATTTGAAAAAATATTTTGAAAAGAGGGTTTTAAGATCTAAAATAGGTTGGCCAAAAATGTGTGAAGGTTGGGATTAAAGCTCAAATTCCATCTCTCTTACTAAGGATTCTGTAAGAAACACATTCTAATTGTCATCATCGGGTAATCAAAAGAAAACGCCCAAGTCTTAGGGCCGGTCAAAATGGGGTGTCTACAATGAGTATAATTGAATTTGAGAGAGACAGAGAGCATACAAGCGTCGTCACTAGCTGAGTGAGTGAGAGAGGCGCGATTGAGATTGACTGCCGCTAGCCGTCGCGTCTCCTGCTCGTCATCGTCGCTTGCTGCTCGGCATTAACCATTCACTATCGTCGTAGTTGCAAGAGAGAGATCGTAATATGCCGATGGAATCTTTAAGGGTTTTGGGTATTTTTGCTTCAAAGGTTTTAGGGATTTTGGGGAAAACGAGCGCGAATGGACTAAAAAAGTGGGATATATAAATTTTTCATTACTTTTTGCGACGGCATATTTCAACCGTCACAAATGATAAATCTAACAAATAAATCGACGCCGTTTTAATAAGTGTTTTTTTGCGATGGATAATTGCCGTCATAATTTGTCCACTATTTGCGACAACACATTTTTCTTGTCTCAATTTTTTTTTTTTTTTGCGACAGTACACAAGGTGTCGTAAATACTTCCGTATTTAACACACATATTCTTGTATGTTCATTCGAGACGGGGTCACTACCGTCGCAAAAGGTATTATTGGCGACGGTTTAAAATATCGTCACAAAATACCATTTTTTGAGACAGGTTAAATGCCGTCCAAAAAAGCTTTGTGTTATTTAAGCACTTTTATTGTAATGCATGTTAGTTTCTATAAACCAAATAAATAAAATAAATAAAGGAAAGGACAAAAATTGTTGCTAATGTAGCCAAATAAAGAATTGATGGGTAGTTTCAATTATATATATATGATATATATACATATATATTAACTGATATTTATAATACATATTTATCTATACATAGTGTATATATATGTATGTGTGTGCATGGCTTTAATTTGAAAAAAACATAGTGTATTATGAGTTAACTTTATTTGAGTTAAGAGAATGATAAATATAGATTTTAGAAAAATAATGAAACAAAAATGAAAGAGAAAGATGGAGAAATGGGGGAGATAAGCTAGAGAGAGAGGGAAGCATTTTAGAGAGAGAACTAACTTTTCTGGTTTTCAAAAAAATTGAAAAGAAGAAGCAGCTAAGGAATTATCCAATGTGGCTAAGAAGGGGAAATTTTGATTTTATGATCATGCAACACACACTCTATTGAAACAAATGGTTCCGTTCAAAATTACACTTTGATATGAAATTCAAAGATGTAAGTGTTATAAACGAAACTATAAAGAGACTTTCATATTTTCTAGATAAATTACAGGGGATAAAGTGTAATTTACCCTAAACGAAATCCTTTGTAACACTGGTTTTAGTGCAAAAAGTGGTATCTTAACAACATGCTATTTTTAGGAACCATTCTAAAACATATTTATGAGCACGATGTCCGAAAGATATAGAATAGGGAAAATTGGTCTAAGGTCCCTCTCCCACTTTTCATAATGGAAGAGATCCACAAAATTATTTTTTGATGTCTAAGATCCCTAAACATACAACAGAGAAATTTCAGTCCTTTATATTATCTTCATCATCTGACCCACTGCCATCCCCAACAACCCAACTCTCAGTCCTCCTCATCTTCCAATACTTCCCAAAGCTTTACCCAGTGGAGATTCCCGGCCTCGTTCTCCTTCTCTCCTTTCCTCTCATCGCAATCGCATACATCTTCGTCTCCGAAGCCCTCGTGATCCTGGCGCTCATCTTCATCTCCTACGCCGGACTGAAGATCCGCGACATCGAGCTACTTTGTCGGCTCCGGACATGTGTTTTGGTGTAGCGTTGATCCAGGTTCGCTTCCGACGGCGCTGGGTTATACTCTATGATATTTTTGATCGGTACTGGTTGCGTCAATAGTATTTCACTTAAGTTCACTTCTAAAGATTCTTCTAGGTGAAGTCGTCTTTGTTGAAGATTACAGTTTATATCTAACACAGTAATTATTTTGTTTGATGAACTTCCAATAAAGATGGATACCCGTATGGAGTCAAGTACTTGGTGTGGTTCTACTTTGTTCCAAGTTACACGTACAGTTCTGTGTATTTGTTCTCTTTTAGCATTTCCAATTATGTTTTGACAAAAAGCAATACATTGACTATTGAAATGTTGGTGTGCTGTTGTACTGGAGGATCTGAATCCTATATTCTTAAGTTCACAAAAATAGAAATTGAAGCCAAGTGTAGATTAATGAGAAAAGTGATCTTCTGGTTGAAACTAGAGAAATTCTTTGATTTTTTAACTGAATTTGCTCTGGGTTGAAACCAGAGAAATTCTCTGGTTTTTGAACTCAATCACCAAGTTCTGTTCATAAAAATACAACTTTACTGTAAATAGAGAGAATTTCTCTAGTTTGTCTGGTTTGAAGAGAATTTCTCTGGTTTTGAACCAGAGAAATTTGTGGGTTTGTGGGTTTGTTAGACATGGGTTTAATTGTAGTTAATAGAGCCAGAGAAATTTGCGAAGTCAAAGAAATTTCCTGGATAGCCATACAAATTTCCTTTCCACAATTTTCTTTGGATTTATTTGGTACTCAGAGAAATTTCAATTTTCTCTGGAGAGAATTTCTTTGGAACTGAAATTTCTCTGCATTTCAATTTTCTCTGGAGAGAATTTCTCTGGGACTGAAATTTCTCTGGATTTCAATTTTCTCTGGAGAGAATTTCTCTGGGACTGAAATTTCTCTGGATCCTGTTAATGGACCTTAGACATCATGAAAATATTTGATGTCCTTTATACTATAAAATCATAATATCAGGGACCTTAAAAAAAATACCCCTATAGAAAAGTAAAGTCTTTTTTTAACAGAAAAATTGATTTTAAAAGGGAAAATACTAGAGGTCCCAAATTTTCTACCAAATAAATAACTAAATGTCTTACATGGGTGTGGGGTCCACAAAATTACGGACCCCATACCCATGTGAGACATTTGGTCATTTGTTTGGTAGAAAATTTGGTGTCCCTAGCATTATCTCCCCTGAAATTTAGAGAAAAAAATATAATAAATTTTACAATTTTAATATAATTATATTAACCTTTTTTTAAATTTTAATTCACATAACGCTTAACTTCATTTTTATCAATAATTTGTTAACTGTATAAATGAAAAAATTATATTGTTATATTTTTTATACTTAAATGTATAATTTTTCTTATTTATCCTTATGTTTTTACAGTATCTATTAGTTTCTGTTCTTTAGGCTTATCAAAAGAGAGGTTAGGGTAATTATATTAAAAATATAAGATTTAATGGGATTTTTTTTTTTTTTTTTTTTTTGCTATAAAGATGAATTTTTTTCACATAAACGCTCCATTTGTTTCAGGAAAAAAAAATGTTATCGTAAATCTAATTTTGTTTTTAAGTTTGTAGGGAGAATTATATTAACGGTCCCTATTGTTTGTGACTTGTGTCACTTTAGTCCTTGATTTTTTAATTGTGATATATTTGATCCTGAATTTTAAATCTTGTTCCAAATAAGAACAATTGAAGATTCTATTACTTAATTGAAAGGGTAAAATTATCAATTTGATAAAATATAAACTAATTTGACAAAATAAATGTCAAAAAAATATTTTTGAATTTTTAAAAATTATTTCTACCTATTAAAGATAAAATTATGTAAAATTTATACATGACATTTATTTTTATTTTTTTTTACCAAATTAATTTTTATTATATGCTTGGATGATAAGCATGTAATGGGTAGTTATTTTTATTTTCATTAAATTAGTTTCTATTTTTTCAAAAGTCAAATATGGCGACAACTTTGATATCATTTTTAAACCAATCGATTAAATCAAAAAATCCAAAACAGAAACATTTCATATATTAAATATATCAATTACATGTTAAAATCTTAACAACCACCCATTACATGATTATCATCCAAACACAAAATAAAATTTAATCTGGTAAAATAAATAAATGTCTAAAAGATTTATCAATTTTACATAATTTTATTTTTGGTGGGTAGAAATAATTTTTAAAAATTTTAAAAATATTTGTTTGACATTTATTTTTTTCAAATTAGTTTATATTTGATCAAATTGACGATTTTACCCTTGAAATTAAGTAATGGTATCTTTAATTGCCATTATTTAAAACAAGATTCAAAATTCAGGGCAAAATGTGTCGCAAGTAGAAAGTCAGGGACCAAAGTGACACGAGTCTCAAACTATAGGGATTGTTAGTGTAATTCGTCCAAATTTGTATTAGTGGTGGTAGGGTGGTTGAGAAGGTGGGAGGGTGATAGGTTGATGGGAGTGTAGCGTTGGTGGCAAGGACATTGTTGTAGTATTTGTAAGATTTTAGTTTAGAAAATATTTTTTGACACTCGGTTCATAAATTCAAATTTTAATTTATTTTAGCCAAAAGTTCAGGTGTTAAAATACATTGTCCAAAAGAACAAACTTAGACAAGGTGACCAAAACATCCCTATATTCACCGTCCTAATACCCCACAATCACACATTCTCTCTCTGCTCTCCGTTGTCGCTGATCGCCACTATTCTTCCCCCGTCAAAGCTCTGTTGTTTCTACCGCTTTATTGCCGCCGGCGTCAAATCTTCGTTACCACCTCTAACTTCCTCTACCTTGCCACCACCTCTGACAACAACACTGGCGATAATTTCATAAGCTCCCACTAACAGTGTCGTTCTCACTTCGCCTTAGCGCCATCGCCATCCCCACCATCGGCGTCATTGGAGTCACTAAATATTTGACCACTCGTAGATCCATCTGCTCTTCTGGATCTACATCCACCTCTCAATCCGCTTTGTGTACCCAAACCGCCATAAGCTATGTGCTTGATTGCATGAACATCCACCACTTTTTTGAAGTATTGGTAAGGTGAGATCGGAAGTGTTTGGAAACACCGTCACAGTGGTGCTGTGAAACCACGACACAACGGTGACGAAGACTATGCCATAAATGAGGTCAGATTTAGTTCAGACTGCATCTAGGGTTAGGTATGCTTATTTTCTGTCATCTCTCTTGTTTCAATGGGCACCATATGTTGGGACAATCTTATGTGTAAATTAAATAAAATGAAACCAAATCAAACAAATAAAATAAATTACTTATAAAATTTATTTTACCGAACCGAATAAATATTTAAAAGATCAAGTCAAGTGTGTGACACTCTGTCCTTAAGACAGATTCGCCTCGCTTCAGTGCTTATGGATGAATGACGTCTATCTCCCAGGATACAATGATCTACCCAAATTGTAGTAGCACTCCAAACAATTTGTATGGCGAACAAAAACCTGTGTTCTATACTCTCCAAATTTTCTCTAAAATAATATGAAGAATAAATTGATGCAAGAGAGTAAAAGGAAGGCAAGAAGATGAATTTTTCGAAATGCCTAGACTGTTGGAAATAGCCTGGTATTTATAGGGCTGAAAAGGTAAGAAATTCAAACCGAACAAGTACAGTTTCGAATTGAACAGGTGTAGTTCAAATTTCAACGGATCTGCTGGAATTGTTTGATCTGTCTGAACTACTGGAATTGTTTGAATCTGTTCGAACGGTGTAGTTTCAAATCTATTGGAAATTGGGCCTGAGAAGGGCTCTGTTTGGACAGAAAAAATTGGAGCAAAATTTTAATTAATTTTCCCGCAAAAATTTGAAAAAATTCAAATAAATTTTGTCCAAAAAATTAATGTTAGAACTGACCCAACCCACACCCGCACCCGGCACGGCTCGGCTGGCTGGCTGGATGGAAGGCGGTAGTGGTACGCGCGCGCGTGTGTGGTGGTTTGAGCCAAGATTCACTTTGTCCATAACTCTTCCCCTCTACAAACTTGGGGTGCCCATTGGGGCCCAACCCAAGTGCTGCCACCTAGAACTTATATACATACATAAGTTCTCTTAAGTTTCCAATGTAGGATAACCAAATCAAGGAAATCCACATTTTATTACTTTAATTGTCCATTCCACGAACCCGAAAACGACGTCAACTTCTCATTCACTCATAAATAGTTTTAACGAACCGTCTTCACCGTGTGACTTGTCATGCGGAAAGGAACACATCACCTCTTTGGACCCACCCCAAAAGACATGTGGGACCCACTTAATTTTAGGCTCAAAGTTTGCCTAAAATAAACCTATAAAAACCATAATTTCCCAACACCATATACACAATTGAGAACTTTCTCTCTCTCCATTGATCTATATAAATATATGTATATAAAGAGAGAGAAATTTGTATCTCTTTCTCTGTAACAACAACGAGATTTGATCAAAATCTAAGACAAATTAGGGTTAAGTTTGGTGCTGGAATGGAGATAGGAGAGAAATTTATCTGAAACAAAGCACCGGTCGTAGTCGATGTGGAGAAACGGGAAAAAGGAGTTAGGGTTTTGTAGTTATTTTTTCTTATATTTTATTTATTTTTTTCTTGTTCTTATTTGTTGCATACAAAACCAGTGATGATAAAGTTTGTTCTTCAGTTATTGAACAGATCTAAAACAAATAAGATCTTTTTTTTCTTTTTCTTTTTTTTGTAGTTGATTGCTGCTGTTGTTGTTGTTGTTGTTGTTCTAGTGGTGAATGAACAGATAAAAATAAAAAAAATTTGAACAAATATATCTATGTATGTACTGGATTATATTTGAGTATTGATGGTGGGAAATTTCAAAAGATGGGGAGAAAGAACAAGATAGTAAGAAAGAGAGGTGGAGAGAGAAACAGATAAAGAGAGAAAAGAGATGTAAAGAGAAATGTTATTCTTGTTCATGATTGCAATAGATAGATTTTTTTTTTGTCTTTTTAACAGATAAAGAAAGAAAAGAGAAGATAAGAAAAAAACAACATATAAAATTGAACAGATTAGGGAAAAAATGAAAAGATTGTCAAAAAATTTGAACAAATAGATATAAATTTAAACATATAGAAAAAAATTTGAACAAATAGTTCAAAAATTTCAACAAATAGATAAGGGGTAAAATTGTAAACAAAATGTCTTCCAAAACCAATAAAAGGACTTCTTACCAAATTATATCACAAATGGTGGATCTCTCACCAATAAAAAAATATTCACTAAACCTAATGCCTTAATCAATTGTTAGATTGGACTTTTTAACAATTATCTCAATATTTTTTTATTTTTCAAAAAGTAAAAAAATATGTCCAAATAATCTTATTTTCTATTGACTATGAAAATTTTACATTTACATTTTACTTTCCATTGGTGAGTCTTTAAGAAATGGGCAAATTACATATACCTCCCTTGAGGTTTGGCTAAATTACAGATACCCCCTTAAGGTTTCGAAAATTACATTCCGCCCCCTAAGGTTTGTATTTTCATAACAATTTGCCCCCTGGGGTTTAAATTTCATAACAAATTACCCCCTAATTTGTTATGCAAATATAGCATTCAGGGGAAAATTTGTAATTTCTCAAACCTCATGGGGGTATTTGTAATTTAGCCAAACCTCAAGGGGGATATATGTAATTTGCCCTTAAAAAATTCATTAACTATTAAAAAAATACAAAAGATTAGTACATTTTCATATTTATTTGTATCTATTGAATTGTTTTACTTTTAAGTGCATGTAGATTAGGTGCATCTAAATAAAATATATAAAAAAAAAGACAAAAATATGATAAGAAATATAAAAATACAAAATACAATGTAGAAAATGAGGTTTGGAAATACTCTTCGATCCAGGAAGACACTCTTGATCCTTTGGTTGCTATATGAAAAAGGAATGAACACTCTGGTTGGGGGTGCCAGAATTAGCACTCCGACGGGCAAGTCAGTATTCTCTCAAATCTTACTTTTATTACAAGTTATCTTTTTTTCTTTTACATATCTCTCTTTGGCTGACGTTCTTCCCTTTTTATATTACCTCTGGGTCCAAGGGTCAGGCCCACTCTTGACTTTGCATATAATTATCTAGTCGGCCTTCCAGTTGAGTGTGTTATCTCCAGTTTGGCTCCTTATATGGTCAACTCGTATACTCGGCTTCATGGGCCTTTAGTTAGGGCCGAATTGTCTTCGGCCTGATGTCTCAACCAGACAACTCGACCTTTTTTTCTCCTTGATTAAATTCGGCCTCCACAATTGTCCTCGAACATCTGATTAATACCAGTTAGTCGGCATGTTTGGTTTTGCGTATCGAAAGTCAAAAATACGGAGCTCGCACTTCTTTCAATACCAAGGCGTCAGAATGAACACGATTTAAAAATCATTATAACTTCCCGCCCCTTCGTACGTCGTTGCTCATTTAATGCGATTTGAAACCGCGTTGTCCTTTCGAATATTTTTTAAAAGTGCAAGGCTTTCAGGTTATCCCACAGTATCATTTCTTCTCCACGACCTCTGCGATTTCTGCTTGCTCTCCACTGTCCTTCTCTCTCTAACCTGTAAGTTCTTCTTCTCTTTGTATTTCTTCTTCATTCTAGCTCCTATTTTCTTGTTCGTTTTTAGTTAGCATATTTTCTATTTCGATTTGAATGGCGAAACACTTGAAAGCTCTCTTTTCTGCGGATCGTGTTTCCTCTTTTCGTCGTCATTTCTCAATTTCAGATGACGTCCATCTATCACTCATGGCGGACAGCGTAGTTGACATGGAGAGGATTGATGTAAGTACGATCATCTTTCCTATCCTGTCAATCGCTGAGGGTTTAGTCCGTTTTCCCCTTTCATCCATTTTTTAAGGTCGTTCTTCGCTATTGGGGTCTACTCCCTTCACAGCTGAGCGTAAATTTTTACCAAATTATAATGGGCGTAATAGAATTAAATCGCCGACTTAGGATTAACCTAGGAATCCTTATTATTCGGCACTGTTATGCCTTGGCGAAATCTTCCGATCGGCAGGGATGCTACTTTCTCAAGGCCAAGTGTAACAACCCAAAATTTTAATTATTCTGTAAAATTTATACTAATATTATTTTATCACAGTTAGAAAAATATACAATTTATTTTGTATTATTATGTGTAATTTTGTAGAATAATGTAATTAGTAAGAAATTTAGGAGTTAAAGTGTAAATATAAAAGGAAAATTTGTCACCTTCAATTTGGAGAAGACATCTAGCCTTGCCAGATGTCACTTATGCATTAGTTGCCTACCGATATATAGGTGTAGTGACTCACTAATGGATAAACTTGAATTAAGGGAGAAAACTTGGTAAAGCCACATGTATGGACTTGGCTTGGGACTCACGAATTAACTCTCTACAAATAGGGAGGAGATGTTCAAGTTAAGGAGAAAAAAAACAAAGGATAGATGAAGAAAATACAGGAAGACGAAAGGTTCTTTGGTGGTGGAAAGAAAGAGTGAGGTATTAATTTTAAGGTGAGTTATATTATACATTGAGTTACCATAATATATTTTACGTATGTTTTGACTTACCATATTTATTTTATACAAGTTATGTTTTATAAATTATATTAATATTTCAATTACGTGGATTAATTTCTGAACTATATTGTTTAAAATTAAACCCATGGATATGTTTGTTTAACTTTTAAAGAATATTTGACAATAACCTTATAAACAATTATGTTTTGTAAGTACCACCACGGGAGTCCCACACCTTGGGGGACTTAAATAACCATTAGCCTTTGTTTGGTCACTTTGTGGCCCTCTATTGTCATGGATCTATTGACCTCTGTTCTTTGCGGAGCAAAGTGCTATATGGAGATAAGTGCTATACGGAGATAAGTGCTACAATATTGTGAAAGCCACCACTATAATCCGTACGAGTCACCTCTTTAATCCGTATCTCTGTTCTGACTGTCACTCTTGTGACCTCTGTTCTGTTTTGTTCGATACTGTGGTTATGGTTATTTATTTACATAATCTCAGTTTTGCTACTTAAATAATTATTTGTTCAGACTAAGCTATCTTAAATGTTACATAACTATCCATGGTTATTTTGTGTCCTTTATACTCTTGGCATAATATTTCTCACTCTGCCATGTGCTTATAGCTGTTTATCAATTTTCAGGAAACAATGCAATTTAGAAATAGCTTTTGGGAAGTTTTAGATGCGGGGCTGCGGAATAGACACACACAGCACTTTTATGATATTTTATATGTAAATATCGGCATTTTTTATCAATAAATTTTGTAATAAAAATAGAAGTTCCGATGATTATTTTGGTACCCCCTCTTAAATATTATTTCCGCTCGCATTTATTAATTTGTTCAAGAATTAGCCGAAGGTAACTTCAGTTACTAGCCATCACGATGGTTAACCCTTGGATACAGAGAGCAGGTTGTGACACCAAGGACATAGGTCACCATTTGGTGACTATGCTTGCCAGCTCTGGTAAGCGTGTCGATGATGTTATGGTCGTTATCTAGGGCAACTGAGAATTCGGCGAAGGCGAAGATCACCTGGACCCTAAAAAGGCGAACCAGGTGGCCATACAGACCCGTTTCTCTCTCGTTTGTGCATTTTTGTAGGGTTATTCGGCTTCTATTCCATGTACTTATCTTTTCATTTGTGCAAGTAACGATCTGAAAAAAGCACTCACTTCGGCCTGTAACGCTGTGCTTGAGCAAGTCAAAATCGCAATTAAATTCTTCGGTCGTCCAAACCTTCAAAAGCAAGGGCGGGGGCCGCCCACGTGTTACTGCAATAAAACCCAACATATTCGACTTTTTCGGCTGCTGATTACATTTCAATTCCAAGGGGTGAACAGCATCTCACGGCACTCATCTTTCTAAACTTCAAGAGCCTTAGGGACATCAGCTTTGAGGGTTCATATTCAGACCCAAACGGTGAAGTCGGCGATCGGGTAGCCGAGCAGTTGAGCCGGTCTAACTCCGACGGGTCTTAGGGTCGCTTGGGGGAGGATGTTGACACAACTCTTAATTTGGCCTTTGAAGAAGTTGGCTTTGACCTCCGATCCACCTCAGGCCGAATTGAAACATCTTCTTTAGAAGACGACATTTTCACCGATCTGGGAGAGTTACCCGGCACAAATGCTGATAGCATAGCTGGAGAATCGCTCGCATAAATGGCTAAAAGGAAAAATGCCGAAAAGATGGCAGCCTGAAAGAGGGCCGAAACCGTTAGATCAGTACCCCCACCATCTATTCCTGTTGAGGAAGCGGAGTGAGAAACTATTGCGATCGACTCGGTTGTTGAACAATAATCGGGCGATTTAGGCACTGAACAAAGGGGGGAGAAACGCCTGTCGATATAGAGGACGAGTCTTCCAAAGAGTTAACCGATAAATCGCCTCGAATAAAAGATTCCCAAGATTTGGCGGCACCATTTATCATCTAATCTAGAATGAAGAATGCGTTGATTTTGGCCGATGCGTCGGCTATGAAAGATCCCGTCGTGGCCCTACGTGTGGCTTCGTCGATTTCCTTGCCGATGGACAAGGTTACGTTCCGTGAAGAACTGGACGTGGTTTCAATAGCATTAGTTGTGCAGTCGGCGATATTGGTACGTAATTGGGAAACTCTTACTTCCAGTTTCTTTTATATGCCAACAAACTTGCCTTTGTCTTGTTTCAGGCGGCAGGTAAATCGCAGAAATTAGCCGCCGTCACTATGACGTCGTTGACCAAATTGGCGTACTTAAAGCCGAGATTGAAATCGAAAAGGGGAAAGCTAAAGAGGCGCTAGCCAAGTTGGCAGTGGCGTCTCTTAGAGTCGAGTCCGAGGCCAAAAAGGCAGAAGAAGAGTGAGCGAGGGCCAACGCTCACGAAGAAATGGCCAGACGTACCGATTTACTCCGAGTGGCTGTCGAGGAAAGGGCGAATACGAGTGACAATGCGCTCAAGTTGGCCAAAGAGGTGATCACGAAACTAGAGGCCGATTTGAAAAAATCAAAGAAGGCGAAAGAACTCGCCGAGTCAGAGATTTCCAAGGCGTTCGATACTAGAGAGAACGCTGCCATGGAGAAATACGTGGAGGAGGTATTGAAGTTTGAGAACCGAGGCTTCAAACACGGCTGACTTAAAGCCTTGACAGCCACCAATGTGACATTGGAGTAGCTGATTCCATATGAGCAATTGGAGGTTGAGCCGTTGGAGTTTGACCCTGAAGAACAAATATTGTGTTAGTGTAATTTTCCTTCATGTTAGGTATCCTGTGTATGTAGTTTTTGTGGGTTTTACTCATTTTGTTTAGAGGTCATTTGTAAGGTAGTTTTCATGTATAAAGTGACCGTTGTTTGTACTCAGTTTATTAATGAAAATCGCCTTTTTGTCTTTGTTTTGTATTTGCTAATGCAAATTAGTGGCTAAGTAGGACAATATAGCGTAATTCGGCACTAAATCTACCCTTGCCCCATTTGGACATGTCGTTCCAGAGCTGACTAAAACAAATGGCCCAACTCTAAGCTTGTCTAGCCAAGTGGGGCAGTTTATCGTGATTCGGCTATAACATAAGTTGCCAAATAAATTCATATATCTGTCCTTGCCCCATTTGTACATGTCGTCCCAAAGTCGACTAAAACAAATAGCAAAATGCTAAGCTCGTCTGGCCAAGTGGGGCAGTTTATCGTGATTCGGCTATAACATAAGTTGTCAAATATATTCATATATCTGCCCTTGCCCCATTTGGACATGTCGTTCCAGAGCCGACTAAAACAAATGGAAAAATGCTAAGCTCATCTGGCCAAGTGGGGCAATTTATCGTGATTCGGCTATAACATAAGTTGCCAAATAGATTCATATATCTGCCCTTGTCCCATTTGGACATGTCGTTCCAGAGCTGACTAAAACAAATGGAAAAATGCTAAGCTTGTTTGACCAAGTAGAGCAGTTTACCGTGATTCGGCTATAACATAAGTTGCCAAATAGATTCATATATCTGTCCATGCCCTATTTGGACATGTCGTTCTAGAGCCGACTAAAACAAATGGAAAAATGCTAAGCTCGTCTGGCCAAATGGGGTAGTTTATCATGATTCAGCTATAACATAAGTTGTCGAATAGATTCATATATCTGCCCGTGCCCCATTTGGACATGTTGTTCCAGAGCCGGCTAAAACAAATGGCCCAATACTAAACTCGTCTAGCCAAATGGGACGGACGTTGTACTGACGCGGGGTTAGCTGTGGGGCACATCAGAAATGGTGCATCCGTAATTAATGAACGAGGTACCTAGTATTTAAGAGGTAACAGGGGTCGTGGAAAAAATCTGGCACAAATGACGAAAGGGGTAGTCAATAATTTGAGAACGAGCAAACACTTGAGTGTGGACGGTGGTCGTGAGAAGGGCCATAGGTGTCTCAGAGATTATTTTCAACAATAAAAGAGAAAGAATGAGCTTGCAGAGCCGGACGCTGAAATGCATCGCGCTACTGGTGGCGAAGCTCAGAGAACAAAAAACGTGACATTAGAAGGGAGAGAGAGACATCGGTCCCCCAGATGTCGAAGTAGGTCCCCCAAAAGAGGTGAAGTAGCGAAGTCCCCTAGAAATGGGGCGTAGCAACAAGAGAGCTCAAAGACTGCGAGTGGGCATGCCGCTACGTGAAGTGAGTCGAGCAGACCGTCGCGCTCGCTTAGCTTTTTAGTCTTTATTAGGAAAAAACTGATGACCAAAATGAACTCAATAGTCCGTGATCCTAACGTGGCGGTGGAATTCATACGACAAATGTTTCCACCAAAAGTGCAGTAGTCGCTTGTCGGTCGGGGCGATTACGAGGTTTTCAAGGAAATTATACATGGGGTGATCCGAGGAATTAACAGTGCGTATGAAGTCGGCATGCGCTTACGCGTGGCAAAAAGAGAGATCGAGTAGAAGGATGGGTGTATTCGGGATTTGAAGCGCCGCGCAGAAAGGACAGAGAGTGAGCTAAAAAAGGCCAAGGCGGCTGAGACGCAGTCTACGTGTGCCATAAACCTAGTTGTTAGGATATAGTCAACCAACGCCTGCTGGATCATGCTATGGCCGATAGGGAAACGAAAAACATGTTCGCCAAAGAGGCGATAAGAACACAAGCCTATGAAGAAGGTTTTTTGATGGCCGTAAAATCGGCATTGAAAAGACTAAGGAAAAGTTAGCAGAAGATGTTTGTCGATGTGAGAACCGCGGCTTTAAGCACGGATGGGTTAGGGCTTTACGAGCCACGGGCGTCGACTCGTCGTCTCCATTATACAAAGATTACGAGTTTCCTTTCGAGGCTTTTGATGCTGCAAAGACGGACAATGAGGAGGAAGGTGTCGAATCAGAGAAAGCCTAAATAACGAGAAACCATATATTGTACTTTACAATCTAGTAGGACTCATGTATTGGCAAGAGGAAGTCATATTGGTTGAAATAAATATTCATTGTTCTTGCGTCTTATTAATCATTGCATTCTTGTGTTCCAATGCTATTCTATTGCCCTTAGGTTGTATCTTTTGAACCGTGTGTTTATTAGCTCTCGTAAATTGACCACTCTGTTTAGGCAATACACCTATTTGAAAACCCTTTCAGCTGGTGCTCCGAATCCGGTGTCTTAGTTATGGCCAATCGTGATATCTACGAAGGGCGCTCTGAATTTGGAGGCTTATTCGGCCCAAACGTGAACATGCACGAAGGGCGCTCCGAATCTGGAGTCTTAGTTATGGCCAATCGTGATATCCACGAAGGACACTTCGAATTCGGAGGCTTATTCGGCCCAAACGTGAACATGCACGAAGGGCGTTCCAAATTTGGAGTCTTACTTATGGCCAATCGTGATATCCACAAAAGGCGCTCCGAATTAGGAGGCTTATTCGACCCAAACATGAACATGCACGAAGGGCGCTCTGAATCCGGAGTCTTAGTTATGGCCAATCGTGATATCCATGAAGGGCGCTCCGAATTCGAAGGCTTATTCGGCCCAAATGTGAACATGCACGAAGGGCGCTCTGAATTCGAAGTCTTAATTATAGCCAATCGTGATATCCACGAAAGGCGCTCCAAATTCGGAAGCTTATTCGGCCCAAACATGAACATGCATGAAGGGCGCTTCGAATTCGGAATCTTAGTTATGGCCAATCGTGATATCCACGAAGAACGCTCCGAATTCGGAAGCTTATTCGGCCCAAACGTG
This sequence comes from Camellia sinensis, assembly GCF_055761805.1. Lineage (NCBI taxonomy): Eukaryota > Viridiplantae > Streptophyta > Magnoliopsida > Ericales > Theaceae > Camellia > Camellia sinensis. Next base: position 179,837,089 of record NC_138970.1, on the reverse strand, counting down.
ACCATACACGGAGGGCGCTCCGGATTCAGAGGTTTTTTCATCATTTAACCATTTTTAATGAGACGGCGATAAAAAAGGCTTACTACCTTTTGAATATATAGATGCATACATGTTAATATAGCAGCAAAAATCAAAAACGAACTGGCATGTCGCAGAAGTTTGGCTTAATGATAAAATTTATGCAAGTGGGTTGAATTCTAAGGGCTTGGTAAACTTCTGCCAGCCATGTCTGAAAGCCAATACGCCCATGTTCCGTCAATCAAATCAATCTAGTAAGGACCGTCCCAATTGAGGCCTAATTTACTGTCTGTCGGATTCGTAGTAGCAGTAAGCACTTTCTTGAGGACCAGTTCTCCAGGGGTATAACGACGCAATTGCATGCGCTAGTTATACGACTTGGCGAGCTGCGGCTTATATCGCGCCATGCACGCAAGAACGCGATCTCGACATTCTTCAATCAAAGTCAAATCTAAGGTCAACATCATGTCATTTCACCCCATGTCAAAAACCTTGTATTTCAATGTGGGCAGGCCGATTTCAAGAGGGATAATAGCCTGTGTCCCAAAGCACAAAGAGGACGGTGTTTCTCTAGTAGACCGCCTCGGAGTGGTGGAATGAGCCCACAACACGCTGGCAACTCCTCAACCCACTTGCCCTTGGCCTTCTCCAATCGCTTCTTGATGCCGTCCAAGATCACTTTATTGGAGGCCTCAGCCTGACCGTTGTTTTGCGGGTACGCCAGTGAAGAAAAGTAGGGCCAGATATTGTATGTATTGCATAACTCCCAATAGACGCCACAATCGAGTTGAGTGCCGTTGTTAGATACACGTTCTCTCAGTATGCCAAATCGAGTTATAATGTTTTGCCATACAAAGCATTTAACATCGACATCTCAAACATGTGTTGATGTCACTACTTCGACCCGCTTTGTAAAATAATCTTTTGCGATAATCAGGAATCGTTTGTTTCCCGGAGCCCGCGATAATGGTTCGACGATATCAAGTCCCCATTGAGCGAACGACCAAGGACTAATAATGAAATTTAATTCTTCGACAAGCAAATGAGTTAATGGGGAAAACTTTTGGCATTGTTCGCATTTCTTTACATAGTTCTTGGCATCAGTACGTATAGTCAGCCAATAATACCCTGCGTTACGGCTCGGTGGGCCAATGAGCATCCTCCAGAATGGGCACCGCAACTACCTTCATGTATTTCGACCAAGAATTCCTCAACTTGGTCTGGATGAACACATTCCAGATACAGACCGGAAAAAGATTTTTTGTAATGCCTTCCCTTCGAATCTAGATAATATTGCAGGGCTTTATTCCGCAATTTATGGGTTTCTTTCTTATTTGTTGAGAGCTGCTCTGAGGAAATAAATGCAGTGATAGGGTTCATCCAACTCGGACCTAGCTCAATGATGTTAATTCAAACTGGTTCAGAAGAGGTGATGCTCAATTCTAGGATGAACCCTACTTCGATTGTTCGTTTGATTTCTGAGTTAGTGGCAGAAGCTAGGCAAGCAAGGGCATCCGTATGCGTGTTCTGATCCCAGGTTATCTGATTCAATTCGTGGTGGTCGAATTTTGTGAGTAAGGAATTCACTGTTTTCATGTAGGCTACCATGCAGTCATTTTTAGCCGTATATTCCTTTTTCAACTGGTTGATGACTAACTTCGAGTCAAAGAAAACATGTAATCGTCGTGCAACAAGATGAAGTGCGTTACGAAGGCCGGTTAACAATGCTTCATATTCGGTCTCGTTATTTGATGCATTGAAGCCCAGTTTGATTGCCTGCTCGATTGTTGCCCTTTCGGGGGTCATGATTACTACGCTTGCCCCGCTGCCACGTTTGTTGGATGATCTGTCACAATACATTTGCCAAATGTCTCCAACATATATTCGCCAGTCGGGTTTAGGTTGAAGGTGAGGTTGATTGGGCTTAAAGTCAGCATGGCATCCCGTGAACCCAGCTACAAAGTCGGCGAGCACTTCTCTCTTAATGGCCGTTTTGGGAAAAAATTGGATATCATACTGGTCGAGTTCCAAAACCCATTTAGAGACTCGCCCCGATGCTTCCGCACTACGAAGCGCTGATCGGAGAGAATAGTCTGTTAATACCCCTATGGTATGAGCCTAAAAATAATACATTAACTTTCTTGTAGCCACTACAAGAACAAGGATGAGCTTTTCCAGTGGTAGGTATCGTGTTTCGGCGTTGACCATTGCTTTATTTACATAGTAAATTGGTTGCTACTCCCCGAATTCTTCCTTTAGTAACACGGCGTTGACTGCCCAGTCGGATATCGCCAGCTACAAGATGAGCGGATCGCCTGGTGATGGGGTTGCCAAGAGTGGCACTGAATGGAGATAAGTTTTCAAGCTGTCCAACGCGGCCTCACACTTGAGGGTCCATTCGAATGCTTTGCCCTACCGAAGTGCGTGAAAAAATGGTCAACAACGATCTGAGGAATGGTTGATAAACCTATTGACGGCGACGGCCATTCCCATAAACTTCTGAACTTCTTTAACTGACTGAGGGGAGCCGAGTTCTAGAATTGTTGTGATCTACCTCGGGTTGGCCTCTATTCTGCTATGGGTGACAATATAGCCGAGAAACTTGCCGGATCCAATGCTAAATGCACATTTAGAGGCATTCAATTTCATCTCGTACTTTCGGAGAATGCCGAAGGTTTCTGCTAAATCAGCTAGATAGGCATGCTTTTCCTTGGATTTCACCACCATGTCATCGATGCACACTTCCATGGTGCAGCCGAGTTGTTCCTTAAACATAGTGGTAACCAACCTTTGGTAAGTTGCCCCTGCATTGTTCAGCCCGTAGGGCATAACCTTGTAGCAATAAGTTCCCCTTAGGGTGAGGAATGCAGTCTTTTCCTGATCCTCCGGATGCATGGAAATTTGGTGATAACCTCTGTTGGCATCCAAGAAGCTCATGCGCTAATAATGTGTCATTGCGTCCACAAGTTGGTCGATTCTGGAAAAAGGAAAACAATCCTTAGGACAAGCCCTGTTCAAGTCCATGAAATCTACACAGACGCACCAAGATCCATTCTTCTTCTTTACAACCACGGTATTGGACCACCATGTGGGATAAGTTACTACAGAAATTGCCCCGGCATCAAGTAACCTGTCAACTTCATCAACAACGGCCGATACATGTTCTACGGCTGACCGCCAACTCTTCTAAATGATCGGTTTGAAATTTGGATCGACATTTAAATGATGCTAGGCCACAGCTAGATCCACCTCCGACATTTTGTATGGTGTCCATGCAAACAAGTCGAGGTTGCCGAGTAAAAAAGAAACCAACTCACGTTTGTCAACTTCGTTCAGGGAAGTGCCGATCATGAAGAATTTATTAGGGTTCCCATTGATTTTGATCCGATCAAGGTCTTCAGTTGCCTTCTCGCTGGGGATTTTTCCAATGTCCTCGAGACTCTCTCGATCCGGTACTTCAATCGAATTCACTTCCAGTTCTTTTAGCCGTTTTGCAGCAACAATAACATAGCATGCCTGTGCCGATTTCTGAGAGTCTCGAATCTGCTCAATGCCATATTCAGTTGGAAAGCGGAGTAGTTAATAGTAGGTGCTTGGCACAGCTTGTATAGCGTGCAACTAGGTCCTTCCCATGATCAGATTGTATGGTGACGGGAGTTTGATAACTAGAAATTTCACATCGACTGATTTGGTACCCGCCCGTACTGGTAGTGTGATCTTGCCCAAGGGGTACTCAGGGTTGGCGTTGAAACCGAACCATGGGTAATCGACCTACAACAGATCCAAATCAGTGAAGCCGAGTTTAATGAACATCTTATAATACATTATTTTGAGGTGCTTCCCTGATCGATAAGAACACGCTTGACCGTGAATCTGTTCACGCGTAGCTTGACAACAAGAGGATCAGCGTAGGGAGAGTTACTCCATCTAGGTCGGTGTCGTTGAAGCTGATCTTGCCAGTTTTATAGGGCCATTTGGCTGGTGTGATTGTCTTGGATAGGCTAGGTTGTAACTGAATTGTATGTACTTGAGCTGGCGACAATAGACTGTATATCATGTGAATTACACCAAGTGAAGGTGAATCCAATCGTAGAGCTACCGTGTTCGGTGGATTATTCTTTCAGACATGTTACGCCAGCCGACCGTCTTGCACTAATTCCTCTAGGTGGTTTTTTAGTACATAACAGTTGTCAGTGTCGTGGCCATGGTCCTTGTGATATTCGCACCGCCTATCCCTTCTCCTAGTATCATGGGGCCCCATCATCTTGGGCAGCAGCTTAAAGAACGGAATATGTTGGATTTTGGGTAGGATCTTACTGATCAGCTCTGCTAATTCCGTATACTTCTTGTCCGAACGTCTGGTGCACCTGCTATCCACTTGATACTGTTCATTCGAACGGTGCGAATACTACCCGTTTGATCAGCGAAAGTCAAGCGAGTTGTCTCGTTTAGCCTGAGTCCGAGGTTCAGGGCTCCTTGGTAGCATGGCGCTTATCAGCTGAACCAGACCAGATGAAGCCGATTTAGGGACTTTCTGTACAAGGCATCGTCTTCCACCTTACAGTACTCTTCAACCTTCTTCATTAGTGCCCACACTGTTTTGGGAGGCCGTTGGTCAACGAACTGCGGAGAGGACTATCGGGGTGTAACCCTATCTTAAAGGCGGTAATGACCATGGAATCATTGCATGCATTATCCACAAAGTTGAAACACTCCTAATAACGCGCCGAATACTCACGGAGGATCTCTTCTAGTTTAATTTGCATCGCCCAAAGAGAGTCGGCTTGCTTTGGCTGAACCTCGTTAGTGATGAATCTTGCCCTGAAGGATTTTTGGAGCTGATGAAAACTTTTTATTGACACCGGCTCCAGTTTATAGTACTATCTGACTGCCAACGGTCCTAGGCTACTTGGAAACATTCGACACATAAGGGCTTCATCATCAGCATGCAACGTTATCGCTTGTTTGTAATGACGAATGTGATTTGTGAGGTCTGATTTTCCATCGTATAGGGTGAATGTCGATGCTTTGAACTTTTTTGGCAGCACAGTTCTTGCAATGCATCGTACGAAAGGGTCATGGCTGTCATCTTCGTCTGAACTATCACTTCATTTTCCTTGCCTGTGTCGTACATATGGACTGCCCTCAGATGAGCTAGATACATCAACTCGCCACTTCTTTTTGGGTTCCTGAGATGGTGAATTGGAATCACTACCACTATCATGTTTCCGACGTCGACGCCGTTGATCATCCTTTTTTTTTCTCTGGCGATCGACCCCAGATATAACACGCGACCTGTTGGGATTTGGCTACCTCCAGGGCCAATTCCTTACGTAAACGCTCGTTATCAGCCGCCATATCTTCTAGGCGTTGTTCGTTTCGTTTCGTTTTGCTTGATCCATGATCGTTTGCATAGTCTATTGCATAGAGGTTGAGGGTGAGGTTTGAGCTACTGAGTCACAGTTTAGGGCCCTTCGCACGGTGATATCTCCTATCCAAGCATGTTTCTTGGAGTAACATCATCTCTTGATGTAACATTGTCAGCAACGAGCAAAGAATCATCCGTTACACCTGCCATGAACGTACTTGAGTATTCTCACAAACGGCGCCAATTGTGGAAAATGAGGTTTGGAAATACTCTTTTATCCAAGAAAACGCTCTTGATCCTTTGGTTGCTATCTGAAAAAGGAATGAACACTCTGGTCGAAGGTGCCGGAATTAACACTCCAACAGGTAAGTCAGTATTCTCTCAAATCTTACTTTTATTACAAGTTATCTCTTTTTCTTTTACATACCTCTCTTTGGCTGATATTTCGTCCTTTTTATATTACGTTTGGTTCCAAGGGTCAAGCCCACTCTTGACCTTGCATATAATTATCTAGTTAGCCTTCCAGTTGAGTGTGTTGACTCCCGTTCGGCTCCTTATATGGCCAATTCATATACTCGACTTCATGGGCCTTTGGTTAGGGCCGAATTTTCTTTGGCTTGATGTCTCAATCGGACTGCTCGGCCTTTTTTCCTCGTTGATTAAATTCAGCCTCCACATATAATAAGCAAAAAGTTCAAAATTTTAAAAACTCAAAAATTATATTTAAAAAGAGAAAAGTTAGGGATAATGAAATTTTTTTCATGAAAATAATCACGAAAGGCCATGTTTGATTCACAACACTAATAGTGAGGTATTAATAATCCTATCAAATTAGTGTGGTATTAACTATCCCACCCCTACTCCATTACTAATAATCCTACAAATTTGTTGGATTAATTATCCATTGGATTAATAATCCTAAACCAAAATGTCAAAACAAACATAGGATGATTGGGCCCACAAATTAATAATCTCAATCCCATGCTTTAATTCTTTCAATCAAACATGCCCAAAGAGTTATGATTCTTGGATTACCTTGATTAGTGTGTGGTGTTTTATTCTAAGTGTAATCCAAGAGTCACAAAACTTTCATGATTATTTTCATGAAAGATTTTTCTTAATACCTAACATTCTCAAAACCATGCCGTGAATGTATTTCTCTCATTTCGAGTGATCCAAATTTTAACACACACAATTCCAATAAATAATCTTCGTAACATTCATCTTGGTTCTGAAAAAAAGAGGAGCCCATTAGGACTAGGGGTGTGCACGGTGCGGGTCGATGCGGTTTGAGAGAAAAATAGAAACCGTATGGCGGGTGGCGGATTGATAAAAGTGTCACTAGAATTTGCCATTTTCCTTATCAAAAACCGGCGGTTCGATTGGCAAATAATGGCGGATTTGCCTTGGCGGTTCGGGCGGATTGGCGGTTTATAAAAAATATAATTCAAATTACAAAACTTAAATCAAAGAGTAAAAAAAAGACAAGAGATACCGTGATGTTAAGCATCTTGCGAAACTTTCTTCTGATGCAGCAAGTGTAGCAACAACATGATAATATCAACGACTATGCCATCAGTTCATTACAAGCATCTGTGGAAGCTACAATGATCAAATACAATACATAAAATTAATATCATTCAGGGTTTACAACATATTGAAAATGTTTACTGTTGAAAAGTATTTAGATTGACAAGTGAGCTGATGCAAGTTTGCAACATGGCCAGAAAAAAAAAAAAAAAAAAAAAAAAAAAAAAAAAAAAAAAATTGAAAAGTGAATTGGAATCCAACTTTATTTTGGATTACTGACATCTTGAATTCCCCTCGAACAGTAATGTAATACTATATTCTAAGGTATAGAACAACAAGCAAACTTAAGTAAAAAAGAATTTTTAGAATCTTATAAAACATGATTTAATAGCGGTGCGGGTCGGTGCAGTTTGGAAGAAAAATAGAAACCGGCGGATTGATAAAAGTGTAACTAGAATTTGCCATTTTTCTTACCAAAAACCGGCGGTTCAATTGGCAAATAATAACGAATTTGCCTTGGCGGTGCGGTGCTGTTTGGTGCGATTTTGGCAGTTTCGATGGTTTCGACGGTATTATGCACACCCCTAATTAGGACATATGCTTCAAGATTTAATGTAGTGTTTTTTGATCCACTAGGTATCAATATATACTAGAAGGGTGAGCATACAATGCATGTGTATTTTAACCATTTTTTGAAATAAGACTGTAAAATATATGATTGAATTCAAATTTAAAAATTAAAACATTTTATGAATTTAAAAAGACCAATAATTGAGAGATTTGAAATATATGTATATATATTCATAACTGTCCATGTAACTATGGTGGAAGAGAGGAAAAAAATCTTAAGCCTAAATGTAGGGCGTAATTGTTGTTGGGGTATTTTGGGAAAACTAAAAAAATAAGATATAAACACCAATAAAAGGCCTCTATTTGTAATAGTATAGATAGATAGATAGAAGATAGATATAAAGATTATCAAAAATTGTAATGTGTAGTGTAAATGCAAATTTAATGTAGTGTTTTTTGAAAGATTTTTAAAGTACTTTTTCAGTATATATATCATTTTTTTAATGTAGTTAACAATTTATAGTCTTGTATAATTGTCAAATGATCCACTTGAGAAAAAATGGATTACTAAATTATATTTGGATTTTAAATTTATCAAATGAGAAAAAAAAAATTATGAAAAATGATATTAGTGAAACACATTTATTTTTATGGGCAATTAAATAAAATGTATAATTTTTTTACCAATATCAATTTATTTTCTTCTTTTTTAACTCAATCAATAATTAAAAAAAAAAATTCTTCATTTTATATTTCTATTTTTTTCCCCGTATCTTAGCTAGTAACAAATAAAGACACTTACCGCTTTAAACTTTATATAATTAACTAGCAAAAAACAAATAAAACTTTATATAATTACGTTATGTTTGGGCTAAGATTTTTTTTTTTTCACTTTTGGGCTATTTCAATTAATGTTTTCTAAAAAAAATATCAGTTTTTTTTTATATATTTTATTTTAAAAAGGGAAGTTATTAAAAAAATAATTGCCAAATCCAAGGTAATTCATGAGTTCGGTGTTTATGCATTAAGTCTCTCCATAAAGTTTGAAAATTTCCGAAACTTTATAAGACAATCATGGCGTTAAAGCCCAGCCTAAAATTAACTCATTATTAGTCAATCGAGTCGAGTGGTGGAATTTTACTGGGTTCGAATTTGATTTGATATTTTTTTTAAAATTACTTTTATTATTTAAATAAAAATATTATTTAACACATAAATATATTTATGCTATTATTTATATATATTAATATATTATTTAATACATAAATAATATATTTATTATATAATTTAAATAAAAGTAAACAAGTTGAACTTATTTAAACTTGAACTTGACCCGTTTATTAAATGAGCCTCATATTTAAACTAGAACTCAGCTTATTTACTAAATGAGTCGAGCTAGTTCGCAAACAATTTGATTAATTTGAAATCTTATTTTAGATGTCAAATCTTAAATCTCGGTTCACACGCTATTGTCCCCTTGAGCTCCGTTTGGTTGAACCCAAAAAAGCAAATTCACTTTATGTCATTTGTATTAAAGTTTTTTATTTGTTAAGCCAGTCTAGTAAAAGAATTTAAGAAGTATTTTTTTTTTTTTAATTTTAGCTACTTTTTAACTAATTAACTAAGAGAAATTTATTTATAAATCTCTTTTAGAGGATTTAGAACTCAATAAGTTTACAAAGCATTATTATGTCCCACCTAATCTTATATAATTGAACTTATATTTCAATAGATCATTTTTTTCATATTAAAAGTATTATGCGAACTGTTTTGTCCTTATAGATTTTTATTATAATATATATTATTCTGGGAGAGAGAAAATCATTTATTATATATATTTTATTTATGATATATATAAACTATTAGATATAAATATAGAAAATTATTATTCTTAGCCTTCGTTTGGCAAGTGTTTTGACTTTTTGACTTTTTAGTTTTTTTGGCTATTTTAGCCTGGGACTAAAAAGCCTAGTTTGGAAAGGGTTTTTGACTTTTTTTGCTTTTTTGATTTTTTTGTGAGAGAAAGAATGTAATAATTATGGGTTAGATGTGATATTTTGTCTTATTAGACTAAAAAGTCTATTTTATTTTTGTAGTTATTTTAGCCAAAATAGCCCCAAAATCCACTTCTCAAACATAGACTTTGTATTCTATTTGCGTCAACACGAAGGATTCACTTTATTAAAAATCTTCCTTAACCATTATTTAACAATAAAGTCATGTTATGGAAGAACATTTAAAAGAGAAGATTAGTTTTATATAATTTTACATGTAAATTGATAATAAAGATGATGATGAACTCGTAACAGAAATGATGGTAAATTGGTGACGAACAATTATTTTTTTGCTATTGATATACATAAACTGTAATCTCTTCATTAGTTTGTATAGTCATTGATATTGTATAATTTACACTACAACATTTTCTTAGTTTAGTGACATTTAAAAGTGCCACAAAACAATTCTTCTAATGACATTTTTTGGTCTTTTGGCATTTTGAACAAGTGCCACTTCTATCGGTGCCACGGTAGATACGAGTGCCACGGTAGATACTTGCAAGTGCCACTGCACCATCATGGCTGAAAACTTTCAATGACATTTTAATGTCATAGTAGATATTATTTGTGGCACTATCAAGCGCCATTAAAAAAAGAGTTAGTGACACTTGTAAGTGTCATTACACCATCAAGACTAAAACCTTTCAGTGACACTTTAATGTCATGGTAGGCACTATTCGTGACGCTATCAAGTGTCATTCATGACGATAATTCGTTGTAGAACAATTTGATCCACTCTTGCGGAGACTCGAACCGCCAACCTTCCGCACCATAAACCTTATACACCACACTCTTCCCACTACACCTCTATAGCACCACATGATTATATATGCAACATATATTATTTATATAGTACATACATCCATATTAATATAAAAGTATATGTATAAACATAATTATTTTATTGAACATAATTTATGTAAAATAAATATTTACTACCAAAATAAAAAAAAGACCACTTTTGGTGACTAAAAATATTTTTTAGTCGCCAATTCTATACTTTTGGCTACTAATTGTTTTTTAGTTGCTAAAAAACTTAACTTTTGTCGACCAAAATCGGATTTGGTCGCCGAAGATGAACTTTCAGCTACCAAAATTTTGGTCACCAAAAAATTTTATTCCCGCCTTAGGATTTTAGTTCTCCCGCGCTAAAAATGACCACTTTTGGCGACTAAACTTATTTTTTAGTCGCCAATTGTAGACTTTTGGCTACTAAAATTTTTTTTTGCACCAAAAAGCTTTACTTTTGGCTACTAAAATTTTTTTAGTCGGTGAAACCCATATAATCAGCGACCAAACTTATTTTTAGTCGCCAATTGTAGACTTTTGGCTACTAAATTTTTTTAGTTGCCAAAAAGCTTTACTTTGGGCTACTAAAAATTTTTTAGTCACTAAAACCCATATAATTAGCGACCAAACTTAGTTTTAGTCGCCAATTGTAGACTTTTGGCTACTAAAATTGTTTAGTCGCCAAAAAGTTTTACTTTTGGCAACTAATGCTGTTTTAGTCGCTGAAAGATATAGTTTCAGCGACCAAATTTTTTTGGTCAGGGAATTTAATTGCCGAATATGTTTTTTCCTGTAGTGTATATTGAGTTTAATTCATTTATTTTTAATCATTTATTGCATTTTAAAAATTTAGAAAATATATTGGCATTTTTTGTTTTTTTTAAAAATGTCATTATAAGCTTGGAAAGTTTTTGGCTTAGTGGCATTTCTCAAAATGCTATAAAATATTTGTTTATGACACTTTTCACCTAAGTGCCATAAAAAGTAATTTGCACTTACCTAGTGTCCTGACATTTTTAAAAAAATGCCATTGCAAATATTCATAAAAAGTTTTTATAGTGACATTTTTATTGTAGTGAAGTGACACTAGAGTCTTGTATGTTTGTGGCTCGATGACATTTTTCTAAAAAATGCCACAAAATATTCTTTTTGTGACATTTTTTAAGAACATGCCACTAGTATGGTATCACTAAAATATGTTTTTGTTGTAGTGTTGTGACACTTGTTCATTGAAATGTCATTAGAGCCTTTTATGTTTGTCGCTTTGTGGCATTTTTCAAAAACGTGCCACTAAATATCATTTTTGTAGCATTTTCTAAAAATATGCCACTAGTGTAGTGCCACTACAGTATGTTTTTGTTGTAGTTTTGTGACACTTGTTCATTGAAATGTCACTAGAGCCTTTTATGTTTATCGTTTTGTGGCATTTTTCAAAAACGTGCCACTAAATATCGTTTTTTGTGGCATTTTCTAAAAATATGCCACTAGTGTAGTGCCACTAAAGTATGTTTTTGTTGTAGTGTTATTTACCAATATTATGCCAAAATTGATTATACATAGATTTTTCTAAAAATGTGCGTCAATATATATGAATTATTTGATGCTTTGTTGTATATTGTTTGTTATTATGCTTATTAGTTGAACAATTATTTTTATTACTATTAAACAATCAAAATAGTCAATTTTCACTTCTTTTTTTTTTTTTTTTTTTTTGTATTTTCACGTTGTAGTGTGAACATTCTCATTGGTATGAGTTTAGTCTTTTTAAAGCAAGTTATATGTTAATTGTAGACTGTAAACATTCACATTATATTTTGGTATAAATTTTATTTTTTTGAAGGTTAGTTGTATATTTGTTATTTTTGTTACTATGTTTGTTGGTTGAACAATTATTTTTTGTTACCATTAAACAATCGAAATAGTCAATTTTCATTTTATTTAATTTTGTTTTATATTTTCACGTTGCAGTATGAATGTTCATATTTATATGAGTTAGTTTTTTTAACGGTAGTCATATGTTAATTATAAATTATAAACATTCACATTGTATTATGATATGTATTTTATTTTTTTGAAGATTAGTTATATATTTGTTATTTATTATGAATATTCATATTGTATTTTGGTATGTGTTTTATTTTTTCAAAGGTTAGTTATATATTTGTTGTTTATTATAAATATTCACATTACATTTTGATTTTTGGTTATATTTTTGTTTGTTTTTTTTTTTTTTTAAATTTTCACATTATAAAAAAGTATAAAAGTATGATATTTATTAGCTTCAATAATTTAAAAAAAGTAAGATTTTAAATAGGAGATATTTATTAGCTTTCATGATTTTCACTTAATGTATAGATTCTAATGCAAATGGAGTAAATATTCAAACTAGAGTGATTTTCCCCTAAAATATAGATTTAGTTTTCATTTTTTGTTCTAAATTTAAAGTTCGGATGTTTGGTCTTTTGGATAGCTGTAGGACTAAATGAGTTAATATAAATTAACTTGGACTTAATTGGTATATAAGTATTAGAAATATGATTTTTGAAAAAATCTTCCATTAAGTTAAAAACAAATTTTTATTTCTTTTCCACAAAAAAAAAAAGGTAGGGGTAAATTATAAATGTACCATTGAGATTTACTTGAAATACGAATTGTCCTATGTGGTTATGAAATTTACAAATATTTCATTGTCAGAATTTTTTATTTAACAGAATTAATAGAAAAAATAAAAGTTATAACTAATTTTTTATATAATAATAAAATTACTCAAATTGCTAATTGAAATATTTTTTAACATTATTAAAAATTGTTAATTGACTTAATGATTTATTGATAAAAGAATTATTTGTTATGCGATTTGAAAAATCCCCTCATAATAAAATTTTAATGCATTAAGGACAAGTACAAAAAAAAAATTCTTAAAACGTTTAACACATACCATTATTGCCAAAATATACTTAATGGGTAATTCAATATATTAAATTTTAAAATAATATAACTTTTGATCTAAATGTCAGTTTTTAATAAAAATAGTATTTTTAGAATTCTCTCATCAAAATCTATCAAATAAGATCCATGTTGACTATGAAATTCTTAAATATATCTATATATATATATCATCGAAATTAACGTAAATAATAATATGTTACTCTGTCTCATAATAGAGTATATATTAGATGAACCAACCAAAAATACACATACGCAACATTTTTAAATTTGTATAAAATAAAATAAAAGTATTCATCGTCAAAAGAGTTATGTGATATTGTTCAAGAAAAAAAAAAAAGAAATTTTACTCTATCCTTGTTCAATTATGCACTTCTTCCCTAGAAAGTTTATGAAGTAAAATAAATTGAATTGTCATTTTCACCAAATAAGGATCCAATTGAGATATTTTAGCTTAATTTTTTCTTAGAATAAACGAGTGAAATATAATTTTTAAATATCATAAAAAATAATTCATAATTTAACTAAATTTTAATGAGTGTGTTTGTAATTTTCCCGATAAGTAACAATCTCATTGGATTGGAAGCCACAATGCCTTCTTGGTAGTATTACCAATCTGAAATAATATTGTGTGGCTGTGATTTTTTTGGGTAAATTATAAATATACTCTCTGAAATTTATTTAAAATACAAATTACCTCATATGGTTTGAAATTTATTTAAAATATAAATTATAAATACCCCATTATTATAATTCTTTATTTAACAGAATTAACTAAAAAAATAAAATTCATAATTGTTTTCCTATACAATAATAAAATTACCTAAATTATTAATTTAAACATATTTTTAACATTATTAAAAATTGTTAATTGACTTGATGATTTATTAATAAAATGGGCGATTTGTTATGAAATTAAAAATCTCAGAGGTGGAATGTAATTTTCAAAATCACAAGAGACGATTCGTATTTTAATCAAATTTCAGAAATATATTTATAATTTACCCATTTTTTTTTTAGTATCTAGCACACCGCAGTATAAGTTTCACAGTATAATTTTTTGTTCACTTTTTGTATTTTATTTATGTACCTTTATTTTTTAAAACAAGTGAAGCTTAGGGTCCATAAATAAAAATGACATTTCAGTAACAATGCATTATAAATTTAGTGAAAAGTATTTTATTTTTTTCAATTTTTTTGTCATTCACTTGTGCCCTGAACATATGACACTCCAGGAATATTGAATAATTTTTCGTTATGAAGACCTATTTTATAATTTTTTATTTATTAATAGCACCACATATACACAATTTTTTGTTTTTCGTATTATTTTATTTTTAGTAAATATTTTTAAAATTTTAAGCATTTTTTTTGCTTTTTTAAATACATCTTACTTAGATGTATCTAAATAATAAAACATTTGTGAAAAAATATTTTTAAAAATTAATAAATACACAAAAATATGAAAAATCTACTAGATTTTTCTTTTTTGATATTTAGTGAATTTTTTAAAGATTTTTTTCACAAATATTATACTTTTAAGTGTATTTAAGTTAAATGTGTTTAAAATTTTTAAAAAAAATATTAAAAAAAGTTAGTGAAAAAAAAAAAGAAAAACGAAAAATTAATTTTTTTTAAAAAACTAATTCTGAAACTAAACCAAACATAGTATTTAAAAATGTAGTTATAATTGCCCAATTAGTGAAAGACTAATGCTATATGTACCAATTAATACCAATTGATGATGTAACACAATTTAAGAGATTTTTAGTATTTACAATGTGATTAATGAGTGGAGTCAATAATAATATCATAACTAATATTATTATACTAATTGATATATATACCATCACCGTCAATGAAAATGGCTACTTCCTCCCCTCTTTACCAAACACTACTCTTAATTAGCTCACCTAGGCCACTAAAGTTTTACACAAAGTCACATGACTATTTTTAATTCTTTAGAATGAGAAATTTTTGCATGTCAATAGGGTACTAAGTGACATTATTTTTTACTAATCATAAATATATATGCCTACTATTATTCTTTAAAAACTCAATATAAATATAGTGGACATTACTGTAAAAACCAATCACAATAATAAAAAATATCACATAGCATGTATTCTACCCGCATACAATTCTTTAGAATACCATTACAATAATCACACAAATCTGTTAATGAAAATGGCTACTTCCTCCACTCTTTACCAAACACTACTCTTAATTAGCTCACCTAGGCCACCAAAGTTTTACACAAAGTCACATGACTATTTTTAATTCTTTAGAATGAGAAATTTTTGCATGTCAATAGGGTACTAAGTGACATTATTTTTTACTAATCATAAATATATATGCCTACTATTATTCCTTAAAAACTCAATATAAATATAGTGGACATTACTGTAAAAAGCAATCACAATAATAAAAAATATCACATAGCATGTATTCTACCCGCATACAATTCTTTTGAATACCATTACAATAATCACACAAATCCGTTAATGAAAATGGCTACTTCCTCCACTCTTTACCAAACACTACTCTTAATTAGCTCACCTAGGCCACTAAAGTTTTACACAAAGTCACGTGACTATTTTTAATTCTTTTAGAATGAGAAATTTTTGCATGTCAATAGGGTACTAAGTGACATTATTTTTTATTAATCATAAATATATATGCCTACTATTATTCCTTAAAAACTCAATATAAATATAGTGGACATTACTGTAAAAACCAATCACAATAATAAAAAATATCACATAACATGTATTCTACCCGCATACAATTCTTTAGAATACCATTACAATAATCACACAAATCCGTTAATGAAAATGGCTACTTCCTCCACTCTTTACCAAACACTACTCTTAATTAGCTCACCTAGGCCACCAAAGTTTTACACAAAGTCACATGACTATTTTTAATTCTTTAGAATGAGAAATTTTTGCATGTCAATAGGGTACTAAGTGACATTATTTTTTACTAATCATAAATACATATGCCTACTATTATTCCTTAAAAACTCAATATAAATATAGTGGACATTACTGTAAAAAGCAATCACAATAATAAAAAATATCACATAGAATGTATTCTACCCGCATACAATTCTTTAGAATACCATTACAATAATCACACAAATATAAGATCAGATTTTCTTATCAATGGCCAATTTAATATAGGAGAATTTACGTGCATGTGAAGACTTATTTGAATATGTGACTCATGAGACTTTGAGGCCCACTAGGCCACTAAAGTTTTACACAAAGTCCCATGACTATTTTTAATTCTTTAGAATACCATTGCAATAATCACGCAAATATAAGAACAGATTTGCTTATCAAATGGTCAATTTAATATATTAGAATTTACGAGCATGTAAAGACTTATTTGAATATGTGACTCATGAGACTTTTGAGGCATTGTCTACGAAATATTAATATTTTTTTTTAATTCGATATATTTTTAAAACACTTTATACAAACTTTCCAATATCAAACAATGTATAAGAGTCACTTGTTAGTATTAATATACTATGTGGGCTATTTAGGGATTGCGACCTACTTTTTTGTAAATTTTTTTATTAAAAAAAATATACTTATTTAGATCATCCTAAATAATTCATAATTATCTTTCAACCACCAAATAAAGATAGGTTGGCATTGTGTAATCTATAATTTTTTTTTTCAATATCATTTATTAAGAGTATCACGTGAATAATATCATATAGTATTTTTTAACTATTAAATAATTAATTAATAATTTTTGATGTACCAAAAAAAATATTATAAATAATGAAAATGTCAAACATAAATCAAATTTTTATCTATTTTTCTAACAACTAAACAAAAAGTATGGATACATATATTTATTAGAAAAAGGTACAATTCTCCATATGTGGGCCTACTTTTAGTTCGCCTTTGCTAATTCGAATATTTCAACTCGTAGTTCCCATCAAATAAATTATTCATACAAAAAAATTTGACAACTATTTAATTAAATCACCATTTTAACAAATGTGAGTTTAAAAATTATTTATTTATTCTTTTGCATATAAATATAAACATATCATATGACACTCAATGATGTTGGATCAATTTATTTTTATAAATGAATAATTTAGAAAATTTTATTTATAAATCCTATTTAAAGGACTAATTCACACAAAGTATTCTTATATTTCATTTAATCTTATACATTTGAACTTATAGTTCAATAGATCATTTTCCTTATATGAGAATTATTACGTAAACTATTTTACTATTATAAATTATTATTATATATATTTTTTATACCATATATCTAGGAGAGAAAAAATCATTTATTAAATATATTTCATTTATGATATATATAAAATAGGAAAATTTTATTATGCACACTCTCATACCATATGCACTTTTAATTATGCAATTTTCTTCTTTAGTTATGATCAATTTTTTTCTTTAGTTATGATATTATTTTGAAATTTTGCTTATGACTTTTTTGTGTTTGTTTATGATTTTTTATTTTTATTTTTTTTAGTTATAACTCAGAAAGTATGAATTTATGCTATTTTCTTCTGTAATTATAAAGTGCATAAATTACATAGCCGTTGAGACATGTGTACCGTAGTCTTTCCCTATAAAATATTGTATATAAATATAGAAGATTATTATTCTTAGTGTTTCCTTTGCCTCAATGTCAATGTGAGGGATTCATTTTATCAAATATCTTCCTTCACCATTATTTTGCAATAAGCTCCTACAATGAAAGAACATTTAAAAGAAAATGTTAGTTGTACATGTAGACCGATGATGAAGATGATGATGGACTCGCAATAGAGATGATGGCAAACCAGCGATAAACAATAGTTTTTGTTTTTTTTCATTGTTATACATAAACTGTAATCTCTTCGTCGATTTGTATAGTCATCGATTGTGATAACCCAACCCGTATTATGCTTAATTATACACGTGTTTATGTGTTTAATATAAATTTGCAAGTTAAGTATGTGAATTATGTGATTTCGGATTTTATATTTGTTGAATGTAGGAAAATATGTTGCAATTAGAACTTTGAACTGAAAATTGAACGTCTTAGAGGCGCAATAAACCAAAACTAACTTCATATCTATGATTAGCATGATTTTTAGAATGTACGGTGAAATTTTATAAAATTACGATTCGTAATGTTTTAATTAGCTTATATTTTATATATATATATATATATATAGCTCTTGAGTTTAACATTTTTTTTGGGAAAGCTTTGCTAGAGAGTGAGTTAGAGAGAGAAGAAGAAGAGAAGCTAGAGATTTGGTGGAGATTCAAGGGGCAAACCCTAGATTGAAGCTAAGGTATGGAAATTTACTTAGAATCTTTGTCTTTAGCTCATCTTTGGCATGAAATCAAGAGAAAATTGGAAACTTTCAGCTAGGGTTTTGAGTTGTGTAATAGGTTGAACTAAATGCAAGAAATCTCTTTATGTATGTTTGTTTTAAGTCCAATCTTATGATTGATGCATGAAATGAGCTCTAGATTGTGCATA
The DNA here is from genome assembly GCF_055761805.1 of Camellia sinensis. Lineage (NCBI taxonomy): Eukaryota > Viridiplantae > Streptophyta > Magnoliopsida > Ericales > Theaceae > Camellia > Camellia sinensis. Next base: position 179,818,285 of record NC_138970.1, on the reverse strand, counting down.
CAACAAAGATTTGTTTAGGGATCATCCATGTTTTTATGTATTTAAGCTTTATTATGAAATTTATGAAGTTATGAAAAATGTGAGACCTTGATTTTGTTATTGAAGCAAGATTGATGTGTTTGATATGTAATTACCCTTGAATCATGCTCGTATAACATGTTTTTGGATTAGCTTTGCTTGAATTTGGGGTTGGAAATGAGTTTGGAGGATTTCATTTTGGCCATTTTCGAACTATCTGATTTTGCCCAAACCGCACGAGCGGCCACGGGCTCCACACAAGCGGAACATGATGAAAAATAGAGGTTTGCATTCTGCTTAAACCACCGCTCGAGTGGACAAGGCCACCACACGAGCGACCAAAGTAGGTGCACGCGCGGCCAGCCCTTTCAACTTATACCTAAAAACTTCAAAAAGGCATATCTCCCTCATCCAGATTCCTTTTTAGACGATTCTCGAGCCTAAATTCAAGCCCTGAAAGTCTAGTTTCCAATGGCGGTGGTCTCACATCCAAATTCTAAGTACACGAATAGATATGTTCAAATTAGTGAAGGTTGTTCACTTTCTTTCTAACCGTTCATGCTATTTCCTCTCCCAACCTAGTTTCCTTTCGTCTCTTCTTATTTTCCTAGACACGGATTATGACCCATTAAGGACTAATGAGTTTAGAACCAATAAAAATAATTGGTTAAGGAGAAAAGTAAGGGATTGATTTATTTGGTTAAGAAAATATTAAGAGAAGTAAATTTGATCAAGATAGTAATTCTATGTTCCGATATGTTGTGCCATGCGCATTGTGTTTGCAGGTCATAATTCGAGAACCGGTCAACCATTTCTGTAAATCACGGTATGTAATTTTCTTTGTAACAGTATTTTCATATGAAATACTCTGGAATTGTGAAACTTATGCTTTGTATAAATTATGTGCCTTGACAAGTGTTTCCGAAATGATAAAATAATGCTTGAAATCTTCAAAGTAATTATGCTATGGCAAGTTTCCGAAAGAATGTTTGGATAAGAATGAATGAGTTTCCTTTTGAGCAACAATTATAATAAATTAGAAAAATGTACTTTGACCCTTGGTAACTGTTATTCGTCTATGGTTCGTCTTGGACGTTTTGTATAAGCTAGTGATTCGCTATAAACGTTTTGTAGGATGTCAATCTTTGACGATTGTCCTGTATGGTAATTCAGCAAGTTAATTAAAGCCTAAATCACGGTGAGTAATTTCTATAGTATTGTACATATATGTTCTTTATTGTGTACTTTGAGCCATGAATGGTAAATTGTGCCAATATTGTGTTTTGATCAAAATGAATGAAATTCGTAAAAATTACATGACGTGTGCAATGTAGATCTAAGGTTGTTTTGTTTATGCCATGATATATGATTGGGCCCGAGGCCGTTTTGATATATTAGACCCAAGGTCGTTTTGATATATGATTGTGCCCGAAGACGTTTTGATACATTGGACCCGAGGTCGTTTTGATATATGATTGGGCCCGAAGCCGTTTTGATCTATTGGACCCGAGGTTGTTTTGTTATATGTTAGGCCTGAGGCCATTTTGATATATTGGACCGTAGGTCGTTTTGATATATTGGACCGAAGGTCGTTTTGATATATGATTGGGCCCAAGGCCGTTTTGATCTATTGGACCCGATGTCGTTTTGTTATATGTTGGGCCTGAGGTCGTTTTGATAAATGATTGGGCCTGAGACCGTTTTGATATATTGGACCCGAGGTTGTTTTGATATATGATTGGACCCGAGCCCGTTTTGATATATGATTGAGACCGAGGTCGTTTTGATTTATTGGACCCAAGGTCATTTTGTTATATGTTGGGCCTGAGGCCGTTTTGATATATGATTAGGCTCGAGGCCGTTTTGATTTATTGGACCCGAGGTCGTTTTGATATCTGATTAGGCTCGAGGCCATTTTGATATATGATTGGGCCCGAGGTCGTTTTGTTATATATTGGGCCTAAAGCCATTTTGTTATATGTTGGGCCCGAAGTTGTTCCGTAAATGTGATTAAAAGAAAAGTATGAACTTCGCTATTTGGTAAGCTATGAAAGGATCAATGAATGGTGTTTGATACTATGTGCTTTCGAAACGATTTTCAAATATGCTAAGATCTTTATATTGATTAAATAAAACATGAGGCTCATTCATTTAACCCCTTATATGGAGATTACTCATTGGGCTTTTAGCTCACTCTATTTATTTATATGTATGTAGGTGACAATCAGGGAGTTCTACATTAGAGACCACATTGGAGTCAGCCTTTTATAAAGCCACTCAAGTTTCACCTTTACGTCGGGGCTTTGGTGGTGTTTTGGCCAAGCTTGAGAAGCATGGGTTTTGTATAATCTATGATGTTATAAGTTTTGCTTCTGGGTTATGTATATATAATGTATGTGTGTAAACGTTAGGGCATATGACATGAAATGTGATGTGAGATATAATATGTATGTTTCTGATCATGGCATGTATGCACAGTTCAACGGACTCCTTGTTATATGCTTCCGTTATGGCTCCATTAACATAAATATTTTGTATGTTTGTTTGAGGCCTTCGGTAATTCACGGATTACTGGTCGGTTATGACCCAAACTTTTAAGGGTGGGTTCAGGTCATGACATCGATATTGTGTAGTTTATTCATCGGTATTATGTCTACAACAAAAAGAGCCTTTGGAGACGAAAACTAATAACGAAAATAAATTTTGTCACGAAATATGTACCTTTTTATGAAGAAAATAATATTTCGTCTCCAAATATATTATTTTTAGAGAGAAAAATAAAATTTTGTCTCCAATCTACCTACATAATAAAAAATTAGGTGACGAAATTATTTTTCGTCGTTATTTTTATTTTTTTCGTCTCCAAAATTTTTTCCTGCCATTAAAAAATTTGGAGGGAATCGTGCCAGTTAGTGACAAAAAATTTCGTCTCCATTAAAAATATTATTAGTGATGATAAATATTTTGTCACCAAATATTTCAATGTACAAAACTGCATAGTTTTGTGTTTTGAAGAGAAAATCTATTCCTCACCAAATCCATTTTCTTGACCCAAATAATCTATTGTTCTTTCATTTCACACACACAGGCACCATGAACAAATTGAATGATTTTAATTTGGGAAAAAAATATGGAAAATATAATGATTAACATCTAAGGCGAATTACACTAACAGTCCTTATAGTTTGAGACTCATGTCATTTTGGTGTGACGATCCCACCACATATAACATTTTGCAATTAATTAATTAAGGTGATTTGGATTTTAATTAGTTATTATCACTACAACAATTTACACTTTTGATGATCAAATTTGGCGACTAAACCATAAAAAAAATTTAGTAGCCTAAAACCTAAGTTAAGGCCGACCAATCATTTTTTAGTCGTGGTATACTAATTTTCCCTGACTAAAAAAAATTTAATCACCAAAAATATAACAATAGGAGACAAAAAAAACTATTTGTCAGCATTAGTTTAAGGTTTAGGCTACTAAATATTTTTTTACTCGAGATGTATTAATTTTTCTCGGCCAAATAAATAACATAATTTCATGAAAGTTTAATTTAGTTTTTGGCGACCAAAAAATTGGTCACTAAATATGTATTTTAGTGACCAAAAGTCAGCAATGATATTACACTACTGGCGACCAATTTTTTTTTTTTCGGCGATAGTTGATGTTTTCGCTACTAAAATAATTTTAGTCGTCATATATTAATATTTTCCAGACCAAAATTTAAGCTTCGTTTGGCATTGGCTAATATAGCTAACTTTTTTATGTTGGGACTTTCTTAGCCTCGTTTGGTTTGGAATTTGACTTTTGTGAGAGAAAAAGTATAATGATTATGGGTTGAATGTGATATTTTATCTTATACTTATTTAGCCTATTTTATTATTTTATACTTTTTTAGCCTCAAAATGATAGCCAAACCAGACTTAGTCACCGAATTTGTACAAAATTTTAGGGGAAAATATTTCATATTGGCACCCAATTTTTTGCCCAAATCTCTTAGTCTTCCCACAGTTCTCTCTCTCTCTCTCTCTCTCTCTCTCTCTCTCTCACACACACACACACACAGAATCAATCACCACCGCCCTCATCTCACCGTCGCACACGACCACAGTGTTCGTCAATTTTCCACCGTCGAACATCGCCACTGCAGCTCACCATTGTCTTGCCTCCCATCGACATTCAGGTTATTCTGTCCTTCTCTGTTTCTCTCTCTCCCTTCCTCTATTTCCTCATTTCACTCTAGCTCTACGTTTTGTTTTTTTTTTTTTTTTATGTTATAGGGTTTTGATTTTTGTTCTAGATTTAAGGTTTTTTGAACTAATTATAGAGCAAATGGGTCTCTTTTCTTCAAATCTATTTTCAAGTATTTGAACTGAAAAGTTTGGTATTGATTCTTTTGCTATATATATATATATATATTGGGGGGGTTAATTTGTACAATTTGATAAACCACTTAAGCTTGTTTGGGGAAAATTTCTAAATGAGGTTATCTTGGTTGTTTCTTTTACGCATGATGATTAAGTTCTACCTAAAGCTTTGGGGATTACATTAATGGAGGGATAGTTGAAAGGTAGAAGATATATTTCTTTATGGGTTTGTGTATAACACATGCATTTAGTACTAGTAAATAGAATTTTAATCTCAATTTTCATGTTAAAAAGGCTAAAAATTGGTATGCTTGAGGAATAGATGTACTCAGGTTTTGTTGGCTTATAATAATTCACTTTACTTATAAATAAAAAAATAAGCCTAAAAATTTAAATTTCCCTGTGAAATTGTTTTGAAGTATGAAGACTTAATCATATCAAAGAGCCAATTAAATGATCTTGGCAGAGTTTGCAGTGTGCCTTGGGCACTAAGTTGACCTTTAGCACGGCTTACCATCCTCAGACTGACGGGCAGTCCGAGCGTACTATTCAGATCCTTGAGGATATGCTTCGAGGTTGTGTCCTTGACTTTAGTGGGACGTGGGAGAGGCACTTGCCCTTGGTGGAGTTTGCCTACAACAACAGTTTTTAGTCGAGTATCGGTATGGCACCGTTTGAGGCCTTGTATGGCCGACCGTGTAGGTCTCCAGTTTGTTGGGCCAAGGTGGGTGATGCACCTTTGTTGGGTCCGGAGTTGGTTAGGGAGACGACGGAGAAAGTTGAACTTATCCGTAGGAGGCTTGTTACAGCCCAGAGTCGTCAGAAATCTTATGCTGACCGTAGGAGGAGGCCTTTAGCGTTTGAGATAGGTGATCATGTCTTTTTGAAGATATCACCTAGGCGAGGTTTGATGAGGTTTGGGAAGAGTGGGAAGTTATCCCCTCGATTTATTGGCCCTTTTGAGATCCTTGAGAGGATTGGGGAAGTCGCTTACCGTTTGGCTTTACCGCCGCAGTTGTCCGGGGTGCATGATGTCTTTCATGTTAGTATGCTTCGGAAGTATGAGCCGGATCCATCGCATGTGTTAGATTGGACCGACTTAGAGATAGATGAGGATGCCTCGTATGAGGAGAGACCAGTTCGGGTCTTGTATAGATGGGATCAAGTCCTGCGTGGCAAGACCATTCCTTTAGTGAAGGTTTTGTAGAAACATCACGGAGTGGAGGAGGCCACTTGGGAACGTGAGTTGGAGGTCCGCGAGAAATATCCGGATATGTTTATTGATGTGTAATCTTGTATTTAGACTTTGTAGTATTGTTGGACTTAAGAGCTTTATATATGTCTTAAGTTGTAAAACATTGGTAGTGTTTTGGTTTAATGGAAGTATGTTGTAGAACTTACCTTGATATGGGAAGTTGATTATGATATTGCATATGTTGGCTATATTGTAGAATTGGAGTTGTATCATGTATATTGATAATGATATGAACTGTGAACCATGCATGTTGAAAATGGTTGGAAATGGAAGGAAATTGCATGATAATAATGCATTTATAATATACATTGTGAAATACCCCTTCAAAAGGGATGGAATTGACCGGTGATGGGTTGAAATGTTTAAATATCATGTCATAATATTGTTGGACATGGGGAAAATCTATTTTTGAACTTGTGTTTAATTTCGGGGACGAAATTCTTTAAGGGGGGGAGGTTATAGCGATCCCGGGTTTAGCCTTGTTGTACAGTGATCCGGACATGTGTCCGTGGACGATAGTAGTTGATTATTACCTGGTGTACATCCTTTCTTACTTTGTATTTGAGTTATAGGATGTGTTGGGCAGATTTGTTACAGGTTGGTTGAGATTAGAAACCAAAACTAGTTGCCCAGATTTTGACCTGTCCGCTCGAGCGGGGGTTTTGGCGCTCGAGCGGGAGTTTCACCCATCCAGTATTTCCTGTGCTGTGTTCGACGCTCGAGCGTGGGATTGGCCGCTCGAGCGGGTTTGTGTGAGTGCCGCTCGAGCGGGGAGTTGGAAGCTCGAGCGGGAGACCTGTCTGCAAAAGTTCTGGGAGTGTGCATCCGGAGCTCGAGCGGGGGATTGGCCGCTCGAGCGGGAGTCTGTGAGTGCCGCTCAAGCGGGGAGTTTGACGCTCGAGCAGGGCGACTTTTATATAAATCCGAGATCCGACTTTTGGATCACTTTTTCAAGATCTTTTCTCTCTCTTACTTTTCCAAAAAGCCATTTTCAGAGCTTCTCACTCTAAAACCGGCCCTTCTCTCTTAGATTTGATCTAGTAGGAGTTGTTTGGTCACTTTTGGTCTTTACGAAAGTTGTGTTGATCGTCGAGGGCTACATTTTAATCTGAAAATTTCAGAATTTGAAGCATTTTGGTTTTGGTCTTCATCTCCATTGGAGCTCAAACTTTGAGGTAGGGATATCCTACTCCTCTTTATGAGCTTTGTCTTTAAATTTTAGTATTTTGAGATGTTGGGGTTGGTTTAGTAATTTGTGAAAGTTTGGGGGCTTTTGTGTAAATTTACAAGAGTTGGGGTTTTAACTATATCAAACCTAGATGCATGTTTGGCATGGAAAATGTGAAATTAATGTTAAGACATTAATGAAAATGGAACCTAAGGGTTGTAATGTAAATTATGAAAAATGCCCTAATTACATTGGTTAATTAATTTGCATAATTAATTATGAGAAATGAGGAATTGATTTGGGAAGTCGTGGGATAAAAGGGTGTAGTTGGATTATTTATCACTCACCGAGTTGGAATGTTGATTATATATCCATTGTTGCATTTATTTTCTGTATAGAAATAACTGCTTTGGGCTATCGGTGGAGGATAGTCTTGATTGTTGTAGACAATGCATGATGATTAGGCAAACTAAAACTAATCGATTGAATGTGTCATAGAGTATGACGGTGAATTGAATACATTAATTTTATGTATTGATTGATTGTGTATAGAACCCTTGTGTTTATATGCATTGTGTGTAGAGGAGGAGATGGGGGATGTACTCCGCGGTTTAGGGAAAGATGGGGGATGTACCTCTAAACCGGATAGGATTGGAAGAGATGGGGGATGAACTCCGTAGACACAGCTCATATGCTTGTCTAGAGAAGTGAAGATACAGCTCATAGGCTTATCTTTGAGAAGTGTAGATACAGCTCATATGCTTGTCTAGTGAAGTGTAGATACAGCTCATATTCTTGTCTAGTGAAGTGTGGATACAGCTTATATGCTTATCTGTTGATGCGTAAGACGTTTATCTGTTGATGTGTTGATATAGCTAGTATGCTTATCTATTAAATAAGGATGGAAAATGGAAAGTGACAGAGACTCGTATGTTATGAAATTGTGTCGTGATATATGCGGATGTATCGGTGTTGGCCATCTATCAATTGCTAATCTTTTAGTCATTGCTCATAGTTGGTTTAGTATATCTCTGCTGGGCTGTGGCTCACCCTATATGGGAACATCATTTTCAGGTACAGGTAGCATGCCACCTCCAAGGACGTAGCTTGGGAGGCTAGAGGCGGGCAGACTTTTGTTGTCTTTTCCTTTTTGATGTATTACATGTATATTCAAGCCAAGGGCTTAATGTGTAAATGAGTTAGTACTCTTTTGTTGTAACCAAGTGTTAGCTTGGAAAGCTGTAAGCCTTTAGGACATTTGCTTTTGTTGTTAACATGTAATACTTTTTGTAATGAAACTCTGTTGAATAGAAGAATATGGAGCTTTTATATATATCAATGTATGTCTATATTGATGGGTTTAATGTTATTTTTTTGAGAGCGTTACAAGCTTTGTGGTTTGTTGCTGTCTATAGCCTTGGCCCAAGCCCAGACCAACCAGTAAACATAATAAACATGAGAAGAAAATAGCCACCAGTGAGTAAATAAAGTAGATCAACCAAGACTATATAGGAAAAAACACTTACCACACTTGGCTGATGGCCAGATGTAGGAACCATACTATATAAAGAAGAAAATTAGATTTAGAGCTATGGCTCTATCATATGTGAAAAAAATCCAATAATGATGAGTGGTTTCTTAGCTCCTGGAGACTTCGTAGAACAATTCTCAAGCATTGAGGTTGTCTATTTTGTTTGAGGATTGAGTGGTGGTAAGCATATATTGAGAAAGCATGTTGTTAAGAGAGTGAGCTGTAAGATTTATACACCACCATGCCACCACGTCCACGTCTATCTTCATTCCATCACCACCACCACCACCACCACCACCAAATAAAGAAAAAAATTTCTCTGAAAAACATTTTCTGAAAAAAAATTTCCGCAGAAAATGTTTTCCGCCAAAACAAATGCAGTGTTAGAAAAGATATCCCAGATTTTGAGGTACTACAGTATTATGATTTTGTCACCACATGTTGAAGCATTTTCAGGGCCTGCTATGCCTTCTCTAACCAATTTAATGACATTCTAGCAACAAGTTAATAAAGCACTCAAATAAGGTTAAACAAGTTAATAAGGCTAAACAAGTGTGGTAAAGCATTCAAAGTGTACTCCATGTGAATGAGGCTAAACAAGTTAACATAAGGCTAATGTTCTGCTTTAGTCTAATGTGAACAAGGCTAAAATAAGGCTAATGTGAATAAGGCTAAAGAAGTTAATAAAGCATTCAAAGTGTACTCCATGTGAAATTCTAGATTTTTCCTTCTTTCCGTGCTCCACACAATTTTCATTTGTATAGAACTTCATTATTCCACTAATGTTCTATTTTAGTCTCTTAGGAAATGAAAATGTTTTGGCCGTATCCTTGGAAACAAAAGAAAATTATGTTCCTTGATTGTAAATGTGTAAATTCATCAATTAGGAACTCCATTAGTAAGAATTTGATAAAGAAAAACATTTAAAAAGTAAAAAAGATAGGTAAATTCAACACTTACAGCCATCCATGAAGAAATAATATAAAATGAATTGGTTTGGTCAGGTGTACCTGGATTTAAGGATTGTGAGAATTACTAAAATGTGGGTTGAGTGGTGTGAGACCATATATCTGTGGGTTTATACTAATTTTATCTTTTGCCTATCCATGTGTATCTTCTATTGCAGGTATAAGAGGGAGTATTGTGAGTTTGAGTGTTATGTGGTTCATAAAAGTGGATTGAGTGTAGTGAGACCAAAATTGTGTGTAGATTCCCCAAGTACCTGTTTTTCTTGATGAGTGTGAGGCACATTTGTGGGTTGAGTGACTTAGGAATTCATTGTGTGGTGAGATTTGGTGCAGGTTTTGTATCATCTGGATATGATGTCATAGTGTACCGATTCATTTTAGTTATAATTTATAGAACTCACCAAGGTGGTGCTAGTGTCACTGTATAACTGCGTGTAAACCTGCATCATGTGCTTAAGGCGTATAATTGCTAAATTATTTGTTTGCTCTCACACAAATATTTGTTGTTTTAGTATCTAGAAGGTCATTCTTCAATAACTTATGAAAAGAGTTAGCTATGTGGCCTTTATGAGCTATAGTCTTATCTATAGTTGAATGTTGTTTATGATATATGTTTTCCATGATTATGCATGAATCTACTAACAAACAAATGCACCATGATTCCGATGATGGCTTTATTAGATGAAATTTATACTTTTTTGGTTGTTGACTGGTTTTGCAGAGTTGGTTAGAACAAAGTTCTTTTTCAATGCAGAAGTCAAATGACAATGGAGATCTAGAAAGTTTGGTGTTGCTTTTAAAATGTTTGAAAATTGTGGAAAATGCCACATTCCTAAGTATGGACAATTGGGTAAACTGAATATGCTTCCCCCAGCGGCCCCCCAACACAAAAAAACAAAAAACAAAAAACAAAAAAAAAGAGAAAGAAAACGCACACACATATATAAAGATTAAGTCATGGTTAAGTAAACTTGCTATTAATTTTTGCATTATCATTTGTTTTACTTTTGGCAATTATTTTTGTGCGTGAAAAATCTAGAAATCCCCTAGATGTTGATTTGTGATTATGTATCAATTTTAAGCAGAATATAACAATCCCAATCAAACAATCAAACAATCAAGACAAAGAGACACAACGATTTTAACGTGGAAAAAACCACAATTGGACACCTCCAACTGTGATAAAAAAAACCACGGGCAACAGCCACAAGACAATCCACTAAGAAGAATTAAAGGAATTAAACAGGTATACTCTCAATTACCTAGCGAATCCACAACGCCTAATTGAACCAACCTTTAAGTGCCTCTTCCAACCCCATCTTCACCACGGAATTGTCTTTCTGATGAGCCACTTCAGATTCCACCAAAGCTTCAGGCTCGAATTCTTCAGAATCCACAACTGAAGAACAACTCTCTCTTTTGTAGAACAAAACACAACCTTTGATGTACTCTCTTTAGAACATGAGTTGAAGACTCAATCAAAACATCAAAGAAAAACTAGCAAAATCTCTCCAGATATAAACCTTAAGATCCAAAAATAAGATCTGAAGAAGTCCCCCTAGTGTTGGGAGAAAACCAATTATTTATAGAAAACCAAAGCAATCCTAATTTCAGAAGAAAACCAACTCTTTAATCAAATCTGGAAATCTGGGATCGCGCGGTCCGCTCGAGCGCCCTTTTCCCCGCTCGAGCGGAGACTTCAAATTCTGTGATTTTATACAGGCTCCACGCTCGAGCGTCGGTTTTGCCGCTCGAGCGGCAAATCACACTATCCAGTACTTTTGCAGGCGACTGCAGAGATGCTGAGAGCTTCCAATCCCCGCTCGAGCGTCCCTTTCCCCGCTCGAGCGGGAAGGCCAAAACGGGAAAAAAACTAGATAAATATAACATGCTCGGACAGGCAACTTTGAATGCATTTTTGCATTTTGCTTCGGGGACGCTGCCCCTCGACCCCGCCGTGGCGCTGCCCCGGACCCGCCAAGGGGCGCTGCCCCCTGGACCCCCGCGAGCTGACCGGGCAGCTCGATCCCCGTCATAATCAGCGAAGTGGCAATCTTGAAAGCATTAGCATCACAAACTTCTCTGAATGGCACAATTCGGGTTGGATTCACATCTAAACACTCATAGCCTCACTGAAATAAAAGTGCGAAAAGAAATACAACTGAAAGGAGTTTTGTCAAACGGGATTGCCAAGAATAAAGCCTAACAGTGCGGAGTCATTTTCTTGAAATGAAAGGGAACCTCGACCATCAAGGTTCTTCTCGAACTTTCACAAAACTCATTATAAGTGCCATCAACATACTCTTAGGTATCTAATAGTGCTGGATGTCAACTTTTTCAATTTATTTTTGGGTTGGTCTTCTATGTCAATAATGTCATATACATCAATTCATATTTTGCTTAATCTAGTTTACATTCTGAACAAATTGAAAAAATTACAAGGTTTCAAAAGTTAGAGAAAAAACAAAGCAAGAAAATACAAAGTATCATAGAGTGTTTGAGGCAGAAAGGCATCACGGGAAATTTTGAGAGTGGGAAAAATTCAAACTCTGATAGACAAGCTTTTTGGTTAGTATATTATATTTCTATGTTAATTTAGTATAAACTTTCTTCTTCAACTAGGATAGAATAAAAATTTACTTTGACATTTAGACACAAAAAGTCCTGAGAAAATAGTGAAATATGCATGTAAAGTCTCGGGAAACATCACAAACACCTTGAGATGGAGCAACATAAGTTGTGCAAACTTATAGAACAAGCACATGGCTCTCGATTTGAAAACTACTTTGAAATTTGCACTATTCCAATGCTTAGGCACAAAAATAAGTCTTGGGGAGGGAGGGAAGCTTCAAATGGGCATAATAAGGCTTGGGAAACATCATGAACACCTCCAGAGGAACCAATGTAAATTGTGAAAACTTATAGAACAAGCATGAGACTCTCGAAAATTTACCATTGTATTCCAAAGTTGTAATAGCCAATGTAAGTTATGGAAACTTACAGAACTAGCACGAGACTCTCGATTTGAAAACTAAGTAGAAAAATATACTTTTTTAACACTTAGGCTTAAGAATAGGCCATCGGAGGACCAAAATCATAAAACAATCACGAAAAGGCCCGAAGAACACCTCGAACACCTTAGGAGGAACTAATGTAAGTTGTGAAAACTTACGGAAATAGCACGAGACTCCTGATTTGAAAACTAAGTCAAAAAATATACTTTTTCTAACACTTAGGCTTGAAAATAGGCCATTGTGGGCCAAAATTGTGAAACAGCCACGAGAAGGCCCGGGAAACACCCCGAACACCTCGAGAGGGACAAATGTAAGTTGTGGAAACCTATGGAACTAGCACGGGACTCCCAATTTGATAACTAAGTCGAAAAATGCACTTTTCAAAAAATGTTAAATTGTATATTTTAGGGTAAATTACATTTACCTCCCCTGAGGTTTCTGACACAGTAACCTCCCCTACTTTACCTGACAATGTCAAGATTCCCCCATTCTGTCTATTTTGCACAAACAGCGTTAGTATTTTATATAAAATGACCATATTACCCTTACTTTTGCTTGCAAAAAGACAAAAAAACCAACTCTTCAAGACAAACATCACTGCTATAAAGTAAAAAACGAAAAAACCCTTTGCTTTGACCAACACAACCATAAAATAAAATAATTTTAAAATATTTATAATAAAAATGATACATTTAAAATAAAAAATAATTTTTTTTAATTTTTAATATTTAAAATATTAAAAAATACAACACATAAATGTATGAAATATAATGCAAATTAAAATAAATATAAAATATTTACCCTAAAAAAATAAATTCAAAAAATTTCAAAACTTATAACAAAATAAATTTTTTCTTTTCAAAACTCATTACTCAAAATATGACTCCACACTCATATCATGATTTTAAAAATAATTTTAAAAAATAAAATATATTTTTTTAATTTTTCTTTTAAAATAGAGTTTTGGAAAAAGTTTAGTTTTGAGTTTTGAATTGAGTTTTAAATTTGTGTTTGGTTATGAGTTTTTGAAAATAATTTTTGAATTGAGTTTTGACTGCAAACATGTTCCGAAAAAATATTTTTTTTAGAAACATGTTTGGTTTTCTTTTAGAATTACATTTCCAATTAAAAATTTTCAAAAAAAAATTCAAAACTCATCTTAACCAAATATAGAGTTTTGAAAATAGTGTGGAGTTTCGAGTTATGTATTTGGTTGAGGTTTGAAAATAATTTTTGAATTGAGTTTTATGGTTGTGTTGGTCAATTCAAAAAATATTTTCAAAACTCATAACCAAACACAAACTTAAAAAAATACAAACTTATATTAAATATATTTTTTAAATATTAAATTTTTTTAAAAATTTATTTTTTTATTTTAAATATTTTATTTTATTTTATAAATATATTTTTAAATATTTTAATTTTTTTATGTGTTTTGTTGTGATTTGAGTGTAGAGTTTTAAAAATAGTGTAGAGTTTCGAGTTATGTGTTTGGGTATAATGTTTGAAAATAATTTTTGAATTGAGTTTTATGGTTGTGTCGGTCAATTAAAAAATTATTTTCAAAACTCATAACCAAACACAAACTTAAAAAAATACAAACTTATGTTAAATATATTTTTTAAATGTTAAATTTTTTTAAAAATTTTATTTTTTTTATTTTAAATATTTTATAAATATATTTTTTAATATTTTAATTTTTTTTTATGTGTTTTGCTATGATTTGAGTGTAGAGTTTTGAAAATAGTGTGGAGTTTCGAGTTATGTGTTTTGTTATGATGTTTGAAAATAATTTTTGAATTGAGTTTTATGATTGTGTTGGTCAATTCAAAAATTATTTTCAAAACTCATAACCAAACACAATCTTAAAAAAAATACAAACTTATGTTAAATATATTTTTTAAATATTAACAAATTTTAAAAAAAATATTTTTTATTTTAAATATTTTATTTTATTTTATTTTATAAATATATTTTTAAATATTTTAATTTTTTTGTTATGTGTTTTGTTATGATTTGAGTGTAGAGTTTTGAAAATAGTATGGAGTTTCGAATTATGTGTTTGGTTATGAGGTTTGAAAATTATTTTTGAGTTGAGTTATGTGTTTGGTTATGATTTGAGTGTGAAATTGTGTTTTGAGTTTAAAATCTTAAAATTAAAAAATTAAAATATTTACAAAATAAAATAAAATATTTAAATAAAAAAAATATATTTAAAATAAAAAAAATAAAATTAAGTGTTTACATTGGGCACTTTAGTGTTTACATTATAGGCATTATAGGCACTTGAGGGCATTATAGGTATTTTTGTGTTTACAGTTGATGACATCAGCAGGGTCAGTAAGGTGCATAAACGACGGTCAAATTTTTTGGAGAATCTTGACATTGTCAGACAAAGTAAGGGAGGTTACTGCAATTATTCAAACCACAGGAGAGGTCCCTGTATTTGTCAGAAACCTGAAGGGAGGTAAATGTAATTTACCCTATATTTTATTGATAAAATAGTAATTATCTTTCTTTTTTTTTTTCTTTTTTTTTTTTTTTGTTAAAGATTGAAGATTAGAGATAGACGTGTTTGGTAATTTGAACAGCAAGAGCTTGCTCATTTTGTGTTTTTGTTAATATTATCATATATGTATTTTGTTTGCGTTGTAAAGTTTATATTTTTGTATATATTAGGAGACATGTTTGATAATCTGCACTTGATATTATATTTTTGTGGATATTAGGAGACGTGTTTTTCGTGGATATTAGGAAACGTGCTTTGTAATCCGCAGTTGATGTTGTATTTTTATGGATATTATGAGACATATTTCAACTGTGGTATTTATGAAAATGAACAAGTTTTTGTATTGATTTGCAATAGATATTTTGTTAAACATGTTATTAATATGTGTAGGGAATTTTTAGGAAACAAAAATTGAAAATTTAAAATATTACCCCCATTTTTAAAAATGTTAATTATTATTAGCAATGAAATAAAAACCGTCGCTATTAGTTTTAAACAATTTTTCTTGATGAATAATTTTGTCACTAATGATATAGTTCCAACGAATAATTTCGTAACATTTGCTGAATATTTCGTCACTAACTTGAAATATTTGGCGACAAAATTGTTTTTGTCATTGAAGAATTTTATTTTGTGCTCATTTTAGTGACGAATTTTTTCGTCACCTTAATCTATATCATTGATGAGTATAAATTTCGTTACTAAAACCTCTATCTTAATATTTTGTGACGAAATATTTCGTCGCCAAAACAATTAAAAATAAAAATATCATTTAATTATAGTGACGAAATAGATGTTATAGAGGATGAGAAATTCAACAATTAGAGATGAAAAATTTCGTCTCCAAAAATGAAGAATAGGCGATGAAACAAATTTTCATCACCAGGTACTTTTTGTGACGACAAATAGACGACGAACGTAGTGACAAATTTTTTTCTTCACAGATCACTTTGGTGACAAAAATTTGATATTTGGAGACAAAATTAATCTGCCACCAAAGGCCTTTTTTTTGTAGAATTGATTATATACAGATTTTTCTAAAATGATGCATCAATATATATAAATTATTTGATAATTTTTTATATATTGTTTGATGATTTGTTATATATTGTTTGTTACTATGTTTGTGGGTTGAGTAATCATTTTTATTGCCATTGAACAATCGAAATAATTAATTCACTTTTTTTCAATTTTGTTTCGTATTTTCACATTACAGTATGTGTTGGAAAATTTATAAAGAGATAGTTGTGAATTGAAATAAACTCCATTTTGAATGAAAATGGTGTAAACTTTCATGGTGTCTTTTTGTTTTATAGAAAGGGTCAAACCTCCATTTGAATGAAAGGGTGTAAACCCTTCATGGTGTCTCTTTTTTTTAAAGGAAGGGTTATGTTCCTTCTTCATACATTTTCTATTCAAATTGAATAGGTGCCAACAAAGCCTATATAAAGGCAGCCCCATTCCATTTTTGATTGATTCCAAAAATTCATTTTCCTTGCCTTCATTTTGCTCTCTTGCGTCCTTTATTCTTCATATTATTTTAGGAAAAATTTCAGAGAGTTATAGAACACAAGGTTCTAGTTCGCCGGACAAATTTGTTTGAAGTGCTACTACAAATTTGTGAAGATTGTTGTATCCTGGAAGATAAACGCCACATAACCGTAAGCACCGTAGTGGGGCGAATCTGTCTTAAGGACAGAGTGTCACACACTCGACTTGGTCTTTTGATTTTTAAATTCGGTTCAACAAAATAAATTCTGTAAGTTTTATTTTATTTTGTTTGGCTTTGATTCTATTTATTTTATTTACACAGAAGATTATTCCAACAATCTTAAGACAGATACGAATTATTCTGTTTACAGAATTTTTCGTTTGTTTTATTTTCTCTTTCTTCTTTTAAGAAAATTATTTTCTGTGGATTTACAAAATAATATTCTGGTTGGAAAAACAAATAGTGATTATATGCTATTTGACAGATAGTAGTAATATACTGTCTATTTTCTTTGACAACTAGTAGTACGATACTGGTGTCATTAACAATTCAGAATATATTTTTGTGAAATTTTTTCAGAAGTAAATATTGGGTTTTAGAAATTATTTTCTGAGTTTTCATTACTTAAAATTATGTTTTAGTATTTTAATTATTGAAGTGTTACGGAAATTAATTTTCTGTGTGGAATTAATTTGGTTAAATAAAATTTTATTTTATTTCCAAATTAATTGAAAAATAAAAATTATTTTCTTATTTCTTTTATTTTACAAAATTTAATTTTCTGTGTGGAATTAATTTGGTTAAATAAAATTTTATTTTATTTCCAAATTAATTGAAAAATAAAAGTCATTTTCTTATTTCTTTTATTTTACAGAATTTAATTTCCTGTGTAGAATTAATTTGATTGAATAAAATTTTATTTTATTTCCAAATTAATTGAAAAATAAAAGTCATTTTTTTATTTCTTTTATTTTACAGAATTTAATTTCCTGTGTGGAATTAATTTGGTTGAATAAAATTTTATTTTATTTCCAAATTAATTGGAAAATAAAAGTTACATTCTTGTTTTTTTTATTTTTACAGAATTTAATTCTGTGAATTTGGTTTAATTTTCTGTGTAGTGTAAATTCTAATTATAACTTTGTTTTATAAATTAGAATTGATGGCTACTAAAACTAATGCCCAAACAAGTACTTCTGTGGTGGCTACAATTGCACCAACCCCCTCTTCTGTGGTGACAGTACCAATAAATCATGGAGAGAAGCCAAAGAAGTTCTCAGGAACTGACTTTAAAAGATGGCAACAGAAAATGTTGTTCTATCTTACAACTTTGAACCTGGCTCGTTTCCTCCCTGAAGATGCTCCTATCCTGAAAGAGGATGAAACTGACCGGCAAGTGGTTGTTGTGGTTGATGCCTGGAAACATGCCGATTTCTTTTGCCAGAATTACATCTTGAACGGACTTGACAACACATTATACAATGTCTACAGTCCTATCAAGACAGCAAAGGAACTTTGTGAGTCTTTGGAGAAAAAATACAAAACGAAAGATGCCGACTCAAAGAAATTTGTGGTTGGCAGATTCCTAGATTTTGTAATGGTTGATTCAAAAACTGTGATCAGCCAAGCTCAAGATTTCCAACTCATTCTGTATGGCATTCACGCAGAAGGCATGTCTCTCAGTGAATCCTTCAAAGTTGCAGCCTTAATTGAAAAATTACCAAAAGGCTATAAGGAATTCAAGAACTACCTCAAATACAAGCGCAAAGAAATTTCTATGGCAGAATTAATTGTGCGTTTGAGGATTGAGGAGGACAACCGCAATTCTGAAAAGCAGGCTAGTAAGCATCCTATGGAGTCTAAGGCAAATGTGGTGGAACATGCTTCAAAAACCAAGAAACAAAAGTCTTCTGGAAAAAGTTCATCACAAGGCTCTAAAAAGAGGGGGGAGGAAATAAAAAATATAAGTTTAATGGCAAATGTTACATCTGTGACAAAGAGGGACATCGGGCGAAAGATTGTCATAGCAAAGGCAAAAGCAAAAGAAGAACAAGCAAGAAGCTTGCTCAAGCCCACATGACTGAAGTGGACAAGATTTCCACTGGTGTAGATGACATCAATCTTTCTGTTGTTGTTTCTGAAACAAATCTTGTCGAAAATCCTAAAGAATGGTGGGTGAACACTGGTGCTACTCGCCATATCTGTGCCAAAAAAAAGATGTTCACATCTTATTCTACAGTGGACAATGGTGAACAACTTTTTATAGGCAACTCTTCAACTTCCAAAGTTGAAGGATAAGGAAAGATTGTACTCAAGATGACATCTGGAATAGAAAGGAACTCACTCTCAACAATGTGCTGCATGTACTGGACATTCGCAAGAATCTTGTTTCCAGATCTCTGTTGAGTAAGAATGGGTTTAGGCTAGTATTTGAGAGTGATAAATTTGTACTTACTAAGAATGGGATGTATGTAGGAAAATGTTACATGTCTGATGGCCTTTTCAAGTTAAATGTAATGACCGTTGTATCCTCAGTTATTAATAATAATACATCTTCTTCTTACTTACTTGAGTCTTCAAATTTATGGCATGGTAGACTAGGACATGTTAATTATGGATCTTTACGTAGATTAATTAATATGAAATGTTTACTTAAATTTGATATTGATTCAAATTATAAATGTGAAATTTGCGTTGAGGCAAAATTATCTAAAACTCCTTTTCATTCAATTGAAAGAAGTACGGAACCACTTGAATTAATTCAAAGCAACATTTGTGATTTTAAATCAATTCAAACTAGGGGTGGGAAAAAGTATTTTATCACTTTTATAGATGACTATACTAAATATAATTATGTTTATTTAATTCGAACTAAGGATGAAACTTTGAAAACTTTCATTCAATATAAGAATGAAATTGAAAATCAACTTGGTAAAAAAATCAAGAAACTTAGAAGTGATAGAGGTGGTGAATATGAATCACCTTTTGATGAATTTTGTAAAGAACATGGAATAATTCATCAAACCACCGCTCTTTACTCACCTCAGCAAAATAGAATTGCTGAAAGAAAAAATAGGACTTTAAAAGAAATGATGAATGCCATGTTAATAAGTTCTGGATTACCTCAGAACTTGTGGGGGGAAGCATTACTTTCTGCTAATTATATACTTTATAAAGTACCCTGAAAGAAAGTGAATCAAACACCTTATGAATTGTGGCACGGAAGAGTATCATCCTACAAATACTTAAAAATGTGGGGGTGTTTAGCTAAAGTGGCTATTCCTAATCCTAAAAAGACTAAGATAGGTCCTAAGACCATTGATTGCATTTTCATTGGTTATGCCAAGAATAGTAGTGCATATCGGTTTTTGATTCATAAATCAGAACATTTCGAAATGCATGTAAATAGTATTATTGAATCTCGAAATGAATCTTTCTTTGAACATGTATTTCCAAATAAGACTGGACAAGAGACTAGTAACAATAAAAGATCTCATGATATTATTACTAGTCAGGATCAAGAACATGATCAAGAACAAGAGTTAGATCAAAATGAGGAAGAAGAACCTAGGCGTAGTAAACATGCTAGAACCTCAAAATCTTTTGATCCAAATTTTCTAACATTTTTGTTAGAAAATGAGCCTTTAACATTTAAAGGGGCTATGTCCAGTCCTGAAGCTCCTTTATGGAAATAAGCTATCACTAGTGAAGTTGAATCCATCTTGCAAAATCACACTTGGGAATTGGTGGATTTGCCACCAGGTTGTAAACCTCTTGGGTACAAGTGGATTTTCAAAAGAAAATTGAAAGCGGCTGGATCAATTGACAAATACAAAGCAAGACTTGTGGTCAAAGAATTTAGACAAAAAGAAGGTCTTGATTATTTTGACACATACTCACCGGTTACTAGAATAACATCCATTAGAATGCTAATTGCCATTACATCTCTATACAATCTAGAAATTCATCAAATGGATGTGAAAATCGCTTTCTTAAATGGTGAGTTAAATGAAGAAATTTACATGGAACAACCAGAAGGTTTTCTGTTCCAGGAAAAGAAAAGAAAGTGTGTAAATTGGTTAAATCATTATATAGTTTAAAACAAGCGCCAAAGCAATGGCACGAGAAATTTGACAAGGCAATGATGTCAAATAGATTTAAAATTAATGAGTGTGACAAATGTGTTTATATTAAAAACACAGACAAAGGTTATGTCATTGTATGTCTTTATGTAGATGATATGCTCATCATAGGTAGTAATAATGACATGATTAAAACTACCAAGAAAATGTTGAATAAATATTTTGACATGAAGGACATGGGCATTGTTGATGTAATTCTTGGTATGAAAATTACCAAAATATCAGAAGGATATGCTTTGTCACAATCTCATTACATTGAGAAAATACTTGACAAATTCAACAAAGATGGTGATCATCTTGCTAGAATACCTGCAAATGTTAATTTGTTTCTATCTAAGAATGTACAAGAAAGTATTTCTCAATTAGAGTATGCCCAAATTATTGGAAGCTTAATGTACTTGATGAACTGCACTCGCCTAGATATAACTTATGTTGTAAGTAAATTAAGTAGATATACGAGTAATCCGGGAGTAGAACACTGGAAAGCAATTATAAGGGTTCTAAGGTATCTCCGATTTACTCGTAATATTGGGCTGAATTATACTAGATATCCAGCAGTACTTGAAGGATACTGTGATGCAAATTAGATATCGGATACTAGAGACTCAAAGTCCACCAGTGGGTATGTCTTTACTCTTAGTAGGGCGGCTGTATCTTGAAAATCTTCCAAATAGACTTGCATTGTTAGGTCTACTATGGAATCAGAATTCATAGCTTTAGACAAAGCAGGGGAAGAGGCAGAATGGCTTCGCCACTTTCTTGAAGATATTCCACTATGACCAAAATCCTTGTCTGCTATATGCATACATTGTGATAGTCAATCAGTTATAGGTAGAGCACAGAGTCATATGTATAACGGTAAGTCACAACACATTCATCGTCGACATAATACCGTGATACAACTACTCTCCAATGGAATTATTTCCATTGATTATGTGACGTCTAAAGACAACATAGCGGGTCCACTAACCAAAGGGTTAGGAAGAGAGTTAGTTGAGAATTCATCGAGGGGAATGAGACTTAAGCCTATTAAATAAGAGTTACCACAACGGCAATCCAACCTAGTTGACTGGAGATCCCAAGATCTAGGTTCAAAGGGACAACCGAGTTGTGAATGACTTAGAAGGATCACTGGGGAGTCTAACTCCTACCCATTTCTATGATGAAATAGTGATATCTGCAGCGTTTTAGGTTAAGTAAAACTTTTAATGATTCTTATATCTAGGTTAACCTAGTGGAGTATAGCAGGATACTCTTCATAAGAATCACCTATGTGAGTGTGAACTGGGCCAGTTTTATGAAATTTGTGAAGGGCTACAATTCTCTAGAGTACTCATGAAAGACCAGGTTGTTCAGGGCCAAAATGAACACAATAGTGAGAACTAAACTGTGTCTGGAAATATACTGTGTGAGTTCTATTGTCTTGGTTTACACAAACGGCTGAACAGTTCAAGACATCATGTTCACTGGTTAGCTAGTAAATCCGATAGTGTCTCACAGGGAAAGGTTCAAAGCCAAAAGCTACCTATCCTTTGCAGAATATTACCAATTTATGTACTCTCTGTATTTACATTATGTTGTTACATTTTCTCTCTGTCAATTTCATTCATGTGGGGGATTGTTGGAAAATTTATAAAGAGATAGTTATGAATTGAAATAGACCTCATTTTGAATGAAAGGGTGTAAACTTTCATGGTGTCTTTTTGTTTTATAGAAAGAGTCAAACCTCCATTTGAATGAAAAGGTGCAAACCTTTCATGGTATCTCTTTATTTTAAATGAAGGGTTATGTCTCTTCTTCATACCTTTTCTATTCAAATTGAATAGGTGCCAACAAAGCCTATATAAAGGCAGCCCCATTCCAATTTTGATTGATTCTGAAAATTCATTTTCCTTGCCTTCATTTTGCTCTCTTGCGTTCTTTATTCTTCATATTATTTTAGAAAAAATTTCAGAGAGTTATAGAACACAAGGTTCTAGTTCGCCGGACAAATTTGTTTGAAGTGCTACTACAAATTTGTAAATATCATTGTATCTTGGGAGATAGACGCCACATAACCGTAAGCACCGTAGCGGGGCAAATCTGTCTTAAGGACAGAGTGTCACACACTCGACTTAGTCTTTTGACTTTTGAATTCTGTTCAACAAAATAAATTCTGTAAGTTTTATTTTTTTTGTTTGGCTTTGATTCTATTTATTTTATTTACACAGAAGATTGTTCCAATAGTATGAACATTTACATTAATATGAGTTTAATTTTTTTAAAGATAATTGCATGTTAATTGTAAACTATGATATTCATATTGTATTTTGATACGAGTTTTATTTTTTTTAAGATAGTTGTATGTTTATTATTTATTGTAAACATTGACATTATACTTCAGTATATGTTTTGTTTTTTCGAAAGTTAGTTATATATTTATTGTTTATCGTAAACATTCACATTATTTTAGTTTTTGTTTAGATTTTTTATTGCTTTATTTTTAAATTTTCACATTATAAAAAAGTGTGAAAGCATGATATTTATTAGCTTTCATAATTTTAAAAAAGTAAGATTTTAAATAGGATATTTATTAATTTTCATGATTTTCTCTTAATATATAAATTCTAATTCAAATGGGGTAAGTATTCAAACTAAAGTGATTTTCTCTTAAAATACAGATTTAATTTCTATTTTTTATGCTAAATCTAAAATTGAGGTTTGGTCTTTTGAATAGCTGTAGAACTAAATGAGTTATTAAAAATTAAATTAAATTAATTGATATATAAATACTAGAAATAAGATTTTTTTAAAAAAAACTCCCTAATTTATTTGGTGAGATTTACAAATTAATGAATTAATAAAACTGGCTCACATCATGAAAATTATATTCTTAAATCAAAAAATGGACCGGAGACAGTTCTATTTTTGTTAATTAATGTCAACTCACTAATTATGTGTAATAAAAAAAAATATAATAAAATTTTCATTCATACCATATCCCAATAATTCACAACGCCCCGTTTGGTTCATCTTTATTATCCTACGATGAAGAGTGAAGAAGAATGTTCGAAAACAAACGTGCATGCCCAAAAGATTGCCCATTCCAGTCAAGGGCATTTCGGTCATTACACACCACACTCCACCTTCCTTCTCATCTCACTGTCTCACAATTCCCGTCTCTATATCAAAAAAACCCAAACCAAAAACACAGTCATCACAACTAAAAAAAATATTTTCTCTTTCTTTCTCGCGAACCAAACAGAGAAATGAAGAACCGCCATTTTTCTCCCGAGAAGAAATGGTCCATAATCGCCGCCCTCTCCGGCCTAGTCGGCGGCGTACTTCTCATCTCCACTTTCCTCCGAGTCACCGACAATCCAATCACCTGTAATCTACGGCGATCTACTCCAATCGAGCCGATCCAACTCAACGCGATTCTTCACTACGCCACATCTCACATCGTCCCTCAACAATCTCTGGCCGAGATCAGAGTCTCCTTCGATGTCCTCCGATCTCTCTCCCCCTGCAATTTCCTCGTCTTCGGACTCGGCCACGATTCTCTGATGTGGGCCTCATTCAACGCCGGTGGGACCACGCTTTTCCTCGAAGAAGACCCCAAATGGATCCAAACCATTCTCAAGAACGCTCCGGATCTGAGAGCCCACCACGTCAAGTATCGAACCCAACTCTCCGAATCCGACGATCTTCTCAAATCGTACCGATCCGAACCGGACTGTTCGCCGATTAAATCGTTTGTAAAAAACAATGACAAGTGCAAGTTAGCATTGGTGGGTTTGCCTGATGAGGTGTACGATAAGGAGTGGGATTTGATCATGATTGATGCGCCGAGGGGTTTTTTTGCCCAGGCGCCGGGGAGGATGGCGGCAATTTACTCGGCGGCTGTGATGGCGAGGAATAGGAAAAGATCTGGTGTGACGCATGTGTTTTTGCACGATGTTGATCGGAGGGTGGAGAAGGCTTATGCGGAGGAGTTTTTGTGTAGAAAGAATTTGGTGAAGGGTGTGGGGAGGCTTTGGCATTTCGAGTTACCGCCTGTTGCTAACTTCAGCGGTGGGAGTGGCGGCGGTTCTGGGTTTTGCTAGGGTGAGCCGGGCGGTGGGTGTTCTAGTCTGCGCCTAATGGTGTATTGTGTATTTTATTTTAGGAAAATATTTGGTAGTTTAAAATTTTATGGTTCAAATGGCTTAAATCTGTCAAAATGACGTCGTTTTACACTTAAAATCTGTCAAAATGGCATCGTTTTAAATGATTTGAACCATTTAAATCACAAAATTTTAAGCTACCTATCATTGTTGTTTATTTTATTTTATTGGATTATCTTCATTAACACATTTGTTTTGTTTTGTTTTGTTTTGTTTTTTTTTTAAGAAACGCTTTGGTTGTTTTTTCGAATATATTCCATCTAGAGAGAGAGGGTGATAGGAAATAGGAATTGTCTGGTTCACACTCACGACGGTAGTGTTTTGTTTTTTTGTGTTTTTTTTTTTTAGTAAATTACAAGCCACTTTTTAAGATCATCTTCGTTCATCAAATCTATTATTAAATTTAAATTTAATGAATAAAGTTATTTTTTTCTCTTCCAATGGTTCATTAAATTTAGAATTTTATTTATTTTTCATCAAATTGAGAATTAATGTATCTTTCATCAAATCACTGTTTATTATCGGTAGATTTTCACCATCCAATGTCTCTCTAAATGACAACTTCAAGATAAAATTTTGGGAAAAAAATTACACTGGCCAGGTCAACCGGTGATTTGATGAAACTATAAAACCCTCCGTTAGAGAATTTGATATCAAAAAGAAGTTATACTCAAATTTTTATTCAAATTTAATGAAAAAATTGATATATTGTTAGAAATACCCTAAGGTGGGAAAAAAAATATCAATTTCGTCTCATTTATTAGTTCTTTTTTTCATTTTAGTCCATTTCAAAAAATTTATGTACTTTCTATTTTTGGTTATTAAATTTTGTTAAATTTTAAAAGTTATCACCATAAATTGTTATAAACATATTTTAAAATTCAAATAGAAGGATAATGATGAAAAAAATATTTTAAAATTTAAATTAAAATGTAATAATTACATTTTTTTTTAAAAAAAAAAAACAAAAGAAGCTACCACTGATGTTTTAGAAAGTTAGTAAAAAGTTGATTTTTTTGATTTTTTTAGTCTATTTTAACTTTTTGTAAATAAAAAATATAAGAAGTGATATGATCCAAAATAGATAAAAAATTAAAAATTAACTTTTTACCTTCTTCCCAAAAGATCCTTAAAGATTTAGAGAAGAAACCCAATTATAAGGAAGATTGCAGGTCTCCTTAATAATTTGAAATTAATTTTTTTATTATTTTTTTTATAATAATTAGTGGCTTGTTTCTAGTTTGAACAAAGACCAGAGTGTGTTGTGGCCCATCCGTAGGCCTACTATAGAACTTATATTAATGATTTGAATTATTCAATATGTAAAGGTCGTTGAATACTTCATTTCTGTAAAAAAAATTATATTAATTAGATACCGTTAGTCACTTGATATGATTAAATTTTTGTTAATGGTAATTATAATTTTAAAAATAACTTGCTCACGTAAATGTGATCTGACCAAGTGTCTATTGATATCCAATCAATGTGATTTTTTACAAAGATAAAGTATTCGATGGACTCTATATATTAACGGTTTAAATCGTTGAGACAGATCCAAAATGAGCCATAATGGGTTGGACTGGACCATCTAATTGGGCTAACCAATTGAAGACAGTCCAAATCCTTTTCTATAATGAATAAACAAATTGGGACGGAAAGAATTCAAAAGTTTCTATAAATTTTATATAATTATATTGTAATTCCTTACAATTTTAATTTACCTTATGTTTATTTTTTTATTATTATTATAAATACATTAATCATATTATGAAAGAATGATGCTGTTATTTATTTTTTTTACATGTGAAATGTATTTTTTATTTTTTCAGGTGTACTATTTTTTTATATATATACATAAGGCGCACTATTTTAGTTTTGATTTGGAAAAAATTTAAAATAATTTAAATAAGTATATTTTTTATTTTTTATAAAAATATGTGTAAAAAAAAAATGATGACTTAAAAAAATAATAAATATATTAACATAAGGGATGTCAAATAATGCCTTAGTCTTACTAGAAGAACGATCATGTAATATTTTTTCAATTTATTTATTTATTTATTTATTTTTTATGATTTTTTTTTTCCTTTATTAAGCCTCTTTTGGGAAAAGTCATATTCTAACTTTTAACATATTTTGGATCACATTCAGTGTGTTTGATTTCAGTTTTCTCGAAATTAAGTTTTTTATTTTTCATATTTTTTTGTTTTTAGTGAATATTTTTAAAAATTTAAATATTTTTTTTATTTTTTTAAATGCACCTTACTTAGATATATCTGAATAGAAAATATTTATAAAAAAAATATTTCAAAAATTAATAAATACACAAAAATAAGAAAAATGTACTAAATTTTAACTTTTTTTGTATTTTTGGTATTTAGTGAGTATTTTAAAGATTTTTTTTCAAAAATATTATATTTTTTAAGTGTATATATATTAGGTGCATCTAAAAATTAAAAAAAAAAATCATTAAAAAAAAAATGAAAAATAAATGGACAAATTACAAATACCCCCCTCGAGGTTTGATAAAAATATAAATTTCTCCTGAGGTTTGAGAAATTACAAGTTGTCCCCTGAGGGTCAAATTTTCATAATAAATTGGGAGAAATTAGGGGGAATCTGTATGAAAATAAAAATCTCAGGGGACAATTTGTTATGAAAATATAAACCTCAGGGGGCGGGATGTAATTTCTGAAACCTCAGGAAAAAATCTATATTTTTACCAAATTTCGAGGGGAGTGTTTGTAATTTGCCCAAAATAAAAAATTAAAATTTTTTGAAAAATATTTTCTGTAAATCAAAACCAAACAAACTAATTATCTCTCTGTTTTTATATATCTTTTTAAAAAAAATTTAAAAATTAAAAATTATCTTTTAATCAACTTTATAAAACAACCTTATTCGTACAAGAGGGTGTACCTATGTCTTTTCAAAATTTTATGAGGGGTGAGAGGAGTTGTGTTTTTTTTTTTTTTTAATAATTATTTTATTTACATATTTTTTTTAACCATGACCGTTAGGTGAACTGAAATGGTATTAGAGGCAGATACAATGATTGATCAGCTCTTTAGATCCGTTGTCAAATCATAATAACGATTTCATATCTGTAAATAATACTACGTGCCTGTTTGGCAGAACTTAAAAGCAGTTTATTTCAATTTTTAACTTAATTTAAGTTATTTTGATGTGTTTAGTTTAGCTTATAGCTTATAGTTTTTTGGAAGTCAGAAATCAACTTATTCTTTGAATGGGGCAGGAGATGCTTAATTTATAAGTCAGAAATCAGCTTATGTTCATAGTTATAAATTATAAGCTGTTTAGGCATAAGCTATAAGTACTTTCCCACAGCTCTACCAAACAGGGCCTATATAAATTAAAATTTTATATAGAATGATATTGTTTAATTTGCACATTTACTTTTAAAATAAAATAATTATGATAACCGATTTGGGCAAATTACATATACTTTCGTTGAGATTTGGCTAAATTATAGATATTCCTCGGAGATTTCGGAAATTACATCCCGCCCCTTAAGGTTTGCATTTTCATAACAATTTACCCTCTGAGGTTTAAATTTCATAACAAATTACCCCTTAATTTGTTATGCAAATATGGCATTCAGGGAAGAATTTATAATTTCTCAAATCTCAGGGGGATATTTATAATTTAGTCAAACCTCGAGGGGTATATGTAATTTGCCCTAACAATTTTTATTTATAAAAGTAACATTTAGTGTGTTTGGTTTGAATTTTTTTGATTAAATTTTTTTAAACTTGAGTTTTTTGATTTTCGTGTTTTTTGTTTTTAGTGAATATTTTTAAAATTTTAAACATTTTTTTTTATTTTTTTAGATGCACCTTACTTATTTAGTTATATTTAAAAAATAAAAAAATGTGAAAAAATATTTTAAAAAATTAATAAATACATAAAAATATAAAAAAATGTATTGAATTCTCATTTTTTTTTAATATTTTTGGTATTTAGTGGATTTTTTCACAAATTTTTTACTTTTTAGGTATATTTATGTTAGGTATGTCTAAAAAGTAAAAAAAAAAATGTTTAAAATATTAAAAAAGTTCAGTAAAAACAAAAAAAAAAATGCAAAATAAGAAAGTAAAATTTTTTGAAAAGTGTTTTTGAAAAAATGGAACCAAAAAAAGTGATTGTAACCATATTTTTGTGATCTTTTTCTATAATTTTTCTTTGCAAATCGATTTTTTCATTAAAAATATATACTAAATGCTGAAAAATATTTTGAACATTGTTTAATTTTAAAATTTGTATGAAAAATAATTTAGAAGTGTTGAAAATGTTAAAAAAAAGGTTTTGCCATAAAATTAATAAAATGTATAATATTTTTTTATTTTTTATTATGATTTTCTTGCCTAGCTTGTTAGCCAAATTCTTTTTACTTTTTATTTTTTAACAACAAACAATCATCTACGTCCAACAGTTTTGTCCACAATATGAAATACAAATTAATCCTTACTATGATCTTTATTGTGCCAAATTTTAATTTATTTTATAATTTTTAATTATAATTTTTTTTTTCTTCTAAATACACTGCATTTTTGTTTATTGTATGTCACGGTGAAATCCAAATGTCTTGAATAAATTAAATTATAATGAGAGTAACACATGAAAATATACATTTACAAATTTATCATTGGATTTTGTGATTGTTTTATGTAACTGTCTAGTTGGATATTTGTGTTTCGAAAAAAATCTGTAACATTTTTTTTGACAGTGTCATATTTTGATAAAATCAAACACTACACTACATGTATGGCATCTCTAACGGTGTATAAATTTTTTCATTAAATTTGAGTAATTTTTTTTTTTTGATATCATGTGTTTTAATGGAGGATTTTGTAGCTTTATCAAATCATTGGCCGATCGGATAGATGACTGGCCGGTATAATTTTTTCACAAATATTTATCTTGAGGTAGTCATCTGAGAGGACATCTGGGGGTGAAAATCCAATGACAACAAACAGTGATTTAATGAAATGCATATTGGTCCTTAATTTGATTTTAAAAAAAAAAGTAAAATTTTGAATTTGATTATCCATTGGAGGAGCAAAAAATAATTTTTTTTTATCAAATTAGATTTGATGATGAATTTAGGAGTGTTTTGAGATGATGATTAAAAGTTGATTGTTTTACTTTTTGA
The DNA here is from genome assembly GCF_055761805.1 of Camellia sinensis. NCBI lineage: Eukaryota > Viridiplantae > Streptophyta > Magnoliopsida > Ericales > Theaceae > Camellia > Camellia sinensis. Next base: position 179,788,494 of record NC_138970.1, on the reverse strand, counting down.
TTTTTTTTAAATTTTTTTTAAAAAACGTGTAAAAAATATAAAACATGATACAACTTAAAATGAATTAAAAATTGAGATCTGACTTTTAATTCACTTCCCAAAAAGCTCAACCAGACATGGTTAACATTGCTATTATTATTATTAGTCAATTGTCATTTTGAATTATGATGCAGATTTGTAAGAGATTTATTTATTTATTTATTTTTTATGAACGATATTTGAAAGAGAATGTGCCTTCAATTTCTATAGGCCTATGTCAGGGACGACCATCAATTTGGAAATTTTTTCTTCTTAAGTATAATAATATTAATTATCTCAGGGACGACCATCATCTTGGAATTAAAATTTTTTTCTTAAATATAATAATACTTATTATTAATATTTAATATTTATAAATTAGGTTGGTTTTTTTAATTTCACATCTCAACATTAGAAAATTTGAAGGGCTTATAATGAGTCCCATCACGTATCCCATTTTAATAATTTGAATAATTTATTTTGTAAAATTTTCAATGACACCGCAAGAATGAAAATGCTCTCGCACTCTTCAATTTTGAAAATAAATTTATTCCCACGCTCACAGCATATATGAATAATACATATTATTTGATTAATTTAAAATTGTAGGCTTCTTATTTGCTGATCCCTAATTACCAAATAATAAATTTCATGGTACATAATATTAAAAAAATGTTTGAGATACCTAATTTATTATCCTTCAAAATTATTTATAATTATGTCTTTAACAAGTGTCAAATTTTGATTTGTCAAATATTCTATCATATGATATCTAACCTCAATACCACATCATTAGGAATCATTTAGAAGTGATAAATTAGAGATGTAGCATTGTTGGGTCTCAATGCTAGCTAAGTCAGTCACCCAAAAAAAAAATAGAGTTTTTATTCAAAATTTTATTCAGAATTATTAATCTATGGTTCGATTTTTTCAGATAAATTATGTTAGACCATTTTAATATCTTATATTTATTTATTGGTTTATCTTTTTCATAAATGGGGTTTTATTACTTTGGTAACCTCTTGGTCATAAATGGAGGTTAAATAGAATTCATGAACTTGGTTAATGATCATTATTTTGGTGTAACCATTTTCTTGTTTAATGGTCATTATTATTTGTGTAATTGTAAGGTCCTTATAGCCTATATATAGTCTACTCTTTTCTATCTATACAGATCAACTATTTTCTATACAAGAGAGATTACTAGCAAAGAAGGGTATTTTATTGGTGAAGCTTTGGGTTCACCATCTTGTGCAGAGTTGGCCTGAACCATACGACAAGTGGTCGGGCTGTTGTATCCTGGAGGGGACAAGTCATAGTGTTGTGACTGCTGCATCTGTGTTTGGATTCTTCCTACCGCAGTGAGCTTGATCTCCTTAAAGAAAACGAGATATCCGTGCCTCAGCCTGATCTATTTGTATCTCATTTTCTTTGCATCATTTATCAATAATATAGTTTAGTTTCTGGTATTTTCTCCAACAATTTTAAGGAGATCAAACATGGAACAAGTACCAGAAAAAACCAATGATGGAATTGGAGATCTCAACAAACCTTTCAAGTTCAAAGGAGTTCATTTTAAGAGGTGGAAAGGAAAAGTTCTTTTTTATCTTAGCCTTTTGAAAGTTGCATATGTTCTTACCGAAAAGAATCCGAACAAAATCCCAACCGAGGAGATGAATGATGAAGACTATGAAGCACATGAAGCAAAAGTGGCTTCCTATAATACAGATGAGTATAAACGTCGTCTTTATCTCTTAAATTTACTTGCTGATCAATTTTATGATTATTATGACACCACTTACATGTTGTCTTCTATTAATTTATGGCATACTCGCTTGTGTCATATAAATAATAAATATGTAGGAATCATGAGTAGTTTAGAATTAATTCCTAAAGTGACAAAAAATTTTGAGAAATGTGAAGTTTGCAGTAAAGCAAGAATTACCAAGAGGCCTCATAAAAGTGTTGAAAAAAATACCGAATTGCTAATATTATTTCATACTGATTTGTGTGAGTTTGAAGGAATTTTAACTCGGGGTGGTAACCGATATTTTATCACTTTTATTGATGATTTTTCAAAATATACAAACGTGTATTTATTAAAAAATAAAAGTGATGCTTTTGAGAAATTTAAAGAATTCATTTTTGAAGTGGAAAATCAATTCGGTAAAAAGATTAAAAGAATTAGAAGTGATAGAGGCCGGGAGTATGAATCTCTAGGATTCAACTCTTTTGTTCAGTCATTGAGAATTATTCATGAGACTACTCCACCATATTCGCCTTCATCAAATGGCGTAGCTGAAAGAAAAAATAGAACGTTAATTGACTTGACGAATGCTATGCTTATTGATTCAGGTGCTCCCTCAAATTTTTGGGGTGAAGCTATTTTGACAGCTTGCCATGTGATAAATAGAGTGCCACACAAAAAGACTAAAATTGTCCCTTATGAGTTGTGGCGGGGGCATAAACCAAATCTAGGTTATTTGAGGGTTTGAGATTGTTTAGCTTGCAGATCCTAAACGACCTAAATTGGGTGAACGAGCTACCACTTGTGCTTTTCTTGGGTATGCGTTGCATAGTACAACTTATAGATTTTTTAATATGAAAAATAATATTATTTTTGAATCAGGTGATGCTATTTTTCATGAAAATAAATTTCATTTCAAATCTAGAAATAGTGGGGGTCAAATAATATCTAAAAATATTTTATCTATGCCTAGCTCTTCTACTCCTTCTCAAGTTTTTCAAGAAAAAAAAAATTTCAAATCCAACCAAGAAAAAGTAAACGAGCTAGAGTTGAAAAAGATTTTGGCCCTGACTATTATCTTTACAATGTGGAAGAAATTCCTCATACGGTACAAGAAGCTTTATCATCACCTGATGCTATTTTCTGGAGAGAGGCTGTAAATGATGAGATAGACTCACTACTTTCAAATAAAACATGGAAGTTAGTGGATTTACCTCCAGGTTGTAAAACTATTGGGTGTAAATGGGTCCTTCATAAAAAATTTAAACCGGATGGAACTATAGATAAATATAAAGCGAGGCTTGTCGCTAAAGGTTTTAAGTAACAAGTTGATCTTGATTTCTTTGATACTTTTTCTCCGGTTACTAGAGTAACATCCATTAGACTGTTGATTGCAGTGGCTGCAATTCAAGATTTAAAAATTCATCAAATGGATGTAAAAACAGCATTTTTAAATGGAGATCTAGATGAGGAGATTTACATGGACCAGCCTGAAGGCTTTGTGGAGCCTGGCCAAGAAAGCAAAGTGTGTAAGCTAACTAAATCCCTTTATGGTTTAAAACAAGTTCCTAAACAGTGGTATGAGAAATTTGATTCCTGCATGCTTGAGAATGGCTATAAGACTAATGAATGTGATAAGTGCATATATTATAAAACTTGTGAGAATGCACATGTGATTATTAGCCTATATGTGGATGATCTACTTATCTTTGGCTCTAATTTGCATATTATAAATGAGACTAAAAATATGCTTAATAGCCACTTTGATATGAAAGATCTTGGTGACGCTAATTTTATTTTGGGAATTAAAATTACCAAGACTAAAGATGGCATTTTTCTTGATCAGTCGCATTATGTTGAGAAAATTTTAAAGAAATATAATTTTCTAGACTGTAAACATGTTGCTACTCCTTTTGATGCAAGCATACACTTATCTGTTGTAACAAATGAAAAAGAAGTGATTAATCAAAGGGAATATGCTAGCATAATTGGTAGTTTGAGATATACTACTGACTGTACTAGACCTGACATTGCATATGCTGTTGGAGTACTTAGCAGGTTTACTAGCAAACCAAGTCGAGATCATTGGCTAGCCATGGGAAGAATTATGAGATATTTATTTGGAATAAAAAATTATGGTTTGTTTTATAACAAGTATCTTGCGGTACTTGAGGGATATAGTGATGCCGATTGGAACACTTTGTCAGGTGATTCTCTCTCTACCTCGGGTTTTATTTTTACCTTGGGTGATGGTGCTATATGTTGGAAGTCCAAAAAACATACGATAATTGCTAATTCTACAATGGAAGCTGAGCTTATAGCGTTAGTTTCAGCATGTGAGGAAGCGAATTGGTTGAGAGATTTGTTACATGAAATTCCTTTTTGGGAAAAACCAATTCCTCCTGTGTTAATTCATTGTGATAGCACTGCTGTTACTGGTAGAGTGAACAATCATTTTTATAATGGTAAATCCAGACCTATTAGAAGAAAACACAGTAATGTGAGATCCTATTTGAGTAATGGCATCATAACTGTGAATTATGTAAGATCTTGTGATAATCTTGCGGATCCGTTAACCCAAGGCCTTGACGAGAGATAGGGTCTGGAATACATCGAGGGGGATGGGTTTGAAGCCTATAAAATCAAAAACCATGTATGAGGATACCCAACTTATGGACCAGAGATCCTATAACTAGGTTCAATGGGAAGAACGAATCATATGGTGGTTGTAAAAAATGCACTCTTTAATATTTTGTTATCCATCCATATGATGTAAGTGCATTTGTCCTGTAATGTTGGAGGGTTGAGTTTTTATACTCTTAATGAAATTCTGTAGCTCTTGTTGAGTGGGGTGTGTAAATTATAGGAACATCCTTGACAGATTTCACCTCTGTGAGCATGGAAGTGGGACCGCTTTCTATGAGAACAAGGCTTATTCTAAAAAATGCTCATGAAAACTGGGATTAGCACAAGGCCGTAATGTGCTGGCTATTAAAGCTCATGTCAACACTTGGATTATTATGTATGAGCAGTAATACTTTGTTTCTCCTAAGCAGTCATAGTTCAAGTTTGAGACCACTACTGACTCTGGAGTAGAGGTTGCTGTTTCACTAATGAAGGTTCAATGCAGAGCACACTTTTGTTTGGTAATCTCTTTTATCTTTGTTGATATTAAAATGAGTGGGGGATTGCTAGACCATTTTAATATCTTATATTTATTTATTGGTTTATCTTTTTCATAAATGGGGTTTTATTACTTTGGTAACCTCTTGGTCATAAATGGAGGTTAAATAGAATTCATGAACTTGGTTAATGATCATTATTTTGGTGTAACCATTTTCTTGTTTAATGGTCATTATTATTGGTGTAACTGTAAGGTCCTTATAGCCTATATATAGTCTACTCTTTTCTATCTATACAGATCAACTATTTTCTATACAAGAGAGATTACTAGCAAAGAAGAGTGTTTTATTGGTGGAGCTTTGGGTTCACCATCTTGTGCAGAGTTGGCATGAACCATACAACAAGTGGTCGGGCTGTTGTATCCTGACGGGGACAAGTCATAGTGTTGTGACTGCTGCATCGGTATTTGGATTCTTCCTACCACAGTGGGCTTGATCTCCTTAAAGAAAACAAGATATATGTGCCTCAGCCTGATCTATTTGTATCTCATTTTCTTTGCATCATTTATCAATAATATAGTTTAGTTTCTGGTATTTTCTCCAACAAATTACAAATACACTCACAAATTACAAAGATTTATTTAAAATACAAATTACTCCTTCTAATTTTGAAAATTACATTCTATCCCTTCAAGTTTTTAACCGCATAACAAATTGTCCCTTTTATTAACAAATTATCAATTCAATTAACAGTTTTTAATAATGTTAAAAATATATTTTAATTAACAATTAAGTAATTTTATTGTTATATAGGATAGTAATTATAAATTTTATTTTTTATATTAATTTTGTTAAATAAAATTTCTGACAAATGAATGTTTGTAATTTTTAAAAACATAAAAACAATAATCTGTATTTTAAACAAATTTTAAAAGATATATTTATAATTTATCCAACTTTTTTTATACATAAACCTACACAATATCATTTCAATTCCCCCTTACAATCATCTTCTGTAATGCTAGGGATCATAAATATTTTATTAATATTTTTATCAAATATTTCATATTTTTATTAAATTTCTCATATGAATGTGAGACCCACATAATATAAATCTTATATCTATATAAAATATTTGATAAAAATATTAATAAAACATTTAAACTTCTTAACATTTCTCATAAAGAGTAAATTACAAATACATTCTCTAAGATTTGATTAAAATATGAATCGCCTCCTGTGGTTTTGAAAATTACCCCTGAGAATTTTAATTTCATAACAAATCGTTCATTTTATTAATAAATCATCAAGTCAATTAACAATTTTTTATGATATTAAAAATATATTTCAATTAATAATTTAGGTAATTTATTCATTATATAGGAGAGTAATTATGAATTTTATTTTTTTACTTTCTTCTGTTAAATAAAAAAATTTAATAAAAAAAATTTATAACTTTTTAAAATACAAAAGATAATTTATATGTTAAATAAATCTCAAAATATATATTTTTAATTTATCTACTTCTAAAAATTTGGTTTACTTTGAGGCCCCGTTTATTTTTAGAGATAGAATTGAGGGAATTGATAGTGACGGGATTCATAGTGAGGGGTGTTAGTGAGGGGATTAATAGTGAGGGGGTGTTAGTGAGGGGATTGATAGTGAGGGAATTAAGTAAAATTGTGTTTGTTTTGAAGATAATTGTTAATGTAGGGACTGTTAAATTATTTTTATATAAAATAATAAAACAAATAAAAAAATACAAAAACAATAAACAAATAAAAAATGGCCAACATGTAAAAAAAAATTTAAAAAAAAATAAAATAAAGAATTTTTAGAAAAAAATAAAACAAATAAAATAATGATTTTTACTTAATAAAAAATATAAAAAATTAAATATTAATGTTCAAAAAAAATGTCCGACATGTAAAAAATAAAATAAAAATAATAAATTTCTAATCCGCCGGACTATTTTTCTAATATCAAATCCTGGAGGCCCATCCGAATTTTCTTGAGAAGGCGCATCTTAATTCGGAGTTCACTATCAATTCTCTCATCTCTCAAAACAAATATAATATTAATGGATCCCACTTCACAATCAATCTCAATTCTCCCTCTAACTCTCCAAACAAACGGCCCGAGGGATTGGGATTTCTGACCAAAAGATTTAAACGTGTCAGATATGGTGACCTTAAGAGGTGAGAAATGAAAAGTAAAATAAGTGAGAGTACTAATTAGTGTTATCACTAATAATGTGATAGTGGGTCTCACCATGAATGATTTGATATTTTGACCTTAGTATTATATATATATATATTTTTTATTGAATATTATATTATTAGTAATCTTTTTAGAGTTTCAAAATTAATGGTCCTATCATTTTTGAAATGAAAATGGGCGTATGATAATGGCAACGTGATAGATGGGAGTGGAATGGGACCACTTGGTTTGATGTCAGGTCTGCATGAAAAAAGACAACCGAGATGGGAAATATATGGGTCGGTTTAGTTTAGTTTTAAAATTATAATTGAAGTATAAAATTATATTTTGAGTTTTAAATTTTTTAATTATGATTTAAAAAAATTATTTAATTATGAGTTTTGAAAATAATTTTAGAATGATTTATATTTTTTTTGATTAATTGAGGTTATAAAATGTGGGAAATGAGAGAGAAAAAATGATTGTTTGATTGATTAATAATAATAATAATAAAGAGGAGAAGAGTTTAAAAATAATTTTGAATTATATTTTAAAAAAGCAATGATACATTTCTTAATTTTAGAGCTCTAATGATGTGGCAAAAAATAAAAAAAAAATCAAAACATTACATCACAGTGGGCTCCCGCCTATTAGAGCTCTTTTATTAGAGCTTCCAATAATTTTTCATTTTAAAAATATGTTTAGCTAATATGTTGTATCTAAATCATGATTTAAAAACAAAATTGAGTTTTGAAAAGTAAACAAAATGCTACCTATATTTTTTTGGTAATAATGATAGAGAGTTCTAATTTTGAAACTCTAAAGAGATCTCTAATTATGTGGCAAGAGAAAAAAATATATATAGACACACATATTACATCACATGTAAACCCCACTCCTTATTACATCCCTAAAACTCTATTTAAAACTCTAAAATTAAAACTCTCAATCTTTTATTATTATTATTATTATTTTTTGGTATTGAGACACTGATCAAAAAGAGTTGAGATCCTCTCCTTGAACTCTCTCACTGTCTCCCTACTTGCAACAGTGAAGATGCACTATGCGTTGATTTAACGGTTCAGATTTGACTATTTAAAAATAAAAATAATAATAAAATAAATTCAAATTTACTTTTCCGTTCAAATATGAACCGATGAATCAATTTATAGTACATCTCTATCATTATAAATATAGATAGAAAAATAAGAAAAAAAGTTTAAGGAGAGAATCAACTCAATAAGAAGTACTTGTTTTTGTTGGGGTCACCCGTGACTCCCTCCATAACAAAAGGTGTAATTCCGGCTCCAAAAAAATAAAAATAAAAAAATATATGGAGCATTCGTTTGGAAAGCGGCTCTTTAGGCTGGTTTGGTAGTTACTTTTTGGAGAAATTATACCCCAGTAGTTTGTTAGAAAAATTATTAAAAAAAATTATAAATTTTATAAATATTAATAATTATAATTATAATTTTTTTTCACTATCATATATAATTTTTCAAAACATTTCATGGGTAGTAATTTTTCATTACTTTTTTAGTTAAAAAGTTTATAAGTAAAATTAAAATGTCATATCAAATACATTAATTTTTTTTTTCACAATTATTTATTCAATCAAAAGAATCATTTCAAACATTAATTTTTTTCATTTCATAAAAAAGTCAATATATATATATTTAAAAAAATATATATATATATATATTTAAAAAAAAAAAAAACACTAACAAAGTTAGGTTGCCAACATTAAACAAGTTTCAATATAGGCAATTAATCATATTTGAAATAAGGGTCTTGCTAACAAATATTCCTCGGATACAAATAAAAGATAAAAAAATTTAAAGAAAACAAGACATTTTTCACTAAATTCAATGCACTTTTATTGAAATTAATATACTTTTTAATAATTTTACATATTCACGACACTTTATACACACTTTCGAACACTGAACAATGTATAGGGACACTTGTTAGCATTTGCCTTGCAATAAAAAGATTCTCAAAAGATTCATTACTCCATAATAGTGTGTCGTATCCCAATTTTATCTTTCTTATTTAACATGAATAACAATTTTATAAATAATTTTAACTTAATTAAAATTTCAAATTTTAATTGTAAAAATTATTAATCTTATACTTATAATTTTGTTTATGAAAAATCATTTAATTTGAACAATTAAACATAATTTAATTATAAACTTTATAATAAATTAAAATTATTTATGAAATTTTTTGTTCATATTTTAATGAAAAAGATAAAATGAAAATAAAATATACTATTATGAACAATTGATTTTTTTATTTATTTATAACAATTTATAAAAAAAAAGTGGATTTATTTGTTAATATTAAAATTTGATATAACTTAATAATAATTTTCAAAACAAAAAAGAACTTATTGATAATTTTTTGATTGTGATTTATGATTTTTTTAATACAATATCATAATTTATACAATTAAAAAATATTATTTTACTTAGATTAAAAATATTTATAAAATTGTTGTTCATGTTAAATGAGGAGTAAAATTGAGATAACATTCACCATTATGGAGAAGTGAGTTTTTTGGAAATATGTTATCGAAAATAGGACTTAATTGTCTATAATGAAACTTGATAAGACTTAATAGTAATTTTATGAACAAAGTAGATTGGTTATTTTTCAAAAAAAAAGAAAAAAGAAAATCAAATATGTTTGGAAATGATTTTTTGAGTTAAAAAAAAACCTTGTAAATGGTATGATGAATGAAAATGAATATTTGACTTTGGTGGACTTACTCTACATTTATATATTTTGGTGATTAGAACTGCTCATCTTGTTGGATCTTTCGATCAATCATTAATTACACAAAAAAAAGTTGATTGAATAGCAGTCAAGTGATTTATATTTTGTTTATCTTAAAAATGATGATTAATTTTCAAAATTGTATTTGCCATTCATTTTTGTAAATATATATAATTTAATCATATTTTACTGATGTTCAATTAATTTAATGTTTTATATTAATAATCCACTTGATAAATAGTACAAAATGAATACTTTAAATCATCAAAATAAACCTAAGATAAACCTATTAGTCTTAATATCGTCTCTCCAACTAAATTATAAATAAGGGAGAAACTCCTCGCTTAATTGGATAAAATTTCGTGTAAAACTGAATTTGAGACAAATTGAGGTCAAGAAGTGATAAAGATGTTTTAAATAACTTTTACATTTGATATACATTTGAGTCAACAATTAAATATGATCTTACAACTCACACCTTTCACCATTTTGTTGTTGTTTTTGATTTTTTTGGATGTCACCTTTGTCACCTTATTACAATGGAAAAATAATAATCCTATTAAATATTAAAAATTGTAACGTTAGCATTGGACTATTGTCCGATTGGCCTTTGGTGTTGCTTTTGTCGCAGTGTTAAGTGGTCACTAGAAGAAACCACTTAGTCCAAAGTAATGTTTGGTTTCATTGGAAGACTGAGATCTACATGTTAGTTTTTTTTATTTTTTTATTTTTAGAATGTTTCTGTAATATTTCAGGCAATTCTAACATCAAAATGATATTTGGTCATTGGAATACATTTGAACATCTAGAATTAACGTCAATACCAAACAAGTTTTTTTTGTTGTATTTCTTATTCATTCAAAATTTAATTAAATTAAATTTTTTTTAATTATTAAAGTCAGTGCTAAAGATGCATGAAAAGTCTTGTTCGAGTCATGAAAGTGCGAGATTGGTTGAGTGGGAAAAACTAGTTTGGGAACTCATAAAGTGAAAAAAAAAAAAAAAAAAAAAACTTGCAAATTTTGAGAGGGGGATTGTTCAAGGCATCAAAGTGTGAGATGGGTTGAGTGGGAAAAGCTTGTTTGATAGACAAGAAAGTGAAAAAAAAAAAAAAAAAAACCTCTGGCGAAAGCTTGTTTGATAGCTAAGAAAGTGAGAGAGAAAATTTTTTAACAAATGTTGAGAGTGGGATTTGAACCCACGCCCTTTCGGACCAGAACCTTAATCTGGCACCTTAGACCAACTCGGCCATCTCAACACTTCGAAATAAAATTTTCAGATTTTATATTTAATTATTCATTTAAATTTCCTCCCAATATTTTAGTTGAAGAGAAGGATTCTCTCCAATGGTCCAGTTGTGGAGGGTCTAGTTTTGAGGCTCTGGGCTTACTTTATGATTTGAACGGTATACATTTTAGTTTTTGATTAGTGAATCATTTACAAAAAAAAAAAAAATTTAATTTATAAGATATCATTAGTCATGTGATTTGAATTGTATAGATTTTAGTTTTTGATTAATCAGGTTAATTAGATATCATTAGTCATATAATCGAATCACATTTGCTTCAAAAAGTTGATGATTTATTGTCAAAAGCATATTTGTCATTTATTTTATTAAAAACAAATATAATTTAATTATGTTTCAATCAATATACAATTAATTTAAATTTTTACATAGATGATTTACTTGATAGACACTAAAAAAATATACAATTCGGACTAACAAAATGGCCATGATGTGAGCCTTAGCGCCCAAATTGGATCTACTTGTGATGTTTTGAGAAATTAGTAAAAAAATGATTTTTTAACTTTTTTGTGTAAAAAAAAACTGATTTTTTATACTTTTTTTTTTATGACTTTTTTTTATGTAAAAGAGTTAAAAAGCAAAAAAAAAACTAATTTTTTAGCTTGTTCCCAAAATACAATGAAAAAATAAATTACGTGGTGTTCCATTTGAAATGAAAAAAATATAAATAGTCCAACAATTTGATATACAGTTACACTAATCTCCATTCTAATAATGGTCATGTTGATGGGAGCTGCTACATGCAAGTGTGGAAAGAAATTATATTAGTGCATTTAAAAGCTTTTATAGACAGTGTTAATTACGAATATAACAAAATTAATTTTTTACCCTAAAATATTTTGTATTTTTTTAATCATCAAATCTAACATAAATGTTAAAATAGAAAATTTCTCCTTCTCTTTAGGTTCGATGAGGATGGGAAGGAGAGACTTCACTATCCTGCACCCATACGACACGCCTCGTGAAATATATTTAGATCATATTTTGAAGATTTGAGGTATTCATATTATAAGATTTGTTAAATATATTATTTATACAAAAAATAATTTAATTGAATAAATACAATCTTATGATCAAATTGAATAAAAACAATAAAAAAATTATTAAAATCAGACTAATCATTCTTTTTTTTTTCATAAACATAAACGTGATCTTATTGTGGATTACAAATATCTAATTAACTTGAATTTGAATGATCTATTCAACAAATTTTACACTATAAATAATTTAAATTATTAAAATAAATTTGAAACACACTTTCAAAGATTCACAATGCGATGTCATACCAATAACAGATAGCACCAAAGCCCAGGTTCCTTGGCTCAACTTTCAGTTGGAGAAGATTGATCCATTTCTAGCTTTCCTTTTCCCTTGTGTCTCCCTTTCTTTCCGCATCTATTTCTCTTTCATGTTAACCCTCAACCCCCACTCTCTCTTGATATCCTCAACTCACTGCACTACTATGTTACCTTAATATTTTGATTGATTGGAATGAGATGAAATGAAATAAAATGATAATTTTTAAAGTTTTCTTATAGTACAATTATTCTTTTAAAATAATAAAAGATTATTTTATTTATAATGTATTTGTCATTTTTTAGGTTTAACCAAATATGGAAATAAATGTTTTGATAGAATGAGCATTTCATTTTATTTTATTCTAATAAATCAAACATTACTTAAAAGGGTGATTATTTAGTATTCTCGGAATATAGACACGTGGTGCACCATAAGGTTTTGATTGGAAGAGCGAGGTAGGAGCTCACGATTTATGTTGAGAATGAAGAACAATATGGGACTAAATAATTAGATTGGCTTAGAGTATGGTCACGCAGTGTTTCAAAATTATTAAATAATTTCCCACTTACAAGTGTGTTTGAAAAAAAAGGCAAAAAACAAAAAAATCAAAAAATTATTAAAAAAATAAAAAATAAAAAGTTCTTTCATATTCTTTTTACTTTTTACATGTCCTTTTCGTGAAAAAATCGAAATGTTTCAATTAATTTTTTTCACTTTATATTTTAATTAAAAAAAAAAAACTCAAAGATAAAAAAGAAAATTACCAAAAACGCCAAACCCAAACTGGCTCTGAACCCACACAATGGCCACTAAAAGACGGCTAAGGGGTTGTTTGGGGTATCCTAAATAAGTATACTTTTTGTCTTTTTAGATTAAAAAGTTAAAAAATAAAATATGGATGTTTGGGTTAACTTTTTAGTCTTTTATGAAAAAATGTGTATTAAAAAATTGTGTAAAGAAATGTATAGGAGAAGATATGTAGTACGTCGTACGGATGGGAACATTACAGTCGGCTTGGTGAATACATGGAAAAGATTCTCTCCCTTTTGGACTTTGATTGGACGGTGTTGTTCGGCCTGTGAGGGCCCATTACGGGTTCCTTTTTTTAATCGGAACCATTCATTGTGTTGAACTCGTTGAGTACTATATATTTGTAAAAAATCACATTGACTGTATATCGATAGCTATCTGATCGTGTTAGTTTTTTTTGTCAACTGTTAACTATAATACCATTCAATTTTTATACAAAACTGATTTGATCATTTAGTTAGCGATATTTGATAGACGTGATTTTTTTACAGACATATAGTATTAGACGAGTTCTACATATTCAACGGTTTGGATTATCAAAATGAGATCCATGGTGGCCCCCACAGGTCCAACTTTACCATTCAATTTAGTGAAGGTACATATGTTATTATTATTATTATTTTCTTTCATTGCAGGTGGCTGACGTCAGTATGTTGATGGGTTGGAAAAGTGGAACTTTTATATTAATTTACCATTCAAATTAATATTTGTATATTAATTTTTTTATATTTTTTTTGATGAATAGTGATAACTTTTTAACTTTTTTAATAACTTTTGACTTTTTAACTTTTTTTTTAACTTGCCAAACCAGCTGTAAGACAAATGTGGGATGTCATGAACATAGAGGGAGTAGGATGGACAGTTGGCCATATCTAGTGTATATTGTACATGGACGATTGTTAGGGTAGGCAGCTCTTCTAATATTATGTTTAGTTGCGAGATTTGAGAAAAAATTTAGAAAGAAAAAAAATATAGATAAAATGTGAATAAAATATACTTATATTTTATCTAATTTTACACACCTTTTCTTTTCTATTTCCAAATCATTTCTTAAATCTCCCAACCAATTATAGCATAAAGTTCTGCCATTTGATATCTTTAGAAAATAATGAATTTGAATAGATTCATGGATTGATTTATCTTTGTCAAATTATTGTTCTTATGTATGTTTATATGTAAATGGTTACTTATGTGGACAATTTTAATCAATTACTACATGAATTATATTTATGGGATTTAAGTTCAAACAAAGAGGTTTTTGTACACAGCATGATCTTTCTACAGGAGACATAAACAGAGATAGGCAATGCAAATTCTACTCAGACAAACAGGACACTTGGAAACTTGCACAAAAGATGTTTGCAAAAATGTCCAGCACATAAATCCCAGTTAGCTTGGTGGATGATTGATCACTTGCTCCTATCACTTGGGGGTGAAAGCCTGAAATGAAATTGACCATAAAGTAAGTTAAAAACAAAAAAACATTTACTTGTTTGGATATAGTTTTATTGAAATTTGTAGTGTTATTTTGACTTTGTCTAACTTGCATGTCTCAATTCACAGTATGTAACTCTGTTATAGAACTTTTTATTGTTTGATAAGGCTTTTTTTTTTTTTTTTAATACAACGAAAAAAAAATAAAAATTGATAACGCTTTCACTTTCTGTTTTTAGTTTTAGTTTTCGCTTTCAATTTCATTTGTTAGAAATTGAAAGCGAAAATTTGGTTGATATATTATTTTTGTTTTAAAAAAGTGGAGTTGAAAATGAAAATTTTTTCAAAATTTTTGAAAACGAAAAATTGTAGCCTTGTTTGGTTTGTTTTTCAGAAAAAATTTTGGAAAAAATTATTTACAAATAAATTTTCAAGAATAATCAAACCAAACAAATTTTTTTAAAAAAATCTCAAAATTTTATTTGGTTACCTACTTTCCAAAATCACTATTTCTCTCATACACATCAAATCAATCACTTTTTTTAAAACTCTCTCCCCAAAATAATTTTTCAAAACCATTTCTGAAAAAAGGCAAACCAAACAAATTTTCGTACTTTTTATATCAAAAACTACTTTACAAACATAAACCAAACACACCCTGTGTTTTTAAAATAAGTTTTTACTCTCTTGTCCACTACCACCTCGGACCACCACCCCCTGTTGGCCACCTTCGACGAGCAGTTGGTCACTCGTGACCTCCAGCCAGCTACCAACTTCAACAACCACCTCCGACCACCACATGTGGCCATCCTCTATTGTGGGCCACCATTGCCGACAACTTGTTAGACATGCTTGTTTGTTTTTGTTTTTATTTATTTTAAAACATTTATGGACATCAAGAAAGGTTTTTGTTTTATTTATTTTTTTTATAACAAAAAATAAGAAATTGACAATGTTATCAAATGACAGCTATTAAAATGCACTTACAGCAAAAATGGTGGCATGACCAGGATCAGCAAGGTGGGCAAAGAGGTTGTCAATAGGTCCAGTCCCTGTATATATAGCTTGAAACCATGCACCCATCACAGCCAACATAGCCAGCCTTCCGTTCTTAATTTCCTTAGTCCTCAACTCCTTCACTTTCTCTGGTGACCCGCTTCCCCAACCCAATGGGTCAAACCACAGCCCACCCGGGTACCCAACATCTGTGCCGGTGAGCTTGTTGTTGGGGAAAATCGGATCGGTGTTGACACAACCTGGCTTGAGTATGTCAGCCCAACGCCTTCCTTCGGCCCAACCAATTAAAATAAGCTCGATGATGAAAAGAGTGGTGGTGTCTGTGAAGTATTCGAGCTCACCCGCGGTGTACCTGTTGGAAATAAATAAAATAGGCTATAACAAACACTTAAACCATTGGAATAGAATTGGAGAAGATCATTTTTTTACTATCAACAGATAGATTATTAAGACTCATATTAGAACTAAATTTTGGTAACATCAACATGCCACTAATGCCCCTTACTACTAAATTTGCTTAACACACCAACCTAATGTAGTAACCGTGTCAAATTACTAAAAACAAATTTATTATTTTCAACAGTACCATGATGGGGTGTTGAGGATTCCAATCTTTGTAAGGAATTCAGGGATGAAGATTCCAGCAGCGCCTAACATTGCCCATCTGCAGTGGACTAGCTCGGATTGGACGTTCCATCTCAGAGTCTCAGGGTCAGATCCTGTTAGGATCATAATAATGTGTTTATCAGTCTTTGGCTAGTAGTTTGGTATGGGATTGTTGGGCTATGCTTTTGTTTCTAATTTTCAAAAAATTTTAAAAATTGAAAACATAAGTATGTTTGGTGATTGTTTTTGTTTTCAATAAGTTGTAATGTGTCAGAGTGACCCCAATTTTTAGGGCCAGAGATAGTGAATATGCTGAATCTATCTAATGTTTTTCAAAGCCATTTCTTGAGTTTTTTTGACTTACCAAGACCAAGGGGATCAAATCCGAAGTCTCCAGGGAGGCTGCATAAAAGGGTTTAATTTAAGCTACAACTTCAGAAACATTAAAATTTCCACATACATTTAAATATAAAAAATAAAAAATAAAATAAAAATAGAGAGAAAGATTATAAGGTTGAACCAATTAAAACATGAATTCGGTACTGAACCTTCCATCAAGCCATGGCGGAGGGACGCTGCCTGGGAACCAGATGGGCCTATCGGGATCGGCTGCGACGCAAACGGTAACCGACCGTGCTCCGGCCGGTGATGTACTGTACTTTCTCAGTCTCAGTTTTCTCCCTCCAAAGAATGAAGCCTTTGTTGCTCCCACAATTGATCCACTCTTTTGGGAACTGTAATATTACATGACCTTACTTATATGATTATGATTACTAATTGCCAAAATATGCACATTTTAAGAGACTTGTGAATAGTTTATTTATGATTTTTTGCCACTTTATTATCATTTTGTTTAAATTATGTTGCAGTGGACAAGTTTTTCATGAAAAATCACATAATGAAATAGAGAGAATTGATCTGCTAATGTCATTTATTATTATTATCATTTTTTTTTTTGTTAACAAGGATATTCAAGACTTTGGGTGGATTTGGTGAAGTTTGTGCAAACTGAAAATTGATAATAAAAAAAAAAATTAGAAGCTAAAAACATCTGCTCGTTACTCTTCCATAATCAATTTATTTTTTCATTTTTAAATTATTTTTAACTTATAAATTTTAGACAGAAATTACACTAAATACTCTAGCATATATTCTCAAAAAAAAAGAAAAAGAACAAGTTATAATTTTTCAATAAACGGTACCCAAGACTTTTGTTTCAATTAGTCCTGGCCAGGTAGATGCAATTTTCCGTTCCACACATAGCATCTAATTATTGAACATAGAGGTCTTGCGGTGACCCCAATGGAATCGAGCACTTCATCGAAATAGAATTCTTATGTTTTCGTTTATCACAATTTAACTTGTCACTCCACTACCCTCCTAAATTGTTTTAGAAAAATAACTCGTAACTCAAATTTTGTAGCTCAAAAGTGGCTCAAATGGCCAAAACGACGTCGTTTTGGCCATTTTTATGTTGTTTTGTACTCAAAACGACGTCGTTTTGGCCATTTGAGCCACTTTTGAGCCACAAAATTTGAGCTACGTAGCATTGTCAATTTATTTTTTGACATAGAATGTTTTGTGAAATTCGAGCTCATAACATATCTTATCGACGCAATAAATATGGCTCAACTCATCACTTTAGGCCTTGTTTGGCAATGGATATTTGAGCTAAAATAGTCAATACAAACAAAATACACTAAAATAATCAATAAGATAAAATGTTATATCCAATCTATAATTATTTGAATTTTTTTATCTCACAACTATCAAATCAATTACAAAAAAAAAAAAAGCCAACTATCTTTCTAAACATAACTTTTTTTAGTCAAGTTAAAATAGCTAAAAGACCAAAATTTTTTTAAAAAATAGTCAACTTTTTAAACGAGACCAAGCTAATTCTTCTAATACATGAAATAAGTCTACAAACACAGATTGAATAAACATTTAGACACAGAATGTTTATGGATGAATTGGAATATTCTAAAGTGTATTCTATTAACAAATCTTGTAATTCTTTTTTTGGTGTGCATTCAATATATATATATATATATAATTGATATCTGTATTTATAACATCACTGAAATACATATGTATAGGAAAATGGGGGTTCTAAGAAGTTTACCTGGGTGAAGAGAGGCCAACAGCTGCAATAGCTGAAGAAGCAAAAGCAGAGGAGGCCATGTTTGGCTGATTTTCTTTTGATGAATTTTGAGTGTTTGATTGGTTTGTGTGAATGAGAGATATGAGAGGCTGTTTAATGTATGGATTTTCAAGAGGCTTATCTTGATGGATAGGTGAGTACATGTCTCATTGGCTGCTGTGTTGCCACGTGGCATGCAGAATCTATTTCTCTGGCCTCTATAACTCCTCCTTGCTTACTTGGAATAAGATCAGGAGCTGGTGGTTCACATTGCAAGCCAATATGGGAGAATCAGTTGTATTGCATTATGTTGAGATATGTCTCACATTGTCTATAGTTGTTTTATTTGTGTTGATTATAAGATTTCAATTTTTCTCTACTTAATATTTGAGTTTTAAAAAGAAATGTGAGCTGAGCTTTTCAATTTAATATCAGAGTTAGGTTCGGTCTGTAACTAATGTGTTGTTTGTTCTATCTGTACTAGTTATAAGGTTCTAGTTTTTCTCTCTTTAATACTTGAGTTTTATAAAAAAATGTGAGCTGAACTTTTCAATTCATTATAAGGGGGTAGTTTTGTCCTTTTTTTTTTCCAATTATGAGATATTCATAGTATTCATGCTTTGATTTTGAGTTTTCAAAATTATTTTTTGAATTTTTTTATTTCCGTATTTTGTTGTCTTTAATAATTTTTTTTTTTTTTTTTTTTTTTTTTGCATTTTGATCTATTTAAATTAAATTTTTGTATTTGTTATATTTCATCGCAATTTTTCTCCTTGACTTGCATCTCCTTGGATTTGCCTTGTCCACTGCCTCATCAATGGCTTATCTCCTTGGATTTGCTTTATATTTCAAGAAATTTGAAAATATATATTCTCAATTTCATATATATATATGTTTTGTGTTATTATAAAATTAAAATTTTTATCAATTGTATTGGATAGAATAGCATTTGAATTATAATCAAAATAATAAAATTTACAATTAAATATTAAAATTTCAATTGCATGAATCTATAATTTCAATCCTACTCCAGACTATAATCCATTCAATTAAAAAAAAACTCCTAATATTAATTTCGTTGTCTTTCCAGGATTGGGCTGGTCAAGGTTTGTAATTGGCCTGTTTGGGAATAAGCTAATTTAATAATTTTTTGGCTATTTGACTAAAAAGGTAGGTAAAAAAAACTTGTATGTTTGGGATGACTTTTTGGCTAATTATGAAAAGATGTGCAAAAAGTAGAGAGAAAAGAGAATCTTTGAATTTTTGGTATGGGTTGTTGGCTTTTTGGCTAATTTAATAACTTTTTGGCTAATTGGCTAAAATAGCCTCTTGCCAAACGAGGCCGAAATACACTTTATGAGATAATACTAGAAAAATGTTTAAGGGTCCGTTTGGGAAGAACTAAAGTGGGTTTTTTTGGCTATTTTAGGCACAAAAGACAAAATAAGCTATTTTAGCCACAAAAAACAAAACATCACATCCAATCCATAATCATTACACTCTTCTATCACAAAAAAAGTCAAAAAAGTCAAAAAGTCATTCCCAAACCAAGCCTTTTAGCCCAGGCTAAAATAGCCAAAAAAACCAAAAAGTCAAAAAGCCAACCCACTTCCCAAACGGAGGCTTAGAAATTCTAAAGATTTTACTAATATTTTTATCAAATGTGTAAGTCTCACACTCATGTGAGATATTTAGTATAAATATTAGTAAAACATTTGGGGTTTGTAGCACTACTCATAAGTCATAGGTTATGTTTGTTTAGTTCCATGAGTGAGGGGATTGGACTAATAATGAGGGAGAGTCATATAAAGAGTGTTTGGGTATGAAAAGCTGTGATTGGATTAACACTCCAAAGGGATTAGCAATCCTTGTTCTTGGTTGGACTAGCATGGAAGGAAAACATATAGGATTAGAAATCTAGTGATAGGATTAATGAATTAAAATATGAAATAAAATGGATTAAAATATTTTTAATATTATTTGTTTTTCAAATAATTTATTTGTGAAAGAAATATTTAAATTTTTTAATAAATACTATAAAAATATGGTTTTTTTATTTAGTGAATTTTTAAATAATTTTTATGCAAAATTTATATTTTTGTAAATGTCTCTAGATTAAGTGGACATAAAAAGTTTAAAAATAAAAATAATTATAATATTAAAAAATACTAAAAATATTAATTTTATATATTAATACTATCTATAATATTACTAATCCGATGGTATAAAAATAAGCACTCATTATCCTACATCTCCAATCTAATACCATAACATTAATAATCTCCTCACTTAATCTCACTATACTGCTAATTTCTTCCATCCTATAGAACCAAACAAACGAGACCATAATACTAATAGACGTGGGCTTAGAGAATGATCCTAAAATTGAAGCCCATTTTTCGTTAATAATGGGCCCAAGAATTACAGTTGAGAAAGAAGCGGACCTAGCCGTATGATCCATTATGAAAGGCCCATTTGCAGAAATTCAATTCATGCCCACCAGTGATTATAGAGTTTCACAAAATTATGTGATTATGCAAAAATAAAAAGTAAACAATAAAAAACCATTTTCTACACAATTTTTTTAATTTTTTTGGATTGTGTCATTAAAAGATGGTGGTCATACGTACTATTAGTGTTAGTAGTGAGGGCGATAGCATTTGAGGAGGTAGTGGTGCTGGTGTCTTGGTGGAAGTGGCTGTGGTGGCAGTGATGGCGACGGCGACGGTAGTGGTCGGTTGAAATTGGCGGTGATGAGGATAGTAATAGTATAGCAGTATTGGTATGAGGGTAGCAATAGTATAGCACTATTGGTAAGATTTTTTACTTTTAAAAAATTAAAAATATTCTGATCAAATAAATTTGTTTTTTTTTATCATGAAAAACATTTTTAATTGACTTTTGTTTTTCACTATACTAAATTTCGAAAGATTTGGAAAATAATTTTCTTTCACACAAATAAACACAATTTATAAGTCAAAAGCTTATCGGATTGGGTTTTAAGTTCATTTTTTATTTTTTTATTATCGTGTAATTATCTCTTGATTGGATTAGTAGGAACCAAAAAAACTGTCTACTCAAATTTTATTTATATTTTTTTATTATTAAATGATATCACGTAAGATAATATCAATGTTATTTTCAATATTTATTCTTACATAGGTGTAAATGCCGTATTTGTTGGGTAAAATTTTTAACATAGCTACTGAGAGGGAGTTTATATGTACACTTAGGGCTGAGTTAGGCCCAGTCATTGCAGTGGACCAATTCGTGGGCCGTAGTAAAAAGGACTTCACAAATTGGACCTAGTTTTGTTAGCGCGGTCTAATTGTGGTGACAATTACCTCGGTCGAAGACACGGCTGCAAATAGCTCGGTCTACATACTCCAGTCCGAGGTATAGTTGAGCGATAATCGAGCTAAGGCGTCACTTGTAGATGTGCTGAGCTGGATTGTAAGAGCAAGGTAGGATCGAGCTAGGTGAAGCACGGTTGAGACTGCCGCTCGAGTATAGCGGTGTTAGCTCGATTGTGTAATCATACAACCGTAGTAAAACGATTTCATTTGGTTAAAGCAGTGAAGAAGGTGTTAAAGGATAAGCATTATTTTTCAGAAATATGATTCTTAGGATGACTCTTATAAGGAGAGTTGGAATCCTACTAAGATTGTGCGAGACAGAGCCTATAGAAGCTCATAACAAGACCTATGTAGAGGTATCACAACTTTAATTCTCGAATACACAGAGTTTTTGTCTATTTGGCTGACTTAGGCATCGGAGAGGTATCCGACACACACCCGCCGGCTAGCTCACGTTTGTGTTTTCAGGGAATAAAACGACGACATTTGGTGAAGCACATACTTTATCAACAAGATTATACGATAAGATTATTTCGTGCTCGTACAGCTACCAAGTTTGGTGAGAGGATATTTAAAAAAATAAAAATAAAAATAAAAAAAGAAAAGAAAAAAAGAGTTTGGTTTTAGCTTCATTTGTGAGGCTGAAATCATTATAACACAGCTGTTACACTAAAAATGAGATAAAAGTGAAACCCCACAATCAAATAGTAAACACTTATTCTTGCTTTATCTATCAACAACTTTCTCTTGTGCCATTAAGAATATGTACTAATACACTCAAATGAAATCAACCATATTATGGGTCTAAGATTTGCTCAACATTGTTGAGCACCAAACAACATTCAAAGTTTGGTAGTGTCACCACAGCCTCTATATTAGTCTTATTAGGCATGTGGGTTTGGGTGAGATTTGGGTTATTTTAATCAAAAATAAATAAAATAGATTTTTTAGTCTAATAAGATAAAATGTCACATTCAAATTATAATCATTTCATTTTTTCTCTCATAAAAGTCAAAAAAATCAAAAAGTCATCCCAAACGAGGCTAGCCCCAGGCTAAAATAGCCAAAAAGTAAAAAAGTCAACCCACATCTCAAACGAATCCTTAAATTATTGCTTCATTAATGTTATATGCACAAATTTTTTTATTTTATAAGAATGTACATAAAACTTTATCAATTAGCGCGGTGTGCGATTCAAGCTTTTTAATCAAGGACATCTATGATGGTCGTTCATGATTTTTAAAACTTCCGAGTAAACATTAAACTTAGACCTTATCTTATGAAAATTATTTAGTGTTCGAGTTAAAATGATGTGGTGCCCAACCTATTTTTTATTAGTTGAAATAGAACAGTGGGATCCCTCACTATTATTTTTTTTTTTGAAATTTTTTTTTGGTGAGTTTCAAATAACAGTTAAGTGACGCTACCAAACTTTGCTAGAATGTTCAAACACAAGGGCTTGAGGGGAGGGACACCAACAAGGTCTAAAAATGTTTCGCATTTCATTTTTACTTGCTCTTGGGGAGAGAGATCATAATCTCGGTATGTTTCTTCTACTACTCAAATGCTTTCAGATTCTCTCTCTCTCTCTCTCTCTCTCTCTCTCTTTTCTTTTTCTTTTTCTTTTCTTTGTTTGTTTGTTTGTTTGTTTTTTTTTTCCTTCAAATGGAGGCATGTGCTAACAATTAGTACTGTAATGATGTCTAATGAGAGAAGTATATCTAAGCAGAAACTAATGTCTTGCATGAATCATAACAACAAAATGGTGTTGTTGTTAATTATTCCTTGTGGAAATTATGACATAAAAAGAGTCTCTTGAGAATTATAACACAACACAACACGGCTCTCTCTCTCTCTCTCTCTCTCATGCAAGAAAATGGGGTCAAGCATTTCCCACCATTTTCTATCTACTTTCTGGCCCTTTTTCCATCCTAAGTTGCGGGGTCAACAAGCGAAGATGCAGTCCTTCACATTATTGACTTGTGTGTGTGTGAGAGAGAGAGAGAGGGAGAGAGAGAGAGAGAGAGAGAGAGAGAGGGGTGAATTTTGAATCTGAAAGTACTAAATAATTTGATATTTGGTTGCTATGATTGGGACTGTAAGAAAAATCGGTGAAGTTGACTATATCTCATTAGATTGAAATTTTGGTTTTTAGTTTTTCATAAAATACGGTTTATCTCAATTCTGATTTTTTACATCAGTATTGGCCAAAATATTTTAGTATTTTAGGAGTATTAGAGGATATGTGATTAATGCTATACATCTTACAATAAAAGGCCCTCTCTTTTAATTTATTCTCAATATGTAAAATTTCACAAGTTTCTATAAAATTCTTAAACTATATTTGGATCTTAGATTTAAATAGAAATTTGTGGATTCAAAAAGGGAAAGGTGATGGAAAGTTAGCTTATATTTTGTCACTTTTCACCTTTTTTTTTTGTTTTTTTTACTCAATACAAAATCCAAATATAATTTTAGGCCTCCTATCTAAAATAACTGGATTTAAAATCAATAATTACATGAACATAACTTTTAAGTCAATGTAATATTTTAGGTTTAAGATATCAAGAATAAATTTGGAAGGTTTATAATGACCAATTTCAAATAACTTTATAAAATTAGTTTATTCGAAATCATTTCATAAAAAAAATAATATACAAGCTCACTTTTTAAAATTCTATCTGTACAATGATCTTAACAAAATACATGAAACAAATACATATTCAATCCTTCATTTTCGAGTTATAATCTACCTTAATAACTGAACTTTTGTTTTTTTGTAAAATTCAACTTTGAAATCCCTTCATTTGAAATTCACCTATCCAAATAGAACTTTAAAGTCTTCTCATTTATATTTAATCAAAAACTAACAAAAAAGAACTTAGTATGTCCTCAAACAACAAATCCGAATGTTCAATTCAGTTCTAAATTTAAATTCAAACATGATCTTAAGGTCTAATGTGAACTCCTCCGTTACAATGAATCAAAAACTAAAAAAAAATTATAACTGTAAAATGTCCTCAACTAACAAAATCGAAATTTTAAATTCATTAATAAATTTTTTCTCAAAGTCGAACCAAACCATTTATACCCTTTTATCATGACTAATCCAAGGCTGCCAAAACAACTTCAAAAGATGGATTATGATGTCCTTTGATGCTCCATCAACTAGACCCACAAGAACATAATGTTGTTCATCAGATTCAGATTATTATCTAACTTCAATTATATGTTTTCACATGGGAGGTAGGTCTGTTGCTAGCTAGCAAAATGTGGTTTCCAACTGTGGTGATGAGCCTTTTTATCCAAAATGCCCACTCGTAATCAGTCTTCAGATAAAGGAGTGTTTTGCAAGATTTGCAAAATTTAGAATTTACTTTTGGGATGAAATAACGTTTCGTAAAAAATAATTACATTTTTTGATGTTTGGTAGAACAGAAAAATAAAATAAAATAAAATAAAATAATGATAATAATAAAAAATTATTTTCATGGTAAAAAAAATAAATTATTTAGGCAAAAAATTGTAATTGAAAACTATATAAAGAATTTTGTATCATCTTTATGATACAATATTATTATACAAAATAGCCTTCTAGAAGGTTGGCCAAATCATAAAGATTTGAGAATAAAATTTGAAGTCTCGAATTTGAGTGTCTCAAGGGGTCACTGGAAGTTTGCGGCGTTGTTAACTTCATGACCTTCAAGTCCAATTAGGCTAGGCTAGGCAAGATTTACCCTGAATTATCCAAATTTGTTTTTGTTTATGTTTTTTTTTTTTTTTTTTTTTTTGTGTGTGTGGTTATTTTGTTATTTTTATGTGTCTTGGTATGCTAATTTCATTCAAAAACCTACCAAGACACATGATTAAGAACATAATTTACAAGTGTGTCAATTGTCATATTATACTGTATAAAAATTTGGTCGTATATCATTTTTCCTTTCCAAATGTTCAAATTAGACTATATGGCTTTTTTCATATATACAATCATTTGAGTATAGTAGTCCTACATATCCATTGATTTGTGTCAATGTCATGACCTCTCATTTGAGCTTAGAAAGAAAAAACTATATACTAAAAATGAAGACAATGAAAACAATTCCCACAAAACAAAGAAAAAGAAAGAGGTAGCAAACGAAAAGCAGAAAGCAAAAACAAGAAATGAACAAAGAAGAGTAGAGCATGAAACATCAATTTTAAGGTGATCTTTTAATTGAGGTTAGACACCGACCTAACATCAGTGTGCTTGTTTTATATTTATGTAATGATGCAGCAATTGCTTGCTAAACCCAACTAATCTGACTCTTTCAAATTTTTTAAAACAAGATTAACATGTCGGTCTTTTGGACGGCCAAACGTTGTCATTATATAATTCATGTTCCATCACAGTCGACCTTACTATTAATATTTTATTAATTATAATTAATTATTATTATTGTACATTGTTATTGTTATTACATGATTGCTACTACCTTAATTTTTAATTTCCATGCCAATCCAATATTTAAGAAATAAAAAGTAGCTAAGATGGAGCACTCAACAATGACATTCAACTAGTTACTTTTTTTTTAAAATTTAAATCAAGCAATGCATGCAATTGCTAATCTATTGAATTGGATGGTGAAAAGGGACACTAAGTCAAAATGGGAATAGTTAATTACACTTTATGCCCTTTTGTTTTCTTTTTTTTTCTCTTTTCATTTAATTTAATCTGCCATTTTTTGTGTATGTGACGATATGCCAACGTTTGGGATTGGTTTTTTTAATCTCTTATTTATTTTTCTATTTTATCTTCATCCATTTTTAAAGTATATATAACATTGCAAAGAATGTGACTGATTTTAATTTTAACATTGCGTAATGAAACTCAGTTTACGCTAACAAAATATATAATTAAGGAATATTAATTCTCAAAGTCACTATAACATATAAAAGTTTTAGGAACCAAATGTTTTAATTTCTAAAACTAAAAATTTTGTTGCAAAAGATATTTAGGGACCAATTTCCATCATCATGAGGATAGTTGCTAAAAGGTCGTCCTGAAAAGTAAAAAATAAAATTTTTAGCGACAAAATTTTAAAAATGTCACTAATAAATAGACTTTTAAAGACAAAATAATTTAGTCTTAAAATGATTTTTTTTTTAGACAAAAAATTTGGTCCCAAAAGAATTATAATTCATCACTAATGTCCATTTTTTGTTGCTAAAAATATAATAACGACACTTTTTGCAACAAAATTATTTGATACCTAAAAAATAATTTTATTCCTAAATTTTGACTTTTAAAACATTAATTTTTTGTAATGAGTTAAACATTATATGCATTCAAATTGACTTGTAGATGCTTGTTGCATCAATCTTCCAAACTTCTATTTTAGGTGAGTGTGATTGGGCTGCGCATGCTAGTTCATGCATTTTTATTTATTATTATTTTTTTTAATGTTACTTAAATATATACTTTATGTTGGTATCAGTTTTTTTGTATGAGGTCACAACTTGAATTGGGCAAAATTATAAATCAACCGAGTAGTAAATTGTTTATATTTTATTTGAAATCTAATAAATTTTAAAATGTGTTTAAATTTCACTTGTTTACTTTTTTGAGTTGATCTCAAATATGTCTTAATCGAGTTGATAACTAAGTGAACTTAAATAGCTTGGTTATTTGTAATGCATATGAATTTATTAAATTAAGTAATACGTTATTTAAATTTAATTTGTTTACAAAATAAATTGATCTCATAATAAGTCTTTAATGAATCGAACAGTATGGGGTTGTTTAGGATAATCTAAATTAGTACATTTTTTGACTTTTTATAAAATATGAGTTGGATTTGAAGTAATGTGATAGAGAGATAATGTGACTCAAATAAGATAGTAACTTTTTAATTTTTTTTAAGTTATAACAAACAAAACCTAATTATACTCGAGTAAGTTGATTTGTTTGACGGCACTAAACAAAGATAGTTGTATTGCAAGGCATGAAAAACACATATTCACCCATTAAAAAAAGAAAAAGAAAAAAGAAAGGCATGACAAGCACCATGCATTTGGGACACAATAGTCAGCTCTCATTAAGAAAATCCCCCTCAATGACTTTTTTTTTTTTTTTTTTAAAAAATTTATTTGATACAATATTATTCTTAAATTTATTCATACTGATATAACAAGAGTGTGAAACTTAGTCAATTAATTCATAAATCAATCAACAATTAATTTGCAACCATCCACCTCATTCGAAGTGAATTTAAAAGTAATGTTTTAGAATCCTAAACATCGATAATATCGACTTTTTCTTTAGGTTGTATTGCATAATTTTTTCTCCATTTAGAAAGGAAAACATTAAGAATAAAGATGTCATTTTCGCTTTCAAACAAAAACGGCCACAAAAGTAATGCTCAGTGAAATGTGTGTGAGATTCTTTTAATGTACATGCCTTTGTCTACTATATTTATGTTGTTCAAGGTTGAATATTAACAAAGCATTGACTGTCTGAGCACAACCCCAAAGCATTGACTGTCTGAGCACAACCCCCCCCCCCCCCCCCCCCAACAAAAAAAAGAAAAGAAAAGAAAAGGGGCAATTACAGATGGATTTGGGAAAATATATACAAATGGGCGGAGAATAAAAGTAAATAAATACAGACACATAGAATCCATCTTTGTAATTATTATCTTCTTCCCTCCTCCAGATAGATTTGGGATATATATAAAAATAGACGGAGAGTAAAAATAAATAAATACAAACACATATCCATCTTTGTAATTATTAAATTGCCCTCCACCCTTCTTCTTCCCTTCTCCACCCTTGCAACTACCGACCAACCGTCCCCATCCCTCTCTAGTTGACAACCATCTCACCTTCACCCACTCCAGCATTTCTATTGCCACCTGTGACACCTCCCCACCCTCAACGGCCTCTGGCCAGCCAGTTTTTCTCCAATCTCTCCACCACCTCAACCCGCTTCCATCAACTATTGCCACAAAAAAATAAATAAATAAATAAATAAAGATTTTCAAACATTGAGGTCAATTTGGTTGTGATAAAGGATAGGGCTGAGCAAGTGATCCGTGAAATCCGTAATCCGATCCAGTCCAGTCTAATCCGATAGGTTTGAATTGATTTTTTGAATCCGCAGTTCGGTTCCGGATTGAAGAATTAAAAATTCGTAGTCTACGGATTGGTTCCGGATTGAACCCCACGGTTCCGGATTGGAACCGATCCGAACCGTATACAAATAGTCTATATTTTTATTATACATCCTCCCCTATAGTATCTTCTCTTAATTCTATGTAAAATCTAAACTCAAATCTAAAACCGTATAATATTTTCTTTTATTACTCTTGTTTGTTGGTTTTTAGTTTTAATTTGTAATGGTTTAAATACTTATAGTGAAACCAAATTTTGTTATGGTTGTTTAAATTTTAGAACAGTATGTCGCTATTATAGAAAAATATGTTGCTATTGTGGAACTAATATAGCGCTATGTTTATATTTTTATAAAATTAAGGTATTATAAATATATTTTTGTTATTTAATTATGTGAATCCGCGGTCCTAAACCGATCCAATCCGTATTTAAATGGATTGGTTCGGATTGGTTCCATGATTTAAACGGATTGGATTGCTTTCAATTTTTTAGGAACCGTAGATAACGGATTGGTTCTGATTTTATCTCAATCCGGTCCAATCCGGACCATGCTCACCCCTCATAAAGGATATCTAAGTAGTGGAGGCTCTATGGATTGTAGTGGTGGATTTGACAATAGTGAAAAGGGTTGGGAATGGATAAAGGGGGTTGGAGAAAGGTGGGAGTAGGGTAGTTGGCGATTAGGGCATGATGGTGGAAATAGAGGTGCTAGAGCAGAGGGGGTAGACGAGAGTAGGGGTGAGCAGCGGATATATTAATCCGTCCAAATCGATCGAACTAAACTGATCCGCCGCATTTTGGACGGATGTGTCATGACGAGCGGACGGTTACGAATTGATTTTTTCCAATCCGCTTAGTTTTGGACGGATGGTGGATTTGAGGTTCCTTTGGCCGTAACCGAACCATCAAACCGCGAGCATTCTTAGTAATTTGTAAGATTTTGTATTTTCAATTTTTTTAGATATTCTATTTGTGTTTAATTAAAAAAGAGTTTAAATATTTTGTTGAATATGTTTTGTTAAAAAAGAGTTTTCAACTTGAATATACTTTTTGAATTAAAAAAAATAAATGTATTATTTGTCATTTTTTTTTTTTTGGTTTTTAAATCTAACTCTAAAAATAATAAACAAAAAGATGATATATGCTGGTTGGTTTTTGTTTTCAAAAACAGATATAGATGTAACAATACAGAAGCATACAATCTCTATTATTGCTCTGTTCATAGTTTTGGTAGCTTAAATTGTTTTTATATTTTAAGAATCACATATTGTAATACTTTATATAGATGATGCATGTTGTGATTGTAATATGTGGATGAGACATGCAATGATTGTAATATTCTAAAATTTTAAACTTTCTTTCTTTAATGAGGCATTCAGTGATTGTAATATCATTTTTAAGTCATTGACTGTAATATATATATATATATATATTTTTTTTTTTTTGAGGAAGTGCATAAGTTGAATTATGTTGAAAATTTATAAAATTTTAAACTGCCATACCGATTCGCATTCATCCACCAATCCACTCAATCCACATCCACCAAATTGGCGGACGGATGCGATTTGATTTTCTCTAATCCTCCAATCTGACGGACAGATGACAGATTAAAGATTCCGTAGCCACAACCAACCTGTGCCCACCCCTAGGAGAGGGCCTAGGATGGAAGAGGTGTGGGAGTAGTTGGTGAGGGTCAAGGAGAGGTGGTTGGCGATGGAGAAAAGGAAGATAGAGGAAAAGGGAAGAGAAAAAAGAAAGTGAGGGGCATAAACATAAAATTGTTCATGATTTTGTAATTCTATTTTTTACTAATTCTCACCTCCTAATGCAATTAACAAAGGTGCCTACTGTTTTGTAGTTTGGCTGTGATAACGCTGGAGTTGCAAACATTTTTTTTTTTTATCCCATTTTCTCAAATCCCTGTAAAAAATATTGCCGATATCTTCTTGTCCCTTGTTTCAATACAATTTCAATCATTAAATCATACATTCAAATTCACACAATTCAGATTTTATACATAATCAATCAGTTTATTCCTCATCAAATTTCGCTACTGTTGGTAAAAAAAAAAAAAATAAATAAACAAAATAAAAGAGTTTTTTTTCTCTCAATTTCTAATCATTTTTCACCAAATTTATAAATCAAACATGAGAAAAACTAATCTAACTCTTTAATATTTCTTATCATTTTTCATCAAATCATCCATAAGTCAGTCCAAATCTAAACTAAAATTTATTAATTAAGACCTTGGGAATTCGTAATTTTGTCCTAACCTTGAGCAGTAGTTAAAGGAAAATGACCTAAACTAGATGAGACCAGCTGTAGTAACTTATGATGTGCTTAACTTCACTTACCATGTACGTAAAAGGCTGGTTAGTATGTGTTTGTCCCATAACTGGCAGGCAACAATTTTAATCTCACGTTTTAGATTTTAGGAACAATTGCTGCATAGTGGTATCAGAGCAACTTAATTACACATAAATAAAAAAAAAAGTTTATAATTTTAATTATTAATATTCATATTATTTACCACTTATTTGTAATTAATTTTTTTTTCTATCACTGCACTTTATTTTCCCTAGATTTTAACCTTCCTAAAAGCTAGTATCTCAGTTGATCCCTAATCCCTCTCTAATTATGCCCCTTTACAATAATTGTGGAAAACTCACTTTTTATTTTATTTTATAAATGTTAGGAAACAAAGTGAAAAAATATTTCAAGGGTTGAAGTGAAAAAACTATGAAATTTATGGGGGCAAAGTATAATTTATCCACAAAAAAGTGAACTTCAAATTTTGGAAATACATCATCTATTCTTTTGAACCCCGAGATTAAAAATGACGTAGTTACCGTCACTAAATTAATTTGATTTATTTTTTTATAAATTTTATTTAAAAAAAACGTAGACCATTTATATGAGCCCCCAATGGATTGAATTAGATTGAAGTGGACAATCTCACATTGGTGTTCTTTGGTGTAATTTATTTTAAGTTAGAAGTTGATAATTTAAAAGTAGAAATAAAAAACACCCTCACTCAATTTTTAGCAATTTAGTTATTTTTAACTTATTTAAATTATTTCTACCTAATAAATTGTCAGAATAAGTTGTACTGCATAATCTGGTGTAAATTCTCAAAATAAAAAATGGTTGGAATTATCTCAAACTCACATCTTAACTTGAGAGAACTTGAGAGGCTCACAAGGCCCATTATGAATTCCAATAATCCAAACTGTTCATTTTGTAAAAGTCTTTCACATATGTTTTTCATGAAAAAAATTAAGTCCATTTGATAATTGTAACATTTTTGTTTTTTCACATTTAAAAAAATGAACAAGAAGTATATTTTTTTTAATAGATCATCTATTTTTTTAGAGACAAACATAATAAAATGAAAAGATTATAATTATCGGATTAATATAATTTTTTTCATAGACATATATATAAAAAATATACAAAATAAATGATTTGAATCATTGAAACAAGACTAAAAATTCGGTCATACATAAACAATCTTATTTTATGTTACAACTGTGAGTCGTAATAAATTAAGGAGAAATAAATTCAATGTTAATGTAATGTTGTAAAAATAATATCAAATTTATGAAAAAATTTATAAAATTATATTTTAATAAAATTTATCAATAATTTAAAATTATTATGGGGCTTAAATATTACAGAGAAACAGAGAATGTTAGATGGCTTGGGAATTACGCAAGGTTTGGAATGGGGCCAGAACGTGTGCACGCTCGCTCAACTGGGATTCTCTACACGCCATACGAGGATGAGAATGAGAACTAACTGAGAGAGAGAGAAGCATTGAAAGAAAGATTGATGAGAGAGAGAGAGAGACTGTGGACTGTGTGGGGGCCCCAAAAATAAGAAGATAATGCCAAGTGCGTTAAGCAACGGGTCCGGATCCTCTAGAGTGATCCTCTAGAGTGATCCCTTATGGTGCAACACGTGTCCCATTAATGTATCCAACGGCTGAGATGATCCTTCTTCAAAACGGCGTCGTTTTGGTGAGCCAGACCCAAAAAAAAAAAAAAAAAAAAAAAATTGCAGAGTTGCTGCAGATCGAGTCGAGAGGAGGAAGAAGAAGAAGAAAATGGATTTGAAAGGAGGAGGAAGAAGAAAATGTAAGAAAACTGGAAGAAGAAAATGGATTTGAAGAAGAAAAGTTTTTTTGCTGTGTTGGGTTAATGGGTTTGGTTTGGTCGCTCAAGAAGTTCATCACCATGGATGAACTTCCATTTTCTTCTATGAGCCAGACCCAAAAAAAAAAAAAAAATTGCAGAGTTTTCTTCTTCCTCAAAAAATTTTCTTCTTCCTCAAATTGCAGAGCCAGACCCAAAAAATTTTCTTCTTCCTCAAATCTTCTTCCTCAAATTGCAGACCCAAAAAATTTTCTCTCAAACCCAGAGTTTTCTTCTTCCTCAAATCTGTTTTCTTCCGGTTTCTCTCAAATCCATTTTCTTCTTCTTCCTCCTCCCTCTCAATTTGCAACTCTGCAACTCTGCAAATTTTTTTCTTCTTCTTCCTCTCCCCGAATCTGGGTTTTCTTTTTTTTTTTTTTTTTTTTGAAAGTCTTCACCAAAACGACGTCGTTTTGGTGAGGCTTAACCACAGCCGTCCGATCATCCACTTTAGGAGATCACTCTAGAGAGTTACTCTAGAGGATCCGCTCGCTTAAGCAACATCCTGTAAATCCCATTTATGTTCGTTACGTTAAATCCTCACACATCCCCACTCATTTAATTTAATTTTTCAAATATTTGATAATCAACCATACAAAACAAAATAACAATATTAATAAATTAAAGAATGAGAATGACGGTATTTTGCATTACCTAATATTTTCCCATTTAACTCTTCTTTGCCTCTGTTTGGCAAGTTGGTTCTTGGGTTTTTTTGGCTATTTTAGCCACAAAAGACAAATTAGGTTATTTTAGCCATAACAAACAAAACATCACATCCAACTCATAATCATTACATTCTTCTCTCACAAAAAAACTCAAAAAAGCCAAAAAGCCAAAAAGTTCTTCCCAAACCAAGCTTTTAAGCCCAGGCTAAAATAGCCAAAAAAACCAAAATGCCAACCCACATCCCAAACGAAGGCTTTATATTCTCAATTTCATATGGTAAAAAAAATACCATCATCAAAAAGTATAAATATAGTAAAATAAATTTGTTCTATTTTGATTAAGTATTTTTAGAAGTTTATTTTAATTTGAAGAAAATTTTACTTTGATCATTTTAGTTTTAAATTTGCCAATCCAAAATTTATAATTTCAATAGGATTCTCTTTCTGTCCATTTTCATTAGAATTTTTTTAGATTTTTGTAATTGACAATTTTGTTTGGCAAAATTCTTTTCAGTTATAATTTTGTTTGTTCTTTTATTTCAGTGAGGCTATGAGTGTTTAGATGCAAATTTAATCCAAATTGTGTTTTTGTTTGTCACTTTGTTGACTATGTACAAGGATCGAGCTGCTCAGTCAGCTCGTAAGGATCTAAAAGACAGCGTCCTGGCGGGGTCAAAAGACTGCGCCCCTGAAGCCAAAGTTGTTTGATCGCACAAGCGGCCATTTGTGCGCTTGAGCGGTGAATGGCATCATCCAGTATATTTATAAAGCACTCCCGAAGCCAAAGTTGTTTGACCGCTCGAGCGATCATTTGTGCACTCAAGCGGTGAATGGCATCATCCAGTATTTTTTGCGGAAAAGACTGAACTTCTGAGAGAATCTTTTTTGCGCTCGAGTGGTGGAGTCTTGGCTCGAGCGATGGGCACGCGTTTTAGTGAGTTCGCTCGAGCGATAAAGTAGTTGTTCCAGCGATTTTCGCGATTTAATTTACTATAAAGTGCAGCGTTTGTTATTTTTAGGGTTGAAACTGTTCAAATTCTGAAAGAGAAACGCTACTAAAGTTTTCTATATTGGAGGGTATTTTTATGAGTGTTTCCCTGATGATTTGAGAGTGATCAATGGATCTATGAACTTTATATTAACATCATCTAGAGTTTGTTTGTTTTCTTTTATTCACAAAAGAGAAAAGCATTCTTCGGTAGATTCTAGAGAACTTAAGCCTCAAGCTTTGGTAGATTCCGGAGTGGCTCATTGTCGTGGATTCGATATCAGCGTTGTGAATTCAAAATTGGACAAGACAATTCTGAGATGAAGACAGTGGTGGAATATACACATCGGGGTTGACTCAATTTCAGCATAGATTTGCTTAATAATTGAGGGTACACTTTTGTAATTCCTTTTTATCTTCTTAGTAGATTGTTTTGTGACTTTGACCTATGATTTTTTATCACAATTGGAGGCGATTCAATTATGATTTTTTTCAGGTTAAATCGTTGTGTCGATTTTTTTGTAATTGTTTGATTGTGATTGTTATTTATTATTTAAAATTAAAATATAATCACAAATCAATATTTCTGTGATTTAAGATTTTTTTTAAAAAAATAATTATAGAATAAGTCCACTTATATCTCAAGTTTTGACGTGAAAAATAAATAAATATATTACATTGGGTTGTGAATTTAAAAGTGTAGGTTTTAAATTGATAAAATTAAAATTACAAAAATTAAAGTATTTTTTTTTTTTTTTCAAATTAGAAGGACCAATATATAATTTATCCAAATTTTTATGTTTTTTTTTTTTTGATCAGCAAAAGGATACTTCATTGATGTAAAGACTAGTACAAGGTACGAAAGTATTACACCAATAAAGAAAAGAGGAGTGCAGGAGCATCACGATGGACTAAATGATCCCAACGAGGTTGGCATCAAAAAAACCCAACCTATCATTTGCTAGCACCCCAAAGTTGGTGAGGAACCAACGAGAGAGACAGACCAAAAACCGAACCAATGCAGCAATGCTGCTAAACAACAACTGCTAGACACAACCAGGCAGAGAACCAACCAGGCTGCACAAACCAGCAGAGCAAACAGATCAGAATACACCACCCAAACAGATCAGAATCTGTTTTAGCTAGCAGTCCAGTAGCCAACAGATTGCAGGAGTAGAAAAAACATTAGCAAACAAACCAGTATCTAACAAACCAGTAGCAACAGCACAGCAGAAGTAGAAAAATCTGCGGAATTAGCGAACAACCTAGAAGCTCATCCATCAAACAAACCACCATCTTGAGCAACCAATCCACAAACAGATTGCAGGAGACCCACAGCATTGTAAGGCAGCTTTACTCCTGTTTTTTGGGCACTACAGCAACCCAGGTAGCTTACAACCTTGCAGCAAAACAGAACCAACATGCCCAGCAGTCCCAGGCAGATCAGATCCGGCATGCCCAGCAGACCAAATAGAACAAGCCAACTCCTCTGCACTAGCCAAAATCCTATGACAGAGCAGCACTGTTAAGCAGAACAGGCCAAAAGTAGACCGATGCAGCCCACAACCCAAAGCCAGCACAGAGCACACCAGCATGCCCATCTAAACTCCTTTGCCTAAGCCAGCCCTCCTTAATGCATACCTAAACATGATTCAGAACAATTACTATATCAGCAAGACTAAATACACACCCCACTCCAGCCCACTTCAACCCACTCCAAGTAACACAAACATTCACACTGCCAGATCAACTTCAGCCTCACAAATCAGATCCAAACTCCACCAGAGCTCCATCAAACCACCAGTGCAGCCTCCTACTATCTACAGAATGAGGATTATTTAATTTCTTGGGTCATTACAGGACTGCAGCAAAACAGACACTGGGGCAAAACAGAACTTCAGCTGGGCATACTTCAGGCTAGAACCAAACCACCTCTACTGATCTGAACCATACTGACCTTAACCTACTACTGCTTTGAATCTTACTGCCATCTGATCTGGTAGAGGTTGGACACTAAATCATGGACTGAATACTCCACCTTCAAGTGCCATTTGGACCACAAAGCTACCTGCACCTTCACTTGTTCGCAAAGAGCTTGTGTATCAAGAATAGCATCCTTAAATAAGCATTGGTTTCTCAACCTCCAAACTGACCATAAGACTACAGAGGGAATAATCTTCCAAACTTTGAGTACCCAGAACTTGAGATTATGTCTGCCCCCATTCCACCACTGCACCAGACCTTCTATAGAACCTGGAATTGCCCATGACTGATCCCACCACTCAACCATGTAAGACCAGCACCTCCATACCAAAGGGCACATCAGAAGCACATGTTCAACAGTTTCCACCTCCGTTTGGCAAAAAACACACAAGTTACTAGCACCCAAATGAACAGCCCCAATTCTTTGAAGGAATGATGAAGTTTTAACTCTGCCACGCCAAGCCAACCAACAGAAAAAATTGCATCTTTGGAGGGGCCAAACTCTCCCAAACCCCTGCTGGGACTACTAGATTATTCCCACTCGCTGCAGCCCTCCATCTCCATACAGAGGCAACAGTGAACTGACCCGACTTCTCTGCTAACCATGACCATGAGTCCTCAACCCCATCTCTGAGCCTAGGGGTGAATAACAGCATACCTACCAGCCTCTGCAGCTCCTCTTCCTCCCAAGCTAGTAGAGGCCTTCTGAATTGAAACTGCCACCTACCTGAGGCACCAAACTTTGCACACATCTGCTGTAGGGTTTCCTCCTTCTCTATAGATAAACTAAACAGCCTAGAAAATTCAGCCTTCAGCCCTCTGCCACCTAACCACGGGTCATACCAAAATTTTATCCTCCTCCCATTACCAACAACTATAGCGTGGTTGCCTTCGTTGTTACTTCTCCTTACAATTTCTGTCACTCATAGTTATAAATTCGGTTAACTTTTCATTCATTATATGTAATATACAATAATCAGAGTTTAATTTATGAATATTCTTTCTTATTATTGAACCGTTGCCAACTTGGTCATTTGTTCTTTTGGTTGCAGACCAAAACTACTGTTGAGTATGATCCTTCTCCCCATTTGAAAGTCATAATTGGAAGATTTTTTTTTACATTATTCAAAAATTTATAATGATTCTTTATAAATTTAAAATATTACACAACTTAATGAAAAGGATCTCAGTCTGACTCTAGCACAAAATGAAAATTTTCCTCTACCCTTTTTTTTTGGGGTTTTATTTTTTTATTTTTTATACATAATTCAAACTAACACTCTATTTGTTTTGGTAAAAAATATTTTTCAATATATTTATAAAAAAAATTAGAATTTTTTTTTCAATATATATATTTTATATTTGGATATAATTTTGAAACTTATGTAGTGGTGGTGGTGGCGGCATCTTAATAGTGTGATGACACTGATAATATTTTAGTCTAGAAAACTTTTTTTATATTTCATAAGTGTAAAATATTTTTCATTCAAATAATTTTTTTTTAATAAATCTTATTTTGTCATATCAAATGTCAAAAAATATGAAAAATATTTTTCAAAAAATATTTTTGTCAAAACAAACTTAGGGTAAAATTAAAGGTTGATTAAGTAAATGAGGTATTTTTACGACATGATGTCTAGCCTTCAATCTTATCATAATAACAATTGTATCAACCATATGACAATATATCAAGAATATCATTATCGAAAATTCAAAATCCCATTATATATTGGTTAATATTTAAAATCTTGTTTAAACATGAAGAGAATGGAAACATATAACACAATAAGACAATAGTTGTTAGAGGGTGCCACGTCATCTAAGTAACCTTGACCTGTACTTTAATCTTTAGTTAGGATTTGACGCCGACCCTTGAGGTTGTGACAAATATATGATAACAAGTCATCAGTGTTTTGTTTTGCTTCTAAGTTTATGATTAACCTTTGTTTTGATTCCATGCCTAATCCATCTAACTCTTCACAACAAATATGACTATGCATCCGACACGTGGTTTTGTTGCAATCATCGAGTTTTATTTTTTATTTTTTACATGCTCAAATATATATATATATATATATATATGTTTCCTGCTAAGTTTCTCGTACTTGAACATTATATCAACCACAAAGATTGTATTTTTGCTATATGAATTTTATGTTAGTTTGCTATTTTTAAAAGTTTTGATCATAGGCGGCGCCAAACCTAAACCCACCCTATTAATTTCATTATCCTAAATAGTTAACAGATAAGAATGGCACCAACCAATCCAAAAAAAAAAAAATAATAAAATAATAATAATAATAATAATAATAATAATAATAATAATAACAAAAAGAATATTGGACTAATACTAAGTTTGAAGATATTACGTGGACCATAATAAAATTAATGAATATTGTGCGAATTTTTTTGTTTCTGTAAAAATGGTCACGAGAGATGCATATGAATTTTTTTTGTCAAAAATCCTAATATACATTATAGATGGAATTAGTTCGACTCAAAGTACAGAAAAATGCATCGCAATTGAAATTGCTGAGAATAAATCAATACAACGGAAAATTTTTAAGTACCACCCTAGTAATTTTTTTGATTAAATTTAAATTTGAAATTGAACTTGTACGCATAACTTACATATGAAACAAGAGAAAAAAACTAAAAACTACCAGTGAAATTTTTCTTAATTTAGAAAAAAAAATGATATAAACATATTTCTCATAACTTTTACATTGAGAGTGAAAGTTCTTTGTGTAACGAATTCTAAACAAATGGAAACATTAAGAAAAAAAATGTTTAAAATTCAATATAATCAAATCAAATTTATTTTAAATATGATCTACGTCATACCACGTTGAAATCTATATTATAGACTATAAAATCTGATTTTTTTTTTTAAAAAATTTTTATTTTGAATTCCAAAAGATCTTACCTCCTCCCTCGCCAACCAACAAACCTTCTTTAGCTGAAAAGGAAATACTCTATTTTCTTTCTCATAAAGAAGGAAAATAGAAGGAATAAAGAGTCCCTAATGTCCCACCACAAATGATAACTTGAAAAGCAAGTTGACCCATTCATAAGATAAAGAACTGTTCCAAAAAAAATAAAATTATAGGATAAAACCCGACAGTGTTTTTTGGAATATTTTAGCTGCTTCATTTCCTGAATTTTTTTTGATGCAACTTATACTGATAGTTTATTAGGTATAAATAACTAAAATAAGTTTAAAAAATTAATTATTTGAAAGGTATGAAAGAGATACATTTAAGTTTTACTTTTTTATTATCAATTTGT
Source organism: Camellia sinensis (assembly GCF_055761805.1). Lineage (NCBI taxonomy): Eukaryota > Viridiplantae > Streptophyta > Magnoliopsida > Ericales > Theaceae > Camellia > Camellia sinensis. The sequence goes on along the minus strand of NC_138970.1, from coordinate 179,748,387 downwards.
AAATTAATAAGTTGTACCAACAGAAACTATGTCTTCAAAATCAAGCAATTAAGCCAAAAAAGAGTAAAGGTTATACAAAGAGACTTTTTATACAAATTATTATTATTATTTTTTAACAATAAAAGATGTGGCCTTATGTAGTTCTTTTATTTCAAGATAAACACCCACCCAAAACTACAAAAATAATAATAATAATAATAATAAGAGTAAATTACAGTGACACCCCTGAGATTTTTATTTAATACAGATCTCCCTCATATTTAAAAAATTACATTATCCTCCTGATATTTGTAATCTCAGTACAAATTACCCCATGGATTGCTGATATCATGTCCTAAATTTTTTTAAATGATCATCTTGTCATTTTTCCTACCATTTACTTTTTCTATCGTCATGACTACATTTTACAACTTTACATCATTAAATTTCACCTGAATATATTCTTATTGAGTAATAATAAACAAACATAAATTTTATCTAAAATTTTCAAACACAATGATATAGTTTAATGGTGACTTTTCACTTTAAAACAAAACACCCATAAACATGATTTATATTTACAACAATATCACTATCACAATATTTTTATGATATTTTTTGTATAAATTTTTATATATGAATATAAATTTTCATTTTTATTTCTACCAAATCTAGATATATTTAAAAAGTATAAGATTTGTAAAAAAAAAAGTTCTAAAAAATCCATTGAATACAGAAAAAAAAAGATAACATATTGAATTTTTATATAATTTTTATTTTTATTTTTTGTACTTGGTGAATTCTAAAGAAAATAAAAAAATATTATACTTCTTAAATATATCTAGATTTGGCGTATCTAAAAAATAAAAATAAAAAATTGCTTAAAATATTACAAAAATTCAGTAAAAAAAAAACACAAAAAAAAAAATCAATTTTTGTTTGTGAGTTAAACTAAAGAAGATAATTGTTATTTCTTTTAAAATAACATGAACAAAATATCTGTATTATTTTATTATTTAATATGTATAAAGGTTAAAGAATAAATATGTAATTTTAATCTGACAGGTGGGTAAGTGTAATTTTTTTAATGTGAGGAGAGAGTCTGTATTAAATAAAAATTTCAGAGTATATCAATGTAATTTACCCTAATAATAATAAATGGCACTATCGTATCATTGTACATGAATTTTATGTATAAAATTTCTCCTTATAAATCATTTTATGTAAAAAATATGTACTCACTATTTACTACATCTGAATGGCCACATGCATGTAAATTGTGGAAGTGGAAATGCATTTATGTTATTCACATATTTCCACTCTAGCTCTGATGGATAATGAATACATTTTCTTCACCGGTTAAAATATGTACAATGTCTTATTAAAATCTTCCTTCTCTCTCACAGCCGACATACCTAGCTATCTATCTATCTATCTATCCATCTGTCCATCTCCAAATATTAACCAGTGAAAGGGTCAATTCTCTACCACACCAACATGGCAATATCCCCCCACAAAGGTGATAATAAAGTCATGAAGGGTAACGAGATATATCTTCCACCCACTCCACATCTCAAATCTTATCTTTATTTCAGTCACTTTTTTTTTTCTTCAATTCTCATCCAATCCTTTTTGTTTAATCCGATGATGGTTGCCGTGGGAGACGCAACAACCATTATTGTGCGGTCATATGGGTCCATATTTGATTCATTTCCATGATATAAACCGTTCACATTTTAAACTATATTAAGTAAAGCATATCTGTAAAAAATTAAAATTGATCGGGCATCGTTAATCATTTTATTGAATTGCATTTGTATTTAAAAAAATAAATAACAATTGTAATTTGAAGTATAAATTTGAATAAAAATATGAGTGGATAAAAGGATTAACGACATTTGATCAAATTAATTTTTTACAGATATATTCTACTTGATTATTATAAAATATAAACAGTTCAAATTACCGAAATGGGTCCACACAGTCACACAACAGTGGGGCACAACAACCACCCCATCTTTTTTTTTTTTTTTTGGAAAAATAACCTACACTCTCCTTGAGATTTAGCTAAATTACAAATTTCCCTTTCAGATTTCAAAAATTATATCTCGCTTCCGGAGATTTATATTCACATAACAATTTATCTCCTGCCGTAAAATAAATGTTAAAAATTGTTGACAGAAGCATGCTGATATCACGAAAATAACTCTTTATAGACGAGATTGCCCCTGGTACCTTTCCAAAGTACTAAACAACCTAATTTAACCTGAAATACGTTTGATAAGCCAACAAAATTTACAAAAGAGTTACCTTAGAATGAAAATAAAAAATAAATAAATAAAAAGAAGTTTTTGGAACTATGTTTGGTTTGTTGTTTAGAAAAAAATTTGAGGATTTTTTTTTTTGAAAAAATGGAAACAAAATTAATAAAAATAAATATGAAAATTATATTTAATTTGTAAAAATTATTTCTAACTTCTCAAAAGATAAAATTATATAAAAATGATAATTATTTAATATTTTTTTATTTCTTAACCAAATTAATTTTTAATTTTTTAAAAATTTTCTAAAACAAATTTCTAAAAATCAAACCAAAAATGGTCTAAGAATCTTTTGATAAGGTATTTCTTGCGTTAGTAACTTGTTTAATTATTTGTGATATTTTCACCATCTGATAAGTGCTTTTCCATTTAATTTTACATTTCATAACTTATTCAATTAATTAATTAATTTTGTATTCACAATTTATTCAGTTAATTTGTTATTTTTGGATTTTTTTGGATGAATAGTCATTTTTTGGGTAATAAATGAGTACCCTGGAATCCTCTTCAGCCACTTCTAATCCATCAAAAGAAGAGGCAATGTCTGAAAATAAAAGATGCTGGTGTAGAAGAAGAGCTGCTGTGAAAATTTCCGAGTCGACTAACAAACGAAGGAAATATTATTACATATGTTGGAAAATGGCTTTTTATAAACCTTATTTTTTTTAAACTTTGAGCATTAATTAAGGTAGGATCCGAGCGTTATTTTTAACGTTTATAATTGGCTTTGTGTTTAATGTCGCGTAGTGAATAACATCGTGTATTTGGTTGCTAAAAATCATTTCCAGGTGAGTGAGAATTCAACGTACGTTTCTGGGTTTGTGGAAATGACTTTAGGTGGGTTTCCTACACATTTGTAGAATGTGCTTGTCCCACATTGGAAAGACTTAAGGATTTGTATTGGTTTATATATTCTAACTTGGAATACTTGGGATGAGCCCCAAAGGATGCCCAAGTTTGTGGAATGGTGAGATTATGGATAAAGTGAACTAGATCCATTGGACCCAAAATAAAAATTGCAGGCACCGCTATCCGTCTGTCTGGTCAGGCGAGCTAAGTGTAGGTGTGAGATTGGGTTGGGTTTGTTTGGACCAAAAACATTTGTATTTTATTTATTTATTTTTAATTTTAGTTTCAAAATTCAAAATAAATTGGTTCAGATTTTTCCTTCATCCGAACAGGTTTTCTACCTGTTGAATTCCACCCGAATAGGTTCATACATGTTAAAATTCAAACCGAATAGATCTGTTACTATTCAAATTTGTCCAAACAGGTTTTATACCTGTTCAATTTGTCTGAACAGGTTTTTACCTATTCAAAAAAGCCACTATTTCTCCCATAAATAGTATGCCATCCAACAATTCATTTGCATCGAAATTTTTCCAAAAAACCCTTCATTTTCTTCTTCTGTTCGTCCTCTAGTGCTCCTGCATCTGTTTACCATTTAGTTTGTAGGAAAAGAAAGAGAAAGAGTAAGAGTTATAGCATTGTTTGGTTCGCAAGACTTGATTTTGTAGTGCTGCAAATCAAGTACTAGTCGTTACATCTTGAGAAGTAGACGCCATTAAAACTCGAAATATCGGAGCGGGAGCGAAATCTACTTTAAAGAGATTGTGTCTAGCACAAGCCTCGACGTTTAAAGTTTCTGTAAGTATTTAATTCAAAATTTAATTTATTAAATTATTTTCTGAATTATTTTTATTTTGTAGTTTATTTTAACTTACACACACCACTGTGGAAATCATAACGCACGTGCAAAATGACATGTGGAAATACTTTGAGTTGTGCAAAGCTCCTGTTAGTGTTCAAAGTGTTCAACATGGTAGGAATGTTGAACACAGTTAGGAGCATTTTAATCAATTTACTATATCTATCAACGACATTAATCGTAATAGGACGGAATGTAATTTCTAAAACTTTAGAAAAAAATCTGTAATTTAACTAATTAAAGGATGTTGGTAATTTGGCCTTTTTTTTTTTTTTTAAACCACCAATCAATAAAAAAGGATAACACATAGGATACATGTAATTGCTAACACAAGATTACCTTTACGCCCGTTTGTTTTGGGATATGAGAGGGGGATTGGGATTAGGATAGCTGTGCGTTCCATTTAATGTGTTGTTTGTTTACAGAGTTGAGGAAGGGACTGCTAAGCCGAAGGGCTTAGGATAGGCCTTGTAAATGGGATTCGGATGGGCTTCCAGGACTTGGTATTAGAAAAATAGTCCGGCAAATTAGAAATTTTTTATTTTTATTTTATTTTTTACATGCTCGGCATTTTTTTTTGAACATTAATGTTTAATTTTTTATATTTTTTATTAAGTAAAAATCATTATTTTATTTTTTTCTGAAATTTTTTTATTTTATTTTTATTTTTTTTAAAATTTTTACATGTGGGCATTTTTTTTAAAACATTAATGTTTAATGTTTTTGTATTTTTTATTTGTTTTATTATTTTATATTTATTTTATATAAAAATAATTTAACAATCTCTACACTAACAACTATCATTAAAACAAACACAATTTTACTTAATCCCGTCACTATCAATCCCTTCCATTCTATTTCTGAAAACAAATGGAGCCTTAAGCTTAAGCTGTGGGAACATGTAAAATGACTAAAGAAACCCTGATCAATATGAAAGTTCACTTACCATGCACGTAAAGGCAAAAACAAAAACCAAGGAAGTAGTATTTTGTCCCTGAACTAGCAGGCAAAAAGCAACCTCACTCTTGCTTGCACGGTCAAGCAGTGTCAAGCAGTGAATTGAAAGCTGAATTGCCAAGTAAGCCCCTAATTTATCTTAATTCATCTCAATAATTGATATGTGGTTCAAATTCGAATTTTATATCGTACTTGAAATGAATCTCAATCACATAATATTTTTTATAAATAATTTTTTAAATAAATTTTCTGAGTTCATATAGGCTTAATTTGGTTAGAATGAAAGTGGGGGAAATGAAAAAAATAAAATTTTTCTGAACTTATTTTGCATGAAAGTAGTGTAAAAAAAAACTAATTTTCTTATACAACTTATGATAGCATAGAAACTAAACTTCTAATTTCTTACCTCCAAAAAAAAAATTAAATTTATTATAAATATAATTACTTATAATTAGAATTCTTATTTTCTCTCTTTTTTTCTTGTAAAATTTTCAATCCTAATTGAATTCAAGTAATTTTTTTTTTTTGAGAATATAGAAAACATTAAATTAATAAACAATAGCATTACATAAAGAAGACCCCAAAGGGCTATCCCAATTAAATTACAAAACAAAAAACAAATCCACTAAAAAAACAGTTACGATATAGGAAAAACTATCGATCTTCTCAAAAATGTGATTGGGAAAGTAACATCTACTTGAAAATCTGCTGTCCTTGTCGACATCGTCCTTGTCGACGTCGTCCCCGTCATTGCTACTCAACTCCTCCGCCGCCGCTTAACATCAAACACTGCTAGAAGGTAGAGTTGAAAAGGAAGTACACCTACAATGATATGAAAAAAAGTTTAAGAGAGAAGAGAACCATTGTGAATGTCGAAAATTCAAAAATCTATATCTGAAATACTGGTTTTGAGAGAATTCAAGTATTGTTGTTATATAATCATTACATGAAAAGGTTGTATCTATTGATATATATATATACATATATTGTATTATATATGTTCTTGTAATTTGAAGACTATTGCTACATGCGAGTAATTCGTCATGCATGAGGTAGGAAAACCCCCATATACATACATTATTAAGCAAATTACACCCGTAGTACATGTATTTATTTTTTATTTTTTGGGGTATCAATCTAGTTTTTATAATTTTAATTACATAGATTATCTTTGAATTTTTAATATTGTATGAAAAAGTTAAGTCGGTTTGATAATTGTAATATTTTTGTTTTATCACATCTGTTTTAAAAAAATTGACAAGAAGTACGTTTTTTAAAATAAATTATCCATTTTTTTTAGAGACAAACATAATAAAGTAAAAAGACTTTGATTATCGGATCGACTTAATTTTTTTCATTAATGATACACACAAATGACTTTACAAAATGAATGGTTTGAGTTTGCAAAATAGACCAGTAATAGGCTACACAAACCCCTCAAATTATCTCAAATTTAAATTTAAACTTGAGAAAAATCTAACTTTTATATAAATGGATAATTATGATGTATTTGTGATTTTACCACGTGTTGCATTGCATGAAATACCTTTCAAACAACATAAAAATAAATAAATAAATAAATTTAAAATTATAAAGAAAGAAAAGCCAGAAAACAAGAAGTTATATTACAGAAAGGTTCGTTTAGAATTTTTTTTACTATTTTATTAAAAAACATAAAAAATTAGAAATTTTTATATTAACTTGTAGATTAAAAATCTAATTCCCAAACAAGGCTAAGCGGCGTGCGTTGGCGTGTAAAGTTTATTTATTCACCAGGCTGGCATAAACTAAGGCATGTACATGAATGATGATGATGATATGCATGATGTAAAAGGCTCTGGTCATACCCTCGTCAACTTTGCTTTTTTAGAAGAGGCAAACCCAAAGTCACGTGCAATCATCAACATTGCCAACGGTTCAGATTGCACAAGCTATAGGCTCTCAAATTCAATTCTAAGCCATCAATGGCGTGGAAGAAGGTGTGGGGTGCCCTTTCACAATAACATATTCGTGAAGGGTTACAAATGTAATTCGAGTAATGATAATAAAACACAAATGATGAAATAAAATTAGGTAAATTACACTAATAATTCTTTAAAACTTAAAGAAAATGCAATTACTCTTACAACTTTGATAAAATTATTATGAACTTCCTTAAAATTTCTATTCATATAACATATTATTTATAATCCGTTAGTCATACACTACAAAAAATTAAGATTTTAAAAACTAAAAGTTAGGAACAAAATATTTTTGTTACAAAAAGTGTTGTTATTATATTTTTAGCAACAGATATTGAACATTAATAATGAATTATTATCCTTTTGGGATCAAATTTTTTGTCCAAAAAAAAAAAAAACATTTTGAGACCAAATTATTTTGTCCCTAAAAATCTATTTGTTAGTGACATTTTCAAAATTTTGTCGCTAAAAGTTTTATTTTTAACTTTTCGAGACGATCTTTTAGCGACTATTTTCACGACAATCGAAATTAGTCCATAACTGCAACAAAAAATTCACTTTTAAAGATTAAAAAATCTGATTTCTAAAATTTTTATTTGTTGTAGTGATATAAATAGAATTATTTTATGGGTTAAGTCATCTTCCAAACCATTGGACTACTCTATGGATGATATTATCTTCAATTTGCAGCAGGTCATAATTTGTATCAGGGTAGTTAGTTGACCTGCTTTTCTCATGTTTTAGTTGTGCTGCTGGTTTTTTTGGTATTAGTTTTAGCTGGGGTGTTGTTTTGGTTGAATTGGTAACTTTCCAATTCTTCTTTTGATTTGGATTTGCACATGATTCATCTTACTTCGAGTGTCAACATAGTTGAAATGCGTTGTTTAGATAATAATGCATCTTTAATCCAAATCTCTGTATGTATCCTTTTTTTTTAATAATATTATCTTCTTTTTGCTGATAAAAAAATATATATATAAACAGAAAAATATTTTTCTTATTTTTTATATTAAAATATATATTTTATCTTATTTATATGTGTTTTCATACCATCTATATTAAGTGCTATCATTTTAACTTAATGAAAAGAGACGTCAATATAATGTCTCCAATTTTCAAGAAATATTAGTGTAATTTATTTTATATAGATATTTTTAGAGTATTACTATTCAATTCCAAAATTTAGATTTATTTTTTAAATTCAATAATCTGATAATCAATTAGGATATTTAAGACAACACTTTCTTCTATATCTTCTTTAATTATCAATCAATCATATCACTTACACATTATTGAATTTAGAAAATAAATCTAAAAAGTGAATTTATAAATTATTTTTTATATTTTTATATACTTTTTAAAATCTATCAAAATCGTAACATTTTTCATATAAAATAAAATAAAATATTTCTATATTGGGTAATAGAGAAATCCTTGACAAAGGCCTCTTGTGGGCCGACCAGTCCACCATCATCAAGTTGACTAGAGAATTGACTCATGTTCACATATAGTCATAGAGGTCATCCCCAACAAATGATTATTTAAATACTTGATAAGTTTAGAATTAGAAGCAAAGAAAAACGAGTTAAACAAGGCAAAATTGGCTTAAACCATACTCCATCCATCCCACAGAGATATATACAGATATAGGCAGATATGGGCACATGCACCACATCACGTGCGCAAAGCTTGTGAAGAGTATCTAACTCAAGTTACGAGGTTTCCTCAGTAATAGGAAAAGACGTTAAGCAACATCCTCTGCAAATTTCATTTCAATATGTTGTTAGATTAGTATTTTAAGAGAGTTGAACTTTGAAAATTTTATCCTTTTATTACATTCTTAAAAATAGAATTCAAAATGTTATCATTAAGAGAGAGTGACCAAAAAACTAACCAACTAAACTAGAGCTCTTGATTCGTACTTGGTTTGGGTTGGGTGTTTTAATTTTTAATTTATGGTCTTTTTGGAGTCGGTTTCAATCAAATGCGTCCAAATCAGGAGTATAATGAATCAGATTGACACATTCTTACGCTATTCTATCCCTTGATTTGTCGTCAATTTTGTAATATATATTTTGTCTGTGTAGCAAACAATTAATTGTAATATATATTTTGTCTGTGTAGCAAACAATTAATTGTATGAGTAAATTATATTGGCTGATTTGGAAGTTCAGCTATTTCAATAGTTTTTTGATTTTTACAAAAAATTTATATATATACATAATAAAGAGAATAATATAAAAATTTATAGTGATTTTTTTGATTAAGTGATTTTTTTTTTTTTATTAAAATAGTTTATTGACAAACAAAACCGTTTGAGAAGAAGTTGGTTGGGCTTTTTTGGCTATTTTAGCCACAAAAAATAAAATAGGCTATTTTAGCCATAACAAACAAAACATCACATCCAACCCATAATCATTACACTCTTCTCTCACAAAAAAAGTCAAAAAAGCCAAAAAGCCAAAAAGCGCTTCCCAAACCAAGCTTTTTAGCCCAGGCTAAAATAGCCAAAAAAGCCAAAAAGCCAACCCACTTCCCAAACAGAGGCTTTGTGTCACAGTGGTATATCTCTTAACCCTCATAGTGAAAGTTATGGGTTTGAGCCCGTATGGGCATTGAGGCGATCTCCTTTTCTTTCTCCTCACTACAAGAAAATACATTTTCGGCGACCAGTTTTGGCTACTAAAACAAATTTAGTCGCCGAAAGTGTGAGAATTGGCTACCAAAATTAATTTTAGTCGGGAAAAGTCAACTTTTTAGCTACTAATTTTTCTTAGTAGGGGAATGCTGATTATTGGCTACTAAAATAAATTTGGTAGCTAAAAATACTACAATTGGCCACTAAAAAAATTTTTAGTAGCTAAACATATCTCCATTAGCGACTAATTATACTTTTAGTAGCTGTAAACGCACCTTTACCCACTAAATTGTTTGGTAGCCGAAGGGAAAGAGAAAATTTTGTTTTTGATCTTCGGCGACCAAACATTTGGTCGCCAAAACTATCTTTTCAGCGACAAAATCCATTTTAGTCGCTGTAGACGCACCTTTGCCTACTAAATTTTTTGGTAGCAGAAGGGAAATAAAAGATTTTACTTTTGATCTTTGGCGACCAAACTTTTGGTCGCCAAAACTATCTTTTCAGCGACAAAATCCATATTAGTCGCTGTAGACGCACCTTTGCCTACTAAATTTTTTGGTAGCCGAAGGGAAATAAAAATTTTTATTTTGATCTTTGGCGACCAAACTTTTGGTCGCCAAAAATTATTAAACAAAATAGTTATTTTATTTTTATTTTTATGCAAAGGTTGTCAAATCTTAACAACAATGACATTTTATCCATGGAATTTGACTTTTTTTTTTAAATGAGAACAATAAAATTTAAAGAAACTTCTTTTTTAAAAATAAAAATGAAAATGAAACATGCTTATTAAGTAAATAAAAATGAATTCCCATTAGTAGTAGGTATATGAATAAAACAATCAGATTTATTGAATTAAGTGGTAAAAGCCATGGTTTATCATCTTCTAAAATTAATTTAAGGTTTACTTTAATATAATAAACTAGTTACAACTGCATAATAAATTAATTAAATCTACTTGACACATGATTTCTTCATCTGTCTTTATATATGACAAAATATACATATTAAATGTTCTAAATTTCTAAATCAAATTGATTTGTGCCTAGTTAATCATGCAGGAGTCCCCAAAAAAATTAAGTATATTTTACAATATCTATATAATAAGACAGAACGGTTTTTGAAAAAAAATTTAGAGACAAATGTCCTACTAAGACATTTCAATGACTATGATTCATTTGTCTATTTAAATAGATGGTTGAGATGACCCCCTTAAATATATATCAATCCCCTTCCAGCACCACTGTTCCGTTTGGGAAGTTCAACCTAATGAAGTAATGATGGTTGGGGATAACCTTAAAGATGATGTGAGTTCTGCTCTATTTCTCTCCCCATCATTTGCACCATATTTGTTAAGAACATTTTTGATTCATTTTGAGGTGCTGTTTTTGTATATATGTATTTTTTAATTTCACATTGTTTTATCAAATTTGTTTGAATCAAAACATGCTTTTGTGTAAATTGAAGCTCCTTTACTTGGTGTTCGCAGGTTGCTTGTGGGAAACGAGCGGGAGCATTTACATGCTTGCTTGACGAAACAGGGAGGTATGATTCTCCCGAATACACAGATGTGAAATTTCAGCCAGATTACAACGTGTCTTACCTTGCCCAGTTTGAATTAAAGAATATAATAAGTCAATTTTCTTTAATCTCAAATTTTCTTATATTTGAAGTCACTCCGTCCGTTGCACCACCACATAACTTCGGCATAATGCAGTGTACTGATTACATAAAATATTCAAAATCTGTAACATTAGTGTCTCCCTTCATCGGTAGAAAGAGTTAACTCTTGTGCTGCATGAATTTTCTTATATTTGAAGTCACTCCGTCCGTTGCACCACCACATAAATATTCAAATGCTGCATGAACGTTCATGCAGCATTTCATAAATCCTCTCATAACAAGGGTGGATTTTATCAGCAACATAACAGTTGTGAGTTTCGCTATTAATATATCTCTGCAAATGTGTGTGTATATGTATAAGGAATTTGGGGATCCTGGAGAAGAGAAAAAAGAAGAAAAATGAAACATTGTTTCTCTGGAAATGTGTGTGTGTATATATATATATATATATATATGTATATATCAATCGGCCTATGTATTGGAAAGAAGTGAATTAGAGAGTTGGGAAGACAAAAGCAAACAAGATTTTGATCGCATTTGACTGTTTCAAATCTGGGACCAACTTGAAGGCTTCCCTGTGTTTGAGTTTGTGTTTGATTTCTTTTATTTTTTTATTAGTCCTGTGGAACAAAAAAAACTTCTCAATCTCATCTCTATTCTAATTCATACCCCCCAAAAAAATATTTAAATATTGAATTAAATTTTGACAATAATGCGGTAATATGATTATTATAAATAAAATTGTTTTTTATATTAATTTATTTTAAAATAAGAAATTCACAATAAATTTTTCTATTTGTATAGTATTAGTCTTTTAAAAAAATATTTACAATATTGAATTATAGGGAAAATTTTGAAATTATGTATTTGCAAAAATTTTGACATTTTGACATTTTGAAATTATGTATTTTGAAAAAAAATATTAGGACAAATATTTAAGATAATTAAAAATTTATAATTTATAATTTATAATTTTATTTCTTATCTTTTTATTTAAATATAATTTTAATATATTTGTTATGTTACGGTTCGATTTGCTCACCGATTCGATTTTTAAAACATTAATGTTACAAACTTTGTAACATTTACTTCTATTTTCTTTTAAGATAATCAATTAATATTTTTAATTTTATTTTTCTATCACATGAACCATTGGGCAACATCTAAAAAAACACCTATTTTAAAATAATTCATTTTTTCGAGCCGAATCTAACAAATATATATGTTTTAAAAATTCAAAATAAGCAACAAATATTTACTATTTTTTTTGTTATTTTTTATCTTTACTGATTTTTTTTTGAAATTTTAGAACAAAATTATAATTTTTCGATTTGTTTTGTCGAATGAAAACAAGAAATAAAAAAAATTTCACGTTTTTACCTTTCGCGACCAAAATTGTTGGCAGCCAAAAGTGTGTTTTAGAAATAATTTGTTTCGGCGACTAATTGGATTTTCGTCGCCAATTAATGCACTTTCACCGACTATGTTTTTGGTAGCCAAACGTGCCACGAAATTGTGGAGGGAATATTACTTTCTTCTATTTGCATTGCAAAAGTATCCCAGTTCCCTCCCTCTCGCACTCCCGCCTCTATCCCTGCTCTGTCTCCATCGCAAGAGTTGGTGTATCATCCCCCCACTCCCTCCCAGGTATCTCCCTCTCTCTCTCTGTATCTCCCTCTCCATTTCGTAAACATCTCACACGGCCTTTCCGTTTCCGTCTTTCTTTCTCTCTCTCTCTCTGTTTACACACACACACGAATCATAAATTCACAACATTGATTCCATATATACTCGATTATTTTCCCAAATCATATGTACACTCACGCCTCTGCCCTCTTCTGTACAGGAATAGTCTCCATTGCCCGAACTCCCCCGAACTGGATCATCCCCCGAACTCCCTCCCAGGTATGTTTGAATTTCGCATCTGTCTCTCCCTCTCTCTGTATCTCCCTCTCGATTTGCCTCAGTTTCTATCTGTCTCTGTTTACACACACACACACACATATATATATATATATATGTGTGTGTGTGTGTGTGTGTCAAAACACACACAATATGACATGTACGAAATGCCCTCAATTAGGGCATTGTTATTGAAATGTGATTCAAATTAAAAATTAGGGCAATGCTTGGGGTGAATCAACCCATTTGCTACATAAACTAGGGCAAAGTCTTGTAGTAGTAGTACATATAAAAGAGGAATTTTTATGGTTTTCAGTAAATATACTAGCGGCTCGTTGCTTTTGGATGCCTTGTAACGATGTTGAGGAATTTTTATGGTTTTTAGCTAGATATACAATTAAATCATACATATGGATATCATTGGCTAGCGTAACTGTTTGCTTCTGTGCTATAAATAAGCATGGTAGTTTGTGGATTGATAGCATTGCCTTGCCTTGACTGGATAGCATTGACTTGTTAAATTCTTGGAAACTACTTGGCACACATGATAATTACATGTGAGTAATTTTTAAACATCATTACATAAAAAAAGTACAAGGAGGTTGCTCTTTGTATGGGAACTTAGGAGAATATAACCTCGATGCTTCCATTTTAGAAGTATCGGAAATTTATGATGCTTGCATCATGGCGGCATATTGCCCATGTTGCCTCCTTAGTAATTTAAGTCCATATTTCCAAAGAAGGAGAAAGCTCGTTTATGCCCAAAGCTTAGGTTGGAAATGTGTGAACATGCATTTGCGGACATGCACAGTTGCCATGTAGAGCCAACTGTTGGAAATGTGTTTTTGTCTTTACTTTTTTTTTTAATAACATGTCATGTACACACATGGTGAAGAGCATGACATGGTTTTCATTATTTTGATATATCATTCTATCATTGACCATATAGTTTCACTAATACTAGTGCTCTACTAGTTATGCTATCTAGTGGTCCAAAATTACGGGTCATTTATTAAATTAACTTGTTTTAGAACTAATCATGTCATAAAGTTCCACCCTAAAATGTCATGACTAATGCAATTTTTGCTAATCCTGTAGCACAGGATTGTCATTCAGGTTGGTTTTTTTTTTTTTTAAATGGATATTAATTATTAGCTGCTTTAGGTCACATATTATAATATATGTTTGTGGCCACTATTAGTGCAGGACTAGTAGTACTTAAACTTGCATGGATAGGATTTTGGAGTTTTAACTTCCCACGGTAATTATGCTATTTGTAAAATGGGCTTGTTTTTTTGAATTACTACTTCCATCAATTAAGTCATTAGAATAGTTTTACTTTAGGATTATCAACACTCATTGTTAGTGAAGGCGTAAAGGATAGCATATGATTGAATTGCTTGCTTGGACACAGTATGAACACCCATTTCCAAAATTTTCAGGAACTGCAGTCTGAAATTCATTTTTTTACTTTTCCTTTTCAACTCATTGTATGATAAATTGTGGAAACTAAGAGATTGCATTGACTACTCACAAGAAATGCCACTGTGATCCCAAAAGCAATATTATTAATGCAATTTTTGGTGAACATTCTCATTATTTAGGTTCGATTATTAATAAGCATGATTAGGTTGGTTGGAGGTGCTATTAGAAATCCTCAAAGCCCGGTGGAACATCTGTAAATACTTCTTCGTCTAAGTCTTCACAGAGTAACGCATTCGTCATATCTAATTGTTAAAGAGGCTCAATATGTTAATTCTCTAGAATAGGCCACATGAAGAGCTTTCGAAAATGGCAATGCTGTGAATTTCAGTTAATTTAAGTGCTTAACTAACTTGCCATGAGACAAAATTACATGCTCATAGCAGCAAGTTTTTCAAGAGTATGTCATATCAGAGAAAATCTACCTTGCAGCAAACTTGCCTCCACATCGTCTGGCTTATTTATTATCATTTCCGCAAAATGTGCTTTAAAAGTAATGGTATGTTCATGAGTACTGTCAATGCTTCTATTCTGGATTTTCACATGACTTTGTAGATACATCTCTCATTGATAACATCTACTATGCTTCTATTCTGAAATGTTCATGTGTGAATATGCATTTGCGGACATGCACAGTTGCCATGTAGAGCCAACTGTTGGAAATGTGTTTCTGTCTTTACTTGTTTTTTTTAATAAATAACATGTCATGCACACACATTGTGAAGAGCATGACATGGTTTTCATTATTTTGAAATATCATTCTATCATTGACCATATAGTTTCACTAGTACTAGTGCTCTACTAGTTATGCTATCTAGTGGTCCAAAATTACGGGTCATTTCTTAAATTAACTTGTTTTAGAACTACTCGTGTCATAAAGTGCCACCCTAAAAGAGATTTATGTGACAAGCCAAACAGTGGCTCAACTTGAAATGCGTGTTCTCATGGCTTCCTTGGTTAATGTTTGTGTGAGTTGTAGGTGACAAAATGGACAAGAGTTGGATGACGATAAATAATCGGTTGACAAGTAAAGAGTATCAACAAGGGGTGAAGTCATTCCTTGATTTTGCTACGGCAAATTTAGGCGTAGAGGATGAAATTAGGTGTCCGTGTGTCGATTGCATTAATGGCACAAAATATAGCAGACAAGTTGTGTGGATGCACTTGATCCGAAGAGGCATGGCATCTTCGTATCTAACTTGGGTGCATCACGGGGAACATGTTCCCGTGTCTCGTCCTAGTGTATCAAATGACCAATATGGAGGTAGTGGCGAATGTATGACAGATATCGATGATGCGCCCATTGATGAATTGCCTACTATGTTGGAAGAAATTTATGTGAGTGGTCTTATGGATGATCATACCGACGAGAAACCTAATGGTTTGGAGAGGGAGGATTTGCATAAGTTCACTAGGTTATTCGAAGATGCACAACGCAAAGTTCACCCAACATGTGAAAAGTTTTCTGTGTTATCATTCGTCATTAAGATGCTTCATGTGAAGGTGTACAACAAATGGAGCAACAAGTCATTCGATATGGTTATGCAGGTATTTAAGGACATTCTACCAGAATGTGATCCAACAGTTCCATGGACACTCTATGATGCTAAGAAGTTCTTACGTGACTTGGGTTTGGGATATGAAACAATTCATTCGTGCAAGAATGATTGTGCACTATTTTGGAAGGAGAGTGCTAATTTGGAGAAATGCCCTACATGTGACACGTGTAGATACAAGTTGAACGATGATGGTGGTAAAAAGATTCCACACAAGGTATTGCAGTACTTTCCTTTGACACCGAGGTTGAAAAGACTGTATATGTCCAAAAAAACAGCCGCAGATATGAGATGGCACAATGAGAAGCGTGTGGATGATGACATCTTAAGGCACCCGGCCGATGGTGAAGCATGGAAGGACTTTGATAAGCAACATCCGACGTTTTCTGATGACTGTCGAAATGTAAGGCTAGGGCTGGCAACAGATGGTTTCAATCCATTTGGGAATATGAGCACATCATATAGCATGTGGCCCGTAATCTTAATGCCTTACAATCTCCCACCGTGGAAGTGCATGAAAGAGCCATATTGCATGATGTCATTGCTTATTCCCGGACGATCGGCACCTGGAAGAGACATTGATGTTTACTTGCAACCACTAATAGAAGAATTGAAGAATTTGTGGGAGCATGGTGTGCAAACATATGATGCATCGAACGGGCAAATTTTTAGAATGCATGCGGCGGTAATGTGGACCATAAATGACTTCCCTGCGTACGGTAACATGTCAGGGTGGAGTACAAAGGGTTACTTGGCTTGCCCTAATTGTAACAATAATGCATCGTCTCAGGGATTACGAAGTAAAATAGGGTATATGGGTGCTCGTCGCCACTTGCCTGAGAACCACACTTGGCGAACAAGTAAGCTCTTCAATGGTCAAACGGAGCATAGGTCCAAACCTTTGGAGTTATCGGGGGACCAAATACTAGAGCAAATTGATTCTGGGACTTACAAGCCGTATGGAAAGCACCCACAAAATCGAAAACGACAAAGGAATGAACATCAAAATTTGAATTGGAGCAAGAGAAGCATTATGTTTGACTTGCCCTATTGGAAGACGTTGAAGCTTCGACACAACCTTGATGTCATGCATATTGAGAAGAACATATGTGACAATGTCGTTGGGACACTTTTGAGCGTAGATGGAAAGAACAAGGACACGGACAAAGCACACTTAGATTTGGAGGACATGAAAATACGTAAAGAGTTACATTTGAAGAGGCGTTCTAATGGGTCCTTTGAGAAGCCTCCCGCATTGTTCACATTGTTAGTGAAAGAGAGAGAAGGCTTTTGTGATTTCTTGAAATCAATAAAGTACCCTGATGGCTATGCAGCAAATATCTCCAATTGCGTAAACGCTCAAGCTGGAAAATTATCTGGCCTCAAAAGTCATGACAGTCATGTCCTTATACAACGACTTCTTCCAATTGGGATGCGTGGCTACCTGAATAAGGAAATTGGAACGACACTTTTTGAGTTGGGAAATTTCTTCAAACAATTGTGTTCAAAGACATTGAGGCGTTCAGATTTGCATAAATTGGATGAACAAATCGTACTCATACTTTGTAAGCTTGAGATGCTTTTCCCGCCGGCTTTTTTCGATGTCATGGTCCACTTGGCAATTCACTTGCCTCGAGAGGCTATGCTTGGAGGCCCAGTGCAATATCGATGGATGTACCCAATTGAGAGGTATTAACTCAGCCCTCGTGTTACTGTCAAATTTAAGTTAATGCTTTACTGCTGATATAAATATTGCAGTATAACATTGTTATGATGCTTGCAAAATTAGGTTGCTTGGCCGTCTAAAAGGGTTTGTGGCCAACAAAGCTCATCCTGAAGGTTCTATTGCCGAGGCTTACATTTCCAAAGAATGTACAACATTTTGTTCAATGTATTTGGATGGAGTTGAAACATTGTTTAACCGCCCAGAAAGGAATTATGACATGGGTGACCGTGGCCTAGGGTTGGCGGTATTCACTCAAACTGTACGTCCCTTTGGTCTAATGACAAGGGCGTCCGATGTGTCCGTAGCTGAGCGCGAGTTGGCTCATTGGTTTGTCCTACACAATAGCACAGAAGTGGATAAACACGTAGAGTATGAATCCTTCAAACGTATTTATAATGTTTTTGTTGTAAATTGATTAGTCTTTATCTTAGTAAATAGTTTTTGAATCGCATTTCTTGTAACTAGGGAGCACAAGAACTTGTTACACCAAAGAGCCGGTGCGTTCAACATCGAAAACAGACATCGGAAAGAATTTCCTAAATGGTTCAAAGATCATGTAAGCTAGTATTCTCATATCCTACCATATATCGTACATTACGTAAATGTTACGCATGCTAGTAACATGACACATGTTCTTTATGTAGATGAATGAATTGCGGAGCCAACATTCCCTCGAAGCAACTGATGATATGTGGTCATTAGCCAATGGTCCTAGTGGCTTAGTGAACACATATTCAGGATGTATTTGTAATGGTGTCCGTTATCATACTATCGACCGTGACAACCGTCGGAAAAGTCAGAATAGTGGATTAGTCGTGGAAGGGGAGCATGAAGGGCAATTGATACACTTCTATGGACACTTGTGCAGAGTGTGGGAACTGAACTATTTGTTCACATGTCGGATTGTATTGTTCCAATGTGAATGGTTTAACAGCGGTAATAGTAGAACTATGCGTGTAGAGCCACATTTCACAACAGTTGATGTAACAAGTCGATGGTACAAAGATGACTCATTTGTATTACCAAGTCAAGTTGAACAAGTATTCTATGTTAATGACACCAAATTAGGTACCAGTTGGAGAGTCGTTGAAAAGTTTCAACATCGAGGAATTTGGGATGTGCCGGAGATGGATGTCGTACAACCTGATGACGTGTTCCAACAAGAAGAAACCACCGAGGTCGTACCTACTATGGCTATTGATGATGATGTGGCTTTGCGTCGAGATGATATTGATTCTGAAATTATTCCCATGGAAGTTTTGCAATCTGTCAGAGGGGTAGAAGCCAAGAGTGTTACAGATGATGCCTTCATCTGTGATGATGAAGATGGATTAATGTGGGAGGGTGACGACACAGACGAAGAATATGACCTACAAAGTGATTTTGATACAGATGTTGATGTAGAATCTTGAATTTGGTCATGCTTTACTTCATGCCATAATTTGAGCAATGTGAATGTTCAATTGGTGCACAAATGCAAAGGAAACTCAAAATAATGAAGGGGGATCTATCTTCGTAAATGTCAATGAACTCAGCAATCAATGTGTGTTTAAGGCAGCTAATCGAAACTGAAATGGGTGGAGTTTTGCTGTGGGTGTACCCACTCAGTGCAGAAGTGCAGTCCCTGGACCCATGTTTTTGTTCTCTGCCATTCTATGTTTTTTTCCTTTGGTTTATCTCTGCCCTGCCTTTGTTGATCTGCCCTGGAAGGGTTGCTGTCCAGAATGTAGTGGGAGGCATTTTTGGTGTATCTTTGGTAGTGAAGTTTATGGTGTAGCTTTGGTATCTAACTGCTGCTTACTGTGTCAAGTATAATGTTTTCTGAGGGGGCCTGGAGTACATTCTGTGGAGCTGCTGTCAAATGGTTGTCACTAGGTTAAATGTGGTGTTTTGTTGGGCTGCTGTCAAATGGAAGGGTGCTGGTCTGCATCTTGTTTGGCTGCAGCTATGCTGGTCAGATTGTGAGTTGAGCCCAGTTAAACCTGCATTCATTGAAGAGCTGAATGGTTGGTGTATTTAATGGTCAGCATGGCAGTTTGTGTAATGGGTTACTATGGGGTGTGCTGGTGGAATGTAACTGAATGGTGCCTTTTGGTGGAATGCATCTGATATAGGAAGCTCTGAGAACATCAACATTTGTTTGGCTGCAGCTATGCTGGTATGGCTGTAAAGCTGGTTTTGTCTGGTTGCTGCTGCAACTGTGTCGATGTTTTTAGGTTCAAGTTTGGGGCTGCCTCTGCTCTGTTTATGCTTTGTTGTTGCTATTTTATGGTTTTGTAGATAGAGATTAGAATAAGAGTTAGCCATGAATAAATGAAGGAAGGGTTAGTTTGAATTCAATTGTAATATGTATGTGTACAGATTTTGAACAGTCTGGCTTTGAAATGCAAAGGGTCAGGTACTGAATCCTCTTTTGCCAGTCTGATATGCCTGGGATTATAAGTTTGATAAAATCATAGGCCATCATAGTTGACAATAGAGATGACAACTCCAAGAAAGTTCTGAGGACCACCAAAATAAATATAGAGGCATTTCGGTACCCACTAAAACTGCCCACATAGGGCATATCAGCTTCCACATTAGGCATATCAGCTTCCACATTAGCCTACTTAAGAATCCAAAAGAAAAAGATACTTCTTATTATGAAGACTAAAAAAAATTACTCTCAGTGCTCATAGGATTCAAAACCTTGAATTACGTAACAAAGTTGCCACAGGTGAGAAGCTCATTAGAACTCTGGTTTTAAGAGTGTTAGAAGAATCATTTTTTACAATCAAATAACTCAAATCTCTGAAAGCAGGCTTTCACCACTTTTAAAGTAAAGCTAGTACTAGTAGTGAAGTAAATACAGTATTCTATTTCCACGAAACTTCTTTCCAGATTCACTGAATGTATATTGTAGATACAATTTTATCTTAGAGTTACTTTCCCAAGCAACTGGAATCTTTTCAATATAGAATTCTTAATCCAGAAAAAAGAAGAAAAAAAAGTACATATAAAGAAATTCCAAGGGATAAGTATCAAAATGGTAGTTCCAATAAATATAAGTAAACAGCACCATGAGGATACCTTATTCCGGGTAAATAATAAAGTGACATTATATGTGTGGGCCATCGCTTCAAAATTTGCAGGGGTATTTTCTGTGGATGTTGCCTGCACCCAGATTGCTGAAAGCAGGAGACTCACTTGGTGACTACTCAATCGGAGGGCAGTCAGATCCTGAAGAAGATTAGATAGATAAATCACTCAAAAGAGATCATTAGAAAAATGACAATAATCACAGTAAGGCAAAACCAAATGATAGATTGTGTTGCAACTTTCAAAGACTTGTGACATACTGCTTTTCCATTGACCATAGCATTCTTGAAACTAAATGATTGACCACGAGATGGACATTTTATAGATTGAGTCACGCCATTATCCAAAACTTGACTGACTTCCTCCTTGGGTTTGTCATTGCTTTCATCCTGAATCGAGAAACATCCATTCTTTATCCTCTCTGAAGCAATTGGCGAAAACCCCAGGAGAGCTTGTGCAGGTCCTCCATTACGAACTAACCAAGGACAAATAAGAGATGGCATAAGCACAATGGAGAAAACATGGTGTGCCCCTACTCTTGTTTCGTGGTCTGGGTGGGACATTGCTAAAAGTAACTGGTGAAATAGAGCATCAGGAAAGGCCTGAAGCAAGAAATTATGCCGCAGGGTTAGATGATTTTTATAAACTGAAAACATAGCAACATATTGCTATATGAGGAAATCGAATCTTGCCTTCTTGTTATATGAAACATTAGGAATGGAAGAAATAAGTTGTGCAGTCCGGTAAACAGCGAATATTGTTGCTTTAGATACAACAGCATTACTTGGGATGTTCTCTAGTGCCACAGCCATCATATCAAGAATGGGCCCAGCATCGCCAACCTGTTAACAACATAATTGACATTAAGTTAAAATCATGCACCAAATATGGCAGTTATATTACACCAGCTGGTATCATATTTTAACCTGTCCCTTCTGAAGTTTACTTATTTCAGTAATGTTAGACAGAAACCACCACAGGGAGTTTTGTGTTTATATTTGAACATTAGGGAGGCTATGCGCACATGAGCCAAACCACAAGAGGGTATAGTCAAAATTTCCTTTCTTTTTTCCTTGTGTTTCCGAAATATTTCTGTTTCAAAGTTGACTGAAACAGCACACCAAAACTAAATTTGATCCTTGCTCACGGGTTTACTTCTTAATAGTGGATTGTTGAGATTTTATGTGTTGTCTAAGTATGTTCAGAAAATTAAAAACAAAGGATAAATCTGATACAACTTAATCGTAAGGGGTGAAACTTCCCCACTTCCACATGAAAAAACCACACCAGGGCTAAAACTTTCCCCCACTACAACCAGACCCAAGTTCCACAGTTTTTTGTTACAACCTATTAATTCCATAACTTACCTCTTTCACTACCACAACTGATGAAATTACATAGAGATATGCATACAAGAATAGTCACGACAATTACCTAATTGCCTAGCACCTCTCCATTTCTCAGTTTCAAAAGGTATTACTTGACAAAATAAACAGGGCTTTTGGAATTTGACCATCAACAGAGTTCTTGCTAGTTAAATGAGTTGGAAAAACTCGTAAAGATTTTTCATGTACTAGACATGCACAATGAATGAGCAAAGTTGACCTATATAAGCATGGCTTGAAATTCCATAGGCTCCCAAAAATCAACTGCAGTTCAGAAGTAACGAAATTTGGAAATAGCATACACATAACGATCTTTAGGGTCTAATATTTCATAATCTGCCGAAGTTAGATTCCACTCTTCAAATTTTTAAAGTAGTCATTCAAGATGAAGCTTGAAACACATCTAAAAGCCATTTACAAACCTTATTTGCGAGAGATGACAACTCCAAGAAAATTCAGTTTATATAGTTGCTCGTGTAGCTTGAATGGTTATATTAATTTATTAATTGTTTAATTTCTTGTTCGTAGAATATGTGCCTTTCTTTAGACCTGCTATATCCTAATTTCTTGTCTACTGTTGATTTGTAGGACGATATCATATTTGAAGTGCTTTTGCAACTGTTTCACGTGTCCTTCGGTGCCAAGCAACAGTAAGCAACACATGCTAGAATAGTTTTAGTGGTTATTAAGAGTATTGGTTGCTAAGAAGTCTTTAATGAGTCTTTTTAGAGCTTGAATGTCGGGTCTGCCAAGACAGATGTGATGATATGCTTTATAATGTTTCAAACCTTTTCAACCCCATACACCTATTCCATCTTTTTCTTGCAGAGGCAAGTTCAATATTTATAGCTAATGGGAACAACTAAGACTTCTTATCCCAATGTATATACTTTTATTTCGTTGATACAAAGAAAATGCCTTTATGTTCTATTCTTCACTTACCAGGCGAAGTTATTAAATAAAGTAATACAAGCACTCCTAACTTGTTTGCAGTTACACTATGATCATCAAGTGCTTCTTGATGACCTAATTTCAAAAGATACAGGAGCCGAAGCTGCTGAATATCTGTTGAGGTAGTTTAGTTTAGTTACACTATGATCATCAAGTGCTTCTTGATGACCTAATTTCCTCTGAAGTTGTGAATACTAGATTTTCATGAATCATATGCGTAAGAAAAACTGTTGCTTGCTTTAGATATGTTGAGAAGTGCAGGTTTTTTTAGAGCTTACTTTAGGTAGGCAATGTATTTTCTTTTTCAGTTTTTATTGGTTGGCGTAGTTGATGCAAACAAATGCAATGCATTGCAAGATAGTACCAGAGGATGGAACTTTGCCTGAGCTCTAGCTCATCCTTGTATCTGTATGAATTTGGGGGTGCTTTTAATGAACTTCTCAGTTTCGAAATTAGTTGAGTTAGTTCATGCCTTCAAAATTATTTTTTGTCCAAACTAACTAAAGTAGGCATATCATGGCATATTGGAAAATGGAAAATGGTGTTACTTGTGTTATTGTATAGTTCATGTATTATTTTTGTCTGCAATAATCAAGCGGACTTATTTTTGTCTAGTTCATGTATATAGTGTTACTTATGTTATTGCAGATTGGAAAATGGTTCCTGGCTTAAAGACTGGTCGGCTTCGGAAGAAGACACTCAGCAGCCAGAAACAGACTCGCCAACTGCTATTCCTTTAGGATCACCCGTTGCTCCGTCTCCTGTTCTACCCGTCCGATCAAATGTGGGACCATCTCATCATGTCACTAGCCAACCAATGGTTGATTCTGATGAGACACAAGCCCCATCCGAAACGCAGCCGAGTGGCGTAGGTAAGAATAAAGTGTATAAAATTTGTCAATTACCACATGCCATTGCCATTGTTTTTTTGTAGCCAAATTTTAGGCAATTTTCATGATGTTATGTTGTTAACAGGGACTTCGAAGCCCCTACGTGTACGTGGACCGACACTTGGCAAGGGCATACAAAAAATAATTAGAGCCAAAAAAGGGGAAAAATGTTATGTTCACATCGATCGTGGGTTGAATGCAATGACTGGCAAGTATGCCACTCCAGCAACTAACGAGTTAGGAATTCAAATTAGAACCTTGTGCCCTTTGAAAGATGTGAAGTCATGGCTGGATCTTGATGAGACTACAAAAGCTGCCATCATCCAAGGAGTTCTTGTAACTAATATTACTTGTCCACAATATGTAATTGTATTATGTGAGTAATAAGAAAGACTAATATGTAATGATTACTATTTCAATTTGTTTTGCATGTAGGACAAGTTTCAAATTGGAGACGATTTCCACAATGACTTACAAGCACAGGAGATTGTGAATAAGAAGGCCTATGGGTTGTACAAAGATTGGAGGTACACCTTGAAGCAAGAGTTCGAATTGTTAGAAGGACTTCCACGTGATGAGATCTATGGTCATCCGCCCGTAGGGGTGAGTTTAGATAATTGGAAGCATTTGATCGATGTGGCATGGCAAGATGCATCTCACCAGGTAAAATAATAGACTAGATAGAGTAGATACATCTATGTGAAAATGTCCAATGCCTTAACATTGACAAAAAAATTGTTTATCTGCTTGACTTATTTTCAGAAACGGTCAAAAGCTGGCAAGAGTAATAGGAGTCAATTGCCGTACAATCATACCAATGGGTCTCGCTCATTTCCTATCGCGATGGCTGCTATGGTGAGTTCGATTTTTTTTAAACTTGAATCCATTATATGTTGTTTGGATATGAAAAATGTTATGTTCTGCTATATATATATGTTAAAATCTGTTAGCAAACATGTACTGTCTGCAAAAAATATGTCTGTCAAAAATCTGCCTACATGTTTGCATTCTAAATCTGCCTACACTATACTCTGTCTTTCTTTCGAAATCTGTCTCGCAAAATCTAAACTATACTCTGTTTACACTATAATACACAATCTGTCTACACTATAATACAGTATATAAAAATCTGTCTACACTATAATACACAATCTGAACTATATATACTGCACTATACTACAAAATGTAAACTATACTCTAAAAATCTGTCTAAACTATAATACAGATTGTGTATAGTTCAGATTTATAAATCTGTGTACACTATACTACACTATAATACAGTATACACAATAGTTTTACTAAATCTGTCTACACTAATTCATACACAATCTGAACTATATATACTGCCCAAAATCTAAACTATACTCTGTTTTTCACTTAAGATCATTAGTCTTGCAGCTCTTTGTGTTTTAGATTTAAGTTAATACATTCACAAAAAACAGATATTCCAGTACATACACCATGTTATAATACACATAATCTGAAGTGATTATAAGTGGCTATGTGCGAAAATCTGTTGGACATAATCTGTTTGAGAAATTCTGTTTGATAATCTCTACTAACATAGCTCATATAAATCTGTTGGACATAATCTGTTTGATTTTAAAATCAATGAGGATTGGGTTAATTTGATTATGAGCTATGTTACTAATAGCCACTCCTCCATACTTTGGAATGGAGAAGTGATTAATGGTATCCATAATGAAAGGGGCGTAAGGGAAGGTGACCCAATCTCACCTTACCTTACCTCTTTGTACTCTATATGGAAAGACTCTCAAACATGATCACTTCCAAGGTTAAAGATCGCACTTGGAAGGGCATTAAAGCCTCTAGAAATAGTCCCCCACTTTCTCACTTGTTCTTTGCTGATGACCTCATACTCTTTGCCAAAGCTGATCAACCCAACTGTGAAATTATCATGGATGTTCTCATTGAATTTTGTGATGTGTCTGGGCAGAAAGTCAACCATGCTAAATCTAAACTTTTTGCCTCTTCTAACCTTCCTAGACATAAAGCTATGACCATGGCAGTTTGAAAGTAGGATCCCCCTGACGTAAGATCTTGGTAAATACCTGGGATCCCTACTTCTCCATGAAAGAGTTAACAAGACCATGTTCAATGAGATCATGGAAAGGATGAAGACTAGACTCTCAGGGTGGAAAGCTAGAAATCTATCTCTTGCTGGCAGAACCACTCTCATTTTGTCTGTGACCTCAATTATTCCCAGTTCATTTGGTGTGTTGGGATAATGTGTGTAAAACAAAAGTTGAAGGGGGACTAGGTATTAGAAAAGTTAAAGATCACAATGCATCCCTTCTCATTAAACTTGGATGGAAAATTCTTAGTGAGAAAGACAAACTTTGGTGCTAAGTACTACAGTGTAAATATCTTAAGAATAACACCATATTCAATTGGCCCATAAGGAAAAGATCATCTCATACTTAAGAATAACACCCAATCATTAGTCTAGTAACATAGCTCATATAAATTTGTTAATGATAATCTCTTTGAATTCGAACTAGAATAGTGCTGCCTCTATTTCCAAATCTGGCTGCAAATCTGTCTGAAAATCTGGCAGAAAATCTGTCTCCCAATCTGTCCAGCAATTTGTTTAAAAATCTGTTCATGGAAATTTGTCTGTTTGGTGCATAAAGTGTCATTGATTTATACATTGATGTGTTAACAGGTAGCAAAAGATGGAGAGTTGGATTTCCCAAAGTTCTATGAGGACAGCCACACTTCAAAGAAAACGAATGACTGGATCCATCCAAAATGCCGTGAGCTGCATGTAAGTATGTGACAACGAAATATATGTATTCAATATTTTCTTGTACTTAGTACCTAATAATACATATATGTTGCCAAAGTTTTTTTCGTCTTATTTATTTGAAATGACAGCAAGAGATGGTCAATGTACAAGCGGCTGCCATCGAGTCGGGGACGCCATTGACACAAGAGGAGATTTCAAGGCAAGTGCTTGGACAGAAGAAAAGGTACTTGCTTGGATTTGGGAGTGGCCCACAACCGTCTACCATATTTACAACACGAGCGCACGATAAGGACATGGAGGCAATGCAAGCTGAGGTAGAGGCACTTCGTGAGGAGCGGCAAAAGGATCATGACGAGTTAATGAAAGAGCGAGAGGAGCGCGAGAGATGTTACAATGAGCTGTTGAAAGAACGAGAGGAGCGCATTCAATTATCCAATGAGATGTTGAAAGAGCGGGAGGAGGGACAAAAGGCAAGGGACGAGACAAATACAAAGGTCGAGCATCTCAATAGCGTAGTCGCCAAACTGTCACAACTCTTGGGAATCTAAGTTGGGCATCCGACGTTTGGTTTTTGGTAAGAACAATTTCATTAATGTCACACTTACTTTGTTTAAATATGTTCGCTTGAAGAGTTGAAAATGTCATCAATTTTTGAGTTATTTGGGGTTAATGATTTCTTGTGTAGTTACTAGAGTTTGGTATTGAGTTTTCTTAACAATGAACTTGTATTTAAAATATGTACTTGATTAAGATTAACTATAGTAGAAACATGTTAAAAAAACATAGCGAATTTCAATCTTCGTTTAGAGTAACATGTAAACTTCAACAGTGGTATTTTGAATAGTAACTCGAATATGTGTTTAAAAGTAATGGTAACCTTCCCGGTGACAAAAGTGACACGTTGGGACAGACGGTACGTAAATAGGACACATACGTTGGGAGTTAGAGTTGAAAAAGTCATAAACTTAGACGAAAAAAGGGGTTCGGGGGGCGAAAATGCGAAATAGCCCCCGAAGCACTATTTTCTCATAACGGGAAGCTTCCCGGTGATAAATGTGACATGTAGGGACAGACGGTATGTAAATAGCACGCCTACGTTGGGAATTAGAGTTGAAAATGTTATAAACTTAGTCGAAAAAAGGGGTTCGGGGGGCGAAAATGCAAAGCATCCCCCAAAACACTGTTTTCTCATAACGGGAAGCTTCCCGGTGACAAAAGTGACACGTTGGGACAGACGGTACGTAAATAGCACGCCTACGTTGGGAATTAGAGTTGAAAATGTCATAAACTTAGTCGAAAATAAGGGTTCGGGGGCCGAAAATGCAAAGCAACCCCCGAAATTTTATTTTCTGGTAACGGGAAGCTTCCCGGTGATAAATGTGACATGTAGGGACAGACGGTACATAAATAAGACACCTACTTTGGGAATTAGAGTTGAAAATGTCATAAACTTAGTCGAAAAAAGGGGTTCCGGGGGCGAAAATGCAAAGCATCCCCCAAAACACTGTTTTCTCATAACGAGAAGCTTCCCGGTGATAAATGTGACATGTAGGGACAGACGGTACGTAAATAGCACGCCTACGTTGGGAATTAGAGTTGAAAATGTCATAAACTTAGTCGAAAAAAGGGGTTCGGGGGGCGAAAATGCAAAGCATCCCCCAAAACACTGTTTTCTCATAACGGGAAGCTTCCCGGTGATAAATGTGACATGTAGGGACAGACGGTACGTAAATAGCACGCCTACGTTGGGAATTAGAGTTGAAAATGTCATAAACTTAGTCAAAAAAAGGGGTTCGGGGGGCGAAAATGCAAAGTAGCCCCCGAAATTTTATTTTCTTGTAACGAGAAGCTTCCCGGTGATAAATGTGACATCTACGGACAGACGGTACATAAATAGGACACCTACTTTGGGAATTAGAGTTGAAAATGTCATAAACTTTGTCGAAAAAAGGGGTTCGGGGGGTGAAAATGCAAAACAGCCCCCGAGCCACTGTTTTTCCGTAATAGGAAGCTTCTCGGTGATAAATGTGACATGTAGGTGTCCACAATACGTAAGTAGGACAAGAACTAAATGTGACGAATGATATATCCTGTTGACCTAGTCCTTTGGAAATTGGAACAAAGGATTTGTAAAGTTCAGCTAAGGTTTAGGCGCAATTGTGTATTTGATAAGTTTAACTATCACCACTACAAAATGTGCAACAGTTGAACAATAGATAGTTCATATACATAACATGGCCTCAAGATTTGGCTGATGGGAGGATAATTCCTCAGCAACAGAATAGGGAACTTAGGACTAAAGAAGCTAAGTATTGAAGGTACGTATCAAAATTAGATGGTGTAATGGAAGAATAGTTAAGCATAATCTTATATAGCTCGTCCCCATAAGCCTTTAAAGAACCCAAGGCATTACTCATTCACAAACAGAAGCATATATACATCTATAAACCCACTAATTAGTTTATTCTTTAAGGAAAGTGTTTCCAAAATTTCAATGAGTATATTGAGAAAATTAGAATCTTTTACGAAGAAAAAGACCATATTAATTTCCATCCGTGGAGGTCAGAAAAACACTGAACTAACGTAACTGGAAGCTTCGTGGAGGTCACAAAAGCATAACCATAGTGAGTTTTATGGATACCAGACAAACTGTAATGATGGGTTTTCTTACATTTTTATAACAAATAA
Organism: Camellia sinensis; assembly: GCF_055761805.1. Taxonomy (NCBI): domain Eukaryota; kingdom Viridiplantae; phylum Streptophyta; class Magnoliopsida; order Ericales; family Theaceae; genus Camellia; species Camellia sinensis. Next base: position 179,718,772 of record NC_138970.1, on the reverse strand, counting down.
TTTTTGGATGAAATGGTAAGTACACCCAAAATTTTGGTAATTTCATAATACCTACACAATTTACTTTCACATTTAAGTACTAAAATTTACTTCGATAGATTTAGAGATAAAAAAGCTAAAACAAGAACTCATGATGGGTTCATGTTTGGATGTCTTGCATTAGTTAATAGATATCACTGTCCTTGTCTTTTAATGTTTGAAATTATTACGATATATATATGTCGTCCAGAAGTGCCATTACACGCACCGAACTAATGATTTTTTCCCCCTTTCTTGCAGATGTTTTTGGACATACAATTGTGGATATGTTTTTGTTGACAAGTATGGGAGGGCATTTTTTTCATATCTCTATCCGTATATATAGTGGTTTGTAAAAAAAATTTTGTTGGTAGCAATTAACATAGCACGTGGTACATAATAGTTTTGTGGCAGTACATAATATAATTTTTGTTGTGGTACAAAAGTTGTAGGTGCACAATGAATTTGGTTATTCCAGTATTATGTATTGAATTAAATTAAATTATTGACGTGGGCTTAGACTTGGTTCTTATGAAATTTGTAATATATATATATATATAATTGGATGTTCAATATTAATTTTTTTGATGGTTGGAACTGAAATGTGTGTAATTGTTGTTGAATGCTTCATAACATATTTACTGTTGATGGATACAGGAATGCTGATTAATAATGGATACAGGTGCACCAAATATTTTAATTAAAAAAAAAATGTGTAACGTATTTGGCCACCAAATATTTTGGTAGGTAAATATGTAATCAAATGTTTTGGTGACTTAGAATTTAGTAGCAAAAACATAACCCATTAATTTTTTGCGACCAAATAATTAGTAGCTAAAACAATTGAGAAAGAGATAAAGAAAGTATTGGCTACTAAATTTTTTAGTCACGGAAAAAATATGGTGTCATTTGGCTACTAAAATGTTTGGTGGCAAAAAATGAAGATGTGAATGTAAGCAGGCTTTTGGCTACAAAACTTTTAGTGGGCAAAAGTAACAATGACAAAAATTACTTAGTCGCTAAAAATATGTATTCTATTGGTGACAAAAATGTTTGGTCTATAATAGTTATTCTTAAATTATGGTAGCACTTTTAGTGACTAATACTTTAGTGGCAGAAACAGACCTTTTGCCGACTAAACTCAAAGTAGTAGCCAAATGTGCACTTTCGGCGACCAATTATTTAGTAGCTAAAAGTGAACCTTCCCCGACCACCACAGATTGGTAGCCAAAAATCCTAATTCCGCGACCAATTATTTAGTGGCAGAAACTATATTTTGCCGACTAAAATCAAAGTCGTAGCCAAATGCTGATTATTGGCGACCAATTATTTTAGTAGGGGAAACGTACCTTTTGCCGACTAAAGCCAATTTAGTAGCCAAATGTCTACACTTTCGGCGACCAAACAGATTTTAGTCGCCAATACTATCGCCGACAGGGTAAAGGCGACGAGCTTAGCGACGAAAAGTTTTGGTCGCTAATTCATTTTGGCGACTAAATAAGTCACTTTTGGCGACCAATTTTTTGGTAGCCAAAAGTGACATTTCTTGTAGTGCCTTTAAATTAGACTAGTGTAAATTCTAACCAAAAAAAAACAAAAACAAATATATATACATATATTATACCAAATTTCTTTAAATTTTTGGAAAAATATTGTAGGTTTCATAGGTTTTGCATAATTATATTAGACTCATTTAATATTTTAATTCACATAAAAATTAACATCCTTTTCATTAATAATTCGTTAATCATAATAAAAAAATGATATTGTCATACGTTTTATACTAAAATTAAGTTTGAGAACTAGATTCAAACACTTTTTTATACAATGGGGAGTAAATTGACACAATTTAATTATTAGGGACCAAAATGACATATATTGAACACCTTAGGAACTAAAAATGTAATTTTTTAATTGCATTCATACATTTACTCATAGATTTAATGCCAAATTGAAATAATTTTATGCATTATAGACTAAATTGACACAATTGAAATATTATGAATCAAAATGACACATCTTGCATACTTTGGGAACTAAAAGGTAATTAACTCTACTATTTTTTATTGCTTGTGATATTATATAAAATGATAGGGCAAATTACAAACATCTCCCTCGAGGTTTGGTAAAAATACAGATTCCCCCCTGAGATTTAAGAAATTACAAATTGCCCCTTGATGGTCAAATTTTCATAACAAATTAGGGGAAATTAGAGGGGAATCTGTATGAAAATAAAAATCTCAGGAGGTAATTTGTTATGAAAATATAAATCTCAGGGGGCGGGATGTAATTTTTCAAACCTCAGGGAAAAATCTGTATTTTCACTAAATCTCAAGGGGGTGTTTGTAATTTACCCAAAATGATATTACTGTTATACTTAATATTTGTTACAAATGTACAAGCTAACTAATACTGTAATTAGGGATGTCAATTTTGTTCGCCCCACTTATTTTTCTTCTCTTGATGAGGAAACCTTATTTCGCTCCACCGCCCTCTTCTATCTTATTATCGCCTTATTTTCGACACAAGTTTTTCCTACCTCAATGAAAAATGGAGCAATTATCGATTTTGTTGCCCCGTCAATACTGAGTATATTAAACTTAATATTCTCTTTACTTATTCATTTTTCATGTTACACATTGCAATTCTCATAATTTATAAATCAATATTCATAATATTACATTATTTCATATTTTTTTAATATCATTATTATTAAAATTACAAAATTATTCCTCATCAACCTCTGCCACCTCCTTAATTTGCCACACCTTGTTCACCTAATCGTAGAAGACTGTAAAACGACCAAGTACTAATTAATTTCCTATTGGTGGGTACTAGTACTAGAACACTACTAACCTCACCTACCCTCTCACCTCACGCACGCTTCGCTTCACTCCATTTTTGCTTTCGTCTGAGTGCTATTTTTTTTTGTTTTGTTTTTGATCTGCGTCTGAGTGCCATTCATTCGCATGCAATATATACAGTTGCTACATAAATGGTGACGAAGCATCGTGATCCCTCCGCGTGTCAGCCTCAGAAAAGAGCCGTGCACCACTGGGGACGGAGGGAGGGAGAGGGAACATCCCACCTGTCTCCAAACTTCCCAACAAAACTGTAGAACCCACCTCTCCCTCCATTTTTAACAAAATACTAACTAACTCTCTAATTTAGCACTAATAAGTTAAATGGAGTGGTTAATTGCTAGTTCGAGATTATAACCGCGTAGTAATTTATGATAATATGATTGATGAAAAAAATAAGATATTAATTATTTATTTTGATAATTAAAAAATATAAAAAGACATAACAAATAGTGATTGATGAAAAAATATAACAAGATATTCCAAAAGTATCAATCCTTTACCCTTGGATTTACTCATAATAACCAACCCTTTATAAAAAAATATATATCCACCTTATGTAACAAACCATTGAAAGCAAGCATAAGTCTATTATTATATTTAAACCTAACAAAGTGAAGAAAATTTATAAAAAAAATAAGTTCTTCAAAAAAATACAACTAACTCTATATTTTTTTAAATAATTAAAATATTTTTTATTTCGTTACAAAAATCAAAATTAATGCATATAGTGAATAGATGCTGAAATAAATAAAGATAAATATACATTTTAATAGAAAAGAGATGATACATCATTTTTTCATTCACGTAATTGATAAATTATTGATGAAAAATTACCTAAATGTTATATGAATTACAACATTAAAAGAGACCAGTATAATAATTTTAAAAGTGTAGAATTAAGTATACTTTTTTCAAACCTATGGAGAAGTGAGTGTAATTTATCCTTTAAAAAAATAAAAAATAAAAAAATGTGGAAGAAGTTCTTTAGTTTGGCTAGCTTACGAAAATAAGAATAAAATGATTAGATAGTAGTAAAAAAATCATTTAGTTTGGTAATTAATAAATAAATAAATAAATAAATATGACAAATTTAAAGTCCAAACATGATGATAGAAAAAGCAAAAAGAAAAAAGACAAAATTATAAGTATACTTGTACCTAACATTAGACCCTGACTATGCAAAATGTATAAATATTTTTGACAAAATTGTTAGAATAAGTAGGGATGGCAATGGATAACCTACCCTGTGGGTATCCATGGAGACCCAACCCAAATACATGGGTTTTCTCCTCTTTTTCTTATCCATTGGGTAGGGTAGGTGATATTCTTTAAATATCCACAGGGGATGGGTTGGGGATGGGTACCCACTAATTTCCCCATATGTTGTTTTTTTTTTTTTTTTTTTTTTTTTTTTTAAGATTCACAACCAAAACAAAATATACATTCAATCTTTTTTCTTTTATTTATTTATTTATTTTTTCAGGTTCACAACCTTTTTTTTTTTTTTTTTTTAAGATCCACAACCAAATCTAAATATACCTCCAATCTTTTTATTTTTATTTTGAAGGTTCACAACCATTTTTTTTTTAGTTTTTAAGATTTACAACCAAAGCTAAACATACATTTAATCTTTTTTCTTTTTTTAATTTTTTTTTAAGGTTCACAACCATTTTTTTTCTTTTTTTTTAAGATTCACAACCAAAGCTAAATATACATTTAATTTTATTTTATTTTTAATTTTTTTTTTAAGGTTCACATCCATTTTTTTTTTTTTTTTTTTAAGATTCACAACCAAAGCTATACATTCAATCTTATTTTATTTTATTTGGCTCAACAATAAAATCAAATACACATTAATTAACATTGTCACATTATTCTTGTCAAATTTTATGCATATCTAGAATTTTTTAAATTTATTTAAAAAAAATTAAGGACACTGTCTAGTGTAGGCTTCGGTTTGCTTTTCTATGTTATTTTATTTTGTTGTGTATTGTAATTTTTAGAATGGTTTGCTTGTTCTGAAATTTCAATTAATGAGTATGAATCTATTTGTTTTATGTTATCACACAATTTATACAACATATATATATATATATATATATGAATGTATTTGAAAATAAGGAAATTGTAGAGAATCAAAACAAGCATGAGTTGTGATTGGTTAGAAATGATGGGTACAAAGATTTATTTGCTAGAAAAACAAAAAAGGGATACAAAGTCATACTAAATAATTTTTTTAAATTAAAAGAATTTTTCTTAGTTATGAACAGATTTAACTGAAATCAACTTGTTTCCCAATGTTATGCTTCATTTATTTAGATAGAAAATATTTTTTAATGAAAAATATTTTTTATAAAAAAAATTCAAAATATATTTTTTTATATCTGGTGGTGGTGGTGATGGAACGAAGGTGAAAGTAGAAATTGTTACATAGTGGTGGGGTGATGGCGGCAGTGATGATAGTAGTGGCTACGGTGATGGTAATGTGACAGTGAAAGTGAGAATAGTGGTGATAGTGTTGTGAAATTAGTAAAAATTTAATTGAAAACATATTTTTTGTTTTTTAAAAGTAACAAACAACAAAATTCGTGGGCGACTAAAGGAAGAAGATGGAGGATGGATTGGGTGTGGTAATGCATAGATATAGTAGTTCAGATTTATTAAAGGTATAATTAGATTTTGGATAAATTAAAATGAATGGTTCAAATTTGCTAAGAGAAAGATGGTTTAATGTCTAAATTGTCCGTGGCTAACAATTCCTTGTTTATGCCCTGATGCAATTTAATATGAGTCTTATAACACTTTCTTCAAACAAACTTTTTGATTGTCTCAAAATTATATATTTGATTATTATAAAACAAACTTTTTAATTAATTAATTAATGTGTATTTGATTTTGTTGTTGAACCAAATAAAATAAAATAAGATTGAATGTATATTTAACTTTTGTTGTGAACCTTTAAAAAAAAAAATAAATAAATAAATAAGTTGTTAACATTAAATATATTAAAAAAGAAAGAAAAAAGATTGAAGGTATATTTAGCTAAAACCTTTATAAAAAAAAAGACAAAAGAAAAACAAGAAGGTTGTTACATTAAATATATTAAAAAAGAAAAAAAAAAGATTGAAGGTATATTTAACTTTTGTTGTGAACCTTAAAAAAAAAAAAAAAAAAAAAATTGTTAACATTAAATATATTAAAAAAGAAAGAAAAAAGATTGAAGGTAATTTAACTTTTGTTGTGAACCTTAAAAAAATAAATAAATAAATAAAAAATAAATAAATAAATAAATAAAAATTGTTAACATTAAATATATTTAAAAAGAAAGAAAAAAGATTGAAGGTATATTTAACTTTTGTTGTGAACCTTAAAAAAAATAAATAAATAAATAAAAAATAAAAAAATAAATAAAAATAAATTGTTAACATTAAATATATTAAAAAAGAAAGAAAAAAGATTGAAGGTATATTTAGTTTTTGTTGTGAACCTTATAAAAAATAAAAAATAAAAAATAAAAAAAAAGTGGTTGTTAACATTAAATATAAAAAATAAAAATGGGGATTAAAGTGGGTTGGGGAAAATTCATACCCATTAAAAAATGGAGAGGGTGGTACCCATGGGGAATGGGGAATGGGAAAAATTTATTATAGGGGAATGGGGATGGGGAATTAACATCCACCCCATTACCCCCCATTGCCATTCCTAAGAATAAGAAGTTTAAGATACATAAATATCGAGATATAATTGAATGATTAAGAATGTATTAAAACAGATAAATGAAAATTTATGGACAAAAAACCTGTGTCGAGACAAGTGGACTAACAATTGAAATGTACTCCAAGATAAAGAGGCACATGCATAGTAGAGTGAAAATTAAATTACTGCATTAGGGGTGGAGTTGGTGTGTTTATGTCTTCCATACCGTATGGGTCTGATGAGTTGGGTAGCTGTGTCACCTGTTTTGCTCTCTTTTAATGCCTTAAAATTCATGCCATAACATGTGAGAGAGAGAGAGAGAGCTATTAGCAACTAAGTAACATGGGAGTAGAGTATTGCTTTTTCATGCAACAAACCAACATCTGCTTAATTAATGTATGACTTAATTGATCAGCAATATTTTCTTGTTTCCCAATACTCCTCCTCACCAATATTATGAATTATCACAATGTTGTCTCTCAACCCTTTATTCCTTTTCAAGAAAATAAAACTAGTTATTCCTACTTTACATGTATACTTCAACTTAGCTCATAAGTGAAGTGTATATACATACATTGTATACATATATATGGGATCCTTTGTCCAAATCCCTTTGTCCAATAAATTTTCAGTGTACAATCATGTCTCAAGATTTATATATTTTAAAAATTATATCATATTATTTAATTGAAAATACATTAAAATAGATCACTAGAGAAATTTTAATATTGAAGATCACCGTATATATACATGTACGTAGTTATATATAGCTGAAATTTTTGATGCAATATAAAATGGGTAAATTACACTGATCACATTTGAGATTTGAAAAAAAAATTAAACAAAATAATGAATGTTACAAGTTCAGCATTATTGCATTGTCTTTCTTTTTAGTAAGGTTAAAATGATAGAAACTAATTCACATTGTGTAAACACGTAAATAACTAAGAGCAAAATAAATAAAATGATACAAAAGAAATGATAATATTATTTTTGGGAAAGACTGTGGTACACCCCCTTCAAAAGGTGTGTACCATATGCACCTTATAACTATAGAAAAAAATAATATAATTCCATACCTTCCAAGTCATAACTAAAAATAAAAAATAAAAGTCATAATCAAACTCCACATGACGCATAACTAAAAATTTCATAAATTATAATTAAAATATTGTCATAACTAAAAAAGAAAATTAGTCATAATTAAAGAAAAAAATGACATAACTCGGGATGCATATGATATATCCTTTTCAAGAGGTGTGTATATTAGAATTTCCATTATTTTTTCATCAATAAGACCAACAAATGATTGATGAAAATGTACAGTGCTATGTAGATTTTTATTGAGTAACGCTATAAAAAATTAAAAAAAATTAAAAAAAATGATGTGGTTGCCTTATAGATCTGTCACTTCAAAAGAATTAAGTCACCAACAACGTGACTAAAAATTGTAAAAATGATATTTCCACATCATTCTGTTGCAGATTCTATATGAATTTTCTTTAACAGTAATTTTTTCTTTAATATTTTAAAAAGATTACAATGTATTTTTTTATAAAAAAAATTCAAACCTCAAGCAAAAAATATGGTATTTACCCAAATGAAAAAGATGTGCCTAGCATCTCCATAGAGTTAACTTGATAAAAGTAGTCATCTTTTTAAAAACAAACAAAAAAATATTCATTCCTACTTTATCCCTAGCATGGAGAAGGTATCACAATAAGAAACCACTTGGCACTATTTCACACCATTGCTTTCAACTCCATAATTACACACCATGCCATGCCCATGTTCATGTTATCTTTGGGTGAGTGAGTGAGCATCGTATCATACAATTCCACCACTTGTCATTGTGTGGAGAAAAAAAAAAAAAAAGCCTAATCTTATATGTATTTGAAATATCTCAAAAGCTAAGAAATCCCAAAAACAAAGTCACTCTCAAAAGCAATACATATATGTGCATGTACGTAACGATCAAAACGTCTACTTCGTGTTGGATCGGCACACCCCGATGGTTGGGGCCATGTTGGCCGGCACATTAGGTCTAGGTTCAAACACCGTCTTAACAAGTTTAAAAATAAACAAATATGGAATCAAACATTTATGTAAGTAGATATATATATAAGTGGGTATAACTAATAAATTTTATAAAATTATATTTATTATGTTTTGTACTTTATTGGGTTTTTGATTTATGTATTTGTATCACAACTAAACCCCTCCCTATAGTTTTAAAGTAAATTATTTAGAAGCAAAATATATTTTTTTAAAAATGTGTCGGTGACGTTATTAGTTCCTATCATAAAAGGATTATTTTAATGAAAACATTGTTCTTATTCTAAAACCAATAAATTTGTAGAATTACATTCGTTTTATCATAAAATTTCACCGGTTTTTTTTACTCTATAGATTCATATAATAAAATCTTATATATATATGTATTGCGTGAGTCTACATGAGAAATGAAATGAAAAATGAAAATAGTCGTTCCATCAACTCAAGTCTTAATCTCTAACTTTTTCACTCTTCCAAAAGAAAGCTATATTGATTATTGGGCCAACTACCCTTTGCCAATATTTTATTTATATAATATTAAATTTTTAATTTTGGAATGAAGCTGTTTTTCCTCAATTATGTGAGAGAGAGAGAGAGAGAGAAAAAAGAAAGATATAATTGAGAAATCATATAACCAAAGCCAAAAGCCCACTCATCAAAGAGACAAAAAACTAAAACACAATCAAGAGAGAGATCTTCTTTATAAGATTGAAGAAAATTTTAGGAATGAAGCAATGGCACGTATTTGACTCCTTGGGAAAATGACATATATATGTAAGAGGAAAAACACCTCCCCTCCCTTTAAGTTAAGAAAACCAACTTCCAAAATTAAAAATGTCCAAATCAACAATTATTTTTCACTTAAAACGTGGTCAACTACATTAAAATAGCATTCCAACCATAAACCCAAGTAATCAATTAAAGAATATATATAATACTTAACTTCAAAATCTTGTCTGATAATAATATATATGCCGACCAATTAGAAAGTGATTTTTCTTTTTAGAATTTTTTAATTTCAATTCAATAAAGTGAATATTGTTGATAAATAATACAAGTAAGGTTATCTCTTTTTGTGACCACACGTTTGCATAATATGTGCTTTATTTATTATCATTTTGTGAGTTTTGATTTATTATGTAGTCTATATCATTTTGTACTCTTTTCATCTATAAGAGCCGAAAAAGTTCTAAAATTTAAAATAGACTATAAAAAGTGTTTTGAAATATAAACTTCATATAATGATATGTACATTAATTTCTTAACACACTCAATTCGTGTACAAGTAATAGTTATGACATTAAAGTTTAAGAAACTAACTTATTTTGATACTTATAGCCACTTGTGAAGGATAATTATTACTTTAAAAAAATTAAAAACTTTTTGCTGGTTAGCAAATGACTTGAAAGGTATAGGGGGAATTTCAATTCGGTGTATATAAATAAATGGTAAACTTTATACATATTAATATCGATAATGCTACGTAGCTCAAATTTTATGACTCAAAAGTGGCTCAAATGATCAAAACGACGTCCTTTTGAGTACAGAACAACATAAAAATGACCAAAACGACGTCGTTTTGGCCATTTGAGCCACTTTTAAGCTACAAAATTTGAGCTACGAGACATTTTCCTATTAATATTTAAAAACGTAAACATTTTCATGATTTTGCAATAATTTTCTGGTAAGTCCACAAACAGCTAATTTTCCTATTAATATTTAAAAACGTAAACATTTTCATGATTTTGCAATAATTTTCTGGTAAGTCCACAAACAGCTAATTTTCCCAAGAAAAATATCTCGTAACTCAAATTTTGTAGCTCAAAAGTGGCTCAAATGGTCAAAACGACGTCGTTTTGGCCATTTTTATGTTGTTTTGTACTCAAAACGACGTCGTTTTGACCATTTTAACCACTTTTGAGTCACAAAATTTGAGTTACGTAGCTTTGTCGTTTTCCAAAAATGATATATATAAAGGGTATTCAGGTGATGATTCAGACCACCTTGGCTTTTATTGTATCCCGAGAATTGATGCATTAGGCATCGTTTGTAGCATCCTTTGCTTGATATAACAACTTGTCAAGATGAATAAATGTTTCAAGTGTTCGATTTTATAATATATAGAGAACTATTATATATCATTAGATTTTTTTTCACCAATTTATATAACTGAATATTTGGCACTTTGTTATTTGTCTTAATTAATTTCTTAATAATTGTTTCCAAGTAAGAAAGCAATTGTGAGTATCCACATAAGTGGTGATATAAAATGATAACAAAAAACATATGATATAGTATTTTTCTAATATATAGTATAAATTATACATTAAAGCGTCAAGTTTTTTTTTTTACATATGGAGAGAAAAATTAGCAGGATTAGAGTGGTATAGACCCTATCACATCTGGGAGAAGAGGGCCTTGTAGTTCAGCCAATTTTGGTAATTGGATTAAAAATCAATTTTTGATTTTTTTTTAGTCATATTCATCTTTCTATTTTTTACAATTTTTTAAATAAAACAAATAAATAAATAACTGATTTTTAACTTACTTCTCAAAATATTCTTCGTGTTAAACTCATTTTTTCTTTCTATGATTTACCCTCCTATACAATGGAAATCTAGGGTAGAGAACCCTTCAAAATAAGACTTATTTTAAGAAGTGAGTTAAAAGTCACTTCTCAACTTTTAATCCATTTTTAGTCATATTATCTCTTATATTTTTTATACATTTTTCAAAAAAACTAAAAAAAATTTAAAAAATTAATTTGTAACCATCTTTCAAAAACACATCTCAGCCTTCATATATTGTCTGTAGTTGAATTTCACTATAAATTGTTTACTAATTAATTAAATAAAGCAATATAATGCTGAACTTCAGGCTTTTAGGATTGGGTGGGAGTAGGAATGAAAGTGGGGCTTCAAATATTGACAAGTTGACACACTTTTGAAAACTTAAACGTTACCAACCAAAGCCGTAATGCCTGATTTATTTATTTATTTATTTATTTATTTATTTTGAATAAATTACAAATACATTGCTTGAAGTTTGTTTAAAGTATAAATTATCTCTTATAGTTTAAAATATTATAAATATTTCTTTGTTAAAAAATTTATTTAACAAAATTAACTAAAAAAAATTCATAACTGTTGTTCTATACAATAATAAATTATCTAAATTATTAATTAAAATATATTTATAACATCATTGAAAACTGTTAATTGACTTGATAATTTATTAATAAAATGGAGTAATTTGTTATGAAATTAGAACCTCATATGATCGAATGTAATTTCCATAACTATAGGGGCGATTTGTATTTTAATCAAATCTCAGGAGGTGTACTTTGGTATTTATTATTCTTGAAGATTGTTAATATTGGAAAATGTTTGGGAGCTTTAGAAAATGAGTTCTAATAACTCTAAAATGTGTGCGGACCCCATTTGATGTGATATTTTGACCTTGTGTTTTTTTTTTTTTTTTTTTTTTTTTTTTTGATTTTTCACATCCATTAGAGCTCTAGTTTTAGGGGATGAATCACTAGTGGTTAATATTATAAGGTTAAGGTCACAAAGAATAATACTTAAGATTAAAAAAATTAAAATATATATATTGTGAGAAACTTGATATTCTATTTTTTTTTTATCAACCGAAGTTAATTATTAATTTGTTAATTATTTTCATAGTTCTATGAGCATAGAGGTGGCATTACATTATTACAAAAATGTTGATATTACTAAACTCACTATTTCAATGATTGACATTCAAATAATATTAATAAACAAGGTAGTAGCTTCCCTCTAATCTGATGGGCGTTCATCACGGGTCACGGGTCTCGTTTTGATAATTTGAATCGTTCAATAAATAAAACTCGTCGAGTACTATGTACCTGTAAAAAAATCACGTTGATTGGATATCGATAGTTATGTGACCAAATTAGTTTTTGTATAATAAAAGAAAATGGACGATGAAAAAATAAACTATTGACAGAAATTTGACCCGATGAGATAGTTATCGATATCCGATCAACGTGATTTTTTACAATCATATAGTACTGAACGAGTTTTACACATTGAACGGTTCAGATTATCAAAACGGGACCTATAATAGACCCCCATAAACCCAACAGTATCCTTCAATCCGATCACAAACTACAAGAAAGTTCAGCCCAATAACACAACTCCATCCCTTCCAATCCCCTCCTCTAGGTGTGTACGCAATGCTATTCGGACAGTTTGAAAGTAAAATTATAAACTAAATGGCAAGCTAGGGAATTAGTAGATTGACAAATTGCGATTTGGGTCATTTTTGACAAATTGGCGGATTGAATAATATTATAACTAATTATCATACATTTGCATAATATATGACACTAATTTATATAATATTTTTTAGATATATAACACAAAATAATTTTAGATAATATGTTTCATATATATAACTACTATTTTTGTAATAAATTTCATATCTTAAATCTCTCTCACACTCATTTTTACATTGATATTTCATTAGAAGTTAAAAAATATATATGTATTAACTATAGTAGATCGGAGCGGTTCGGTTGACGGATTATAAATTTTAAAATTTAAACTACAATTGACAATTAAAGTAATGCAAATTTATACGAATCAATACAGTTTTAACAGATTTGACAGTATCCTAGACAATCTTACCTTCCTCCATAAGGCACTGTCGGCGGCAATAGAGAATGACTCATTTTCACATTATTGTTCTCCATGTCCTTTTATATTCCAAAAATGATTTAGATCTCTAAAAGAAGAGCTCTAATAGAGCATTAATTTGTCTTTTTCTTCCCTTTTTTTTGTCTTTTACTTCACTGTTTTTTTTATTTTTTTTTATTGGTTGACAGCTCATTAGAGCTGTCCTTTTGCAGCTCTAATTAGAGCTCCGGAGCATGACCCTTTATATTCTATTTTGTTGGATTCATTTTAGATTTATAATGATAATTTAAATTAATCATTTCGTGGATTCATTAACAAAGATGAGTTTGCAAAAAAAAAAAAAAAATTATTGAATATTACTTAGACACATAAACAAATTATTTTTATTATTTTAAATGAATGTAACTATGAGTTTTAACTTAAATCATATATTTTATAAAATAAAATGTAATTTATTTATTTATTTATTAATATCTGATGAAATTGATTTTTTGTATAGACGGTCTTCATTGTAAAATTTACAAGATGAATATTTTAGATTATCGTTGTAGATCTAGACTGAGGCCAAGTTTGGCATGTCCAGGAAAAGTCAAAAAGTCAAAAAGTTACTCAAAAAGTTAAAAAGTTAACACTATTCATCAAAAGTCAACAATTACGGCTGCATAACTCTCAATCCTAATTTTTTCCTACAAACCAATTTTTACAATTTTTTATTACACATTTTTCTATAAAAAGTCAAAAAGTTAACCCAAACATCTATATTTTCTTTCTCAATTTTTTAGTCTAAAAAGACAAAAAGTACACTTATTTAGGACACTCTAAACAACCACCAAAACTCAAAAATAAATACAAATAAATAAAGATAATAATGGTATGGAGAGAAGTCAATCTTACAATGATTATTCCCCCAAAAAAATAAAATCTTACAACGATGAGCACGTCAAAAAGGTTAGCAAAATGGACACGAAAATGCCCCCTAACCAAAAAAATTAAGTAAATAAATAATTGGGACCCGTATCTTGAGCAAAATCTTCCACTCATCAAATACTTTTCTGCCATTTGTGAAGTTTAATTTCTAAATTTATTAGTAATCAATAACTATTACCTAACAAGAAGGATTTATTCAATAATTAGGATTATTGTATGAATTTTGATTGCCACCACTTACAAATTGATTATATAGAAAGTGAGACCTATAGAAAGCCCTCGTTTGTGAATTGGATTTTTTTTTTTACTTAGTTAAATTACATACAAAAAGATAAAATATGTTAAGTAATTGATAAGATAAAATATTATATTCAAATTATAATCATTTTATTTTTTTTTAATTAAATTACTTACAAAAAGATAAAATAAGCTAAATAGTTAATAAGACAAAGTCTATTTTGAAAAGTGGGTTAAAAGTCAGCTTTTAACTCACTTTTTTATTTCACAAGAAAGTCAAAAAAAAAAGTGAAAAAGTAGCTTTTAACTATCTTTTCAAAACACTTCAAAATATCATATTCAAATCATAATTATTTTACTTTTTCTCTCACAAAAGTTTAAAAAGCAAAAAAAATCAATTCAAACGAACTTTTTAACATCCAAATTAAAATAGTTAAAAAATCAACCCACATTTCAAAAGAAGTCTTTGATTTTTTAAGTGGATCTTAAAAAGTATAAAATTTATATAAAAAATAAATAAAAATTTATTGTTTAGAATAGAATATAAAAATGTATTTACTCTTTTTAGTTTCAATTTTTAGAATTCATTTTTCAGAAAATTATTATTTTTTATTTTTTTTTATTTTTTTTGATATTTTAAGCCATTTTATTTTTATTTTTAGACACAGCTAACATAAATACGCTTAAAAGGTATAATATTTGTGAAATTTTTTAAAAAAAAATTCATGAAATACCAAAAATACAAAAATTAAATAAGTTTTTTTTTATATTTCTGCATATTTATTAATTTTTTAAAATAGTTTTTCACAAATATTTTAATAAGGTGCATCTAACAAATTAAAAAAATTGATTAAAATTTTAAAAATATTCACTCAAAATAAAAAAATACAAAACACAAAAAACTCAATTTATAAAAAACTGAATTCGTGAAACTAAAACTAAATACGCTGATTAATTTTTTTAATACTTTTTTTATTCAATGAATTTTTCAAACAATTTATAAATTTTAGAGAAAATTAATTTAAAGTCTCTCCCTTATTTTTAGTAATAGAAGAGATCTATAATATTTTTTTTTTTTAGACAAATACTATTATAATAGCTCAACTGGTCAAAGCACAATAAGAAATTTAGGGTATGTTTGGTTTGAGTTTTAGAGATGAGTTTTAGAAAAAAAATTCTAAAAAATTGTTTGGTTTGAGATTTTTCTCAAAAAATTTTCAAAATCACTCTCTCTCTTACACATCAATCAATTACCATTTCTCTCTCTTCTCTCATTCTCAATCATTTTTTCTCTCACACACATTTACTGAATTACAACAAAATATCAAATCATCCCAAACTCCCAAACTCCAAAACAACTTTCAAAATATACAACCAAACAAACCAAAAAATTTTCTAAAACAACTCTCCCAAATTTTTTTCAAAAACAACTATCCCAAAAACAAACCAAACAAGCCCTTATTATCTTCATGTTTTTTGGGGCGTGTACCGTTTCCCCGCTTAAATGTATATTTGTTTTGGAAAGTTAGTAAAAAGTTAGTTTTTGACTTTTTATTAAGTTTTTTGATTTTTTTGGAAGTGATTTGAA
The DNA here is from genome assembly GCF_055761805.1 of Camellia sinensis. Taxonomy (NCBI): domain Eukaryota; kingdom Viridiplantae; phylum Streptophyta; class Magnoliopsida; order Ericales; family Theaceae; genus Camellia; species Camellia sinensis. The sequence goes on along the minus strand of NC_138970.1, from coordinate 179,702,708 downwards.
AAGTTGGTAAAAAGTTAACTTTTTGCTTTTTAGTTTAATATTTATTTATGGTGTCAAATCAAATTAAAATGACCAAAATACCCTTACCCAACATAAAAGATTTATTTTTTTATTTTTTTTTCATAGGCCTTGATTTATAATTTTAGGACTACATTTTTGACACTTCCTAAAAAGATTTTGTTGCGTTTTTGACAGTCACATTTTTTAAAATTTTATCAAAAAAAATGACACGTAGTGGAAGAAACCAGAGGAATTGGCATTATTTGAACAACAGCAAAAACAATCTATTCAACAGCCTCAAACCCAATCTCACCCTCAAAGGATCTCTGCACAGCAGTTCCTCAGACACTGCGGGCTTGTTTGGTTTGTTTTAGGGAAAAGTTTTTGAGAAAAATTATCCACAAATAAATTTTCAAGAGTAATTAAATTAAACAAATTTTTTCAAAAAAAATCTCAAAATTTTATTTGGTTACATACTTTTCAAAATCACACTCTCTCTTATACACATCAAATCAATCACTTTTTTTAAAACCCTCTCTCCAAAACAATTTTCCAAAATCATTTCTAAAAAAAGACAAACCAAACAAGTTTTCGTACTTTTTATCTCAAAAACTATTCTACAAACACAAACCAAATAAGCCATGCAATTTCAACTCCAAACACCAGTTCAAACACAAGCCCACCATCACAAGTTTGTATAAAATTTTCTTTATATGTGTTCAGATAAATTTGATGTCGGTGATGTGTAAAAAAAAAATTTGTAATGTGTGCAGAGAAATTTGGTGTTGGAGATGTGTAAAATTTCTTTGTGATGTGTCCAAAGAAATTTGGTGTCTGTGATGTGTAAAATTTTCTCTGTGATGTGTCTAAAGAAATTTGAAATTTTTTCTGTGACGTGTTCAAAGAAATTTGAAATTTTCTCTGTGATTTGTCCAGAGAAATTCTTTTGATCGAATTTTCTCTGGATCGATATTGAAAGATCTTTGACATTATGAAAATATTGAGTGTCATTTATGCTATAAAATCTTAAAACCAGCGAACTTAAAAAAAATCTCCTAAATTTTATACTTTATATGTGTATCTAAATTAAATAACATAAAAAAATATGAATATATTAAAAAAATTACTAAAAGTAAAAAAATACCATGGCCTATTTGGAGAAGTAGTTTTTATTTATTTATTTATTGACTCTTTTTTTTTTGAAAAATAATGCAAAAAAAGAAGATTTAAATAAATAAATAAATCAATAGACTGATTTTTTTTTACTTTTCTCAACAAAAAAAAAAATCTAATTAAAAATTAAAAAATCTATTTTTAAAAACTCTCAACCAAATAAATTTCTAACATTTATACATTATTATTTGAGAAATGTTTGGGGCCTTGAATGGTTGATTTTTTTTTTTTAATAATTTGTTGGGCTGTGTTGTTGTTGTTGTTTTTTTTTTTTTTTTAACAGTGGTTTTGTATAAAAATTAAGAGAACTGATTGAGAGCCCGAATTCCTCCCCCGAATGCCCCTAAACCACGAAATGACGTCGTTTCGTGGTTTTAAATTTTTTTTTTTTTTTTTTTTCAGCAGAAGAAGGAAGACGAAGACGGAGGAGGGGAGGGGAAGGGGGAGGGGGAGGGGGAGGGGGACTAGAGGGGGCCTAAAAAATGGGCTGGAGGCGGAGGCAGGGGCGCGGCAATCAGCGATGGCAGAGGCGACGAGCAAAGGCGATGAGCAGAGGCATGGCGGGCAGAGGCGACGAGCAAAGGCGATGAGCAGAGGCATGGCGGGCAGAGGCGACGAGCAAAGGCGATAAGCAGAGGCATGGCGAGCAGAGGCATGGCAGAGGCGATGGAGGCGGAGGCGGAGGCGGAGGCGTGGCGATCGGCGATGGATCGAAGACGGCGGCGACCCCTCTCCCTCTCCCTCTTTCTCTCCCTCTCCCTCTCTCTCTTCCTCTGCTTCGACCTTCCTCTGCGTCGAAAATGGCAAAAAAAAAAGAAAAAAAAAATTTCGAGCCACATTCGAACCAGGCATTTCGGGCTCTCGAACATTTTCCAAAAATTAAACATTCTGCATCCGTTCAACTTATATGTTTTGATAAAATGAGTGAGTTGAGATGAATCAATTAAATAATAAAATTAACTGATTAATTAAAAATAAAAATATAACAGAGACTCGTATAAAATTATACAAAATTAATAAATTTTAATTAATTAATTAATTTTATCGATTAATTAGTCTAATCCAGACTGAATTACAATTCTTAAAAAAAAGAAAAGTGAGTGGGAGCTTTAATTAGAGCTATCACTAGTGATGTGACACAATTCATATTGTGTCTATGTTTATTTTTTTATTTTTTTATTTTGTTACCTTATTAATAGTGAGTTTAGAATTCCTAAATTAGTAATCTCTAGCACCATCTTAATAAAAAAAAAAATTTGTCCCTGCCACAGCCGGAAGGCTAATACGATGAAGCACGAAAGTAGTTGACGTGACGCGAATTGATTAATTTTTCGGCGACGTGACATGCCGGCGTTTTTACATACCATACGCGAACCAGGACTACGATATCTCCTCTTTTTTCAACGCCTCATAATTACCCCCCTCGACTTTCCTTCATTTCTCATCTCAGTTCACATCAGATTAGATTGTGTTTTCCTGTAAAAATTTTGTGAAAGGACCATGACAGAGAGTTTTAGATTATGAGTTCTAAAGGCCGCTCAACCGAGTTGGTAGTGAAGAAAAAAAATAAATAAACAAAACATTGTATTAATAGATGGGATTCACTCATTAGAGTTGCTTTAAAATTCATAGTTCTTAAATATTTTTATTTCGAAATGATTCTCTTTTGTTTGTACGATGTCCATACTGTCGTATTTGTTGAAACAAAAATGATTGGCACCCCCAGTTTTTCAAACCCCCAGTGACCCTCAGTGTTTTCTTATTGGTTGGAATTTTTATTTATTTATTTTTTTTCCTATCTACCAATCACAGAGCCCCATGTGGAGTGGGGGTGCTGGGGTCACCCCACTGGGGTCCCCAGCACGGTTGTTGTTGAAATATTTGTCAAAAATTAAATATTTTTTTAATACTTTTTCTGTCCCAAATCAATGATTCTTTTTTAGAAATGTAATTTTTTAAATAATATAATTATTATATTTTAAAAATATTCAGCTTGTTTGGTTACACTTTTTAAAAAATATTTTTCAAAAAATTTTACTTTTTTATTTTTCATATTTTTTTTTATTGAATTTTCTTAATATTTTTAGTAATTTGTTTTTACTTTTTAGACATACCTTACATAAATATACCTAAAAAGTAAAAAATTTATGAAAAAACCCTTTTAAAAATTCACTAAATACAAAAAAATACAAAAAAAAAAATGATAATTCAATACATTTTTTGTGTTTTTATGCATTTATTAATTTTTAAAATATTTTTTCACAAATTTTTTACTTTTTAGATACATCTAAGTAAAGTGCATCTAAAAAAGTAAAAAAAATGTTTAAAATTTTAAAAATATTCACTAAAAATAAAAAAATACGAAAACTAAAAAACTCAGTTTTTAAAAAACTTAATCCCAAAAACTCAAACCAAACACACTGATTAATTTTTCAAATTTACTCTATGATATTATATTTTTTTAAAAATATCAAATTGTCATAATTATACTTTTGGTATTATTAATGAATTTAAAAGAATGACAAAATAGTAAATTCATATTATTTTATTTCTTAATTTTTGAAAAGAGACTAATATTTTAGAATAGTGAAAAATATAATAAGAGACTAATAGTTTGAACGGATTGACTTCTTCACAGACTGAAGGGTGCTGTTGGGCCCGTGGGGCCCCACCATGAGTCCGTTTCGATAATCTAAATCGTTCATGTGTAGAACTCGTCAAGTACTATATGCCTATAAAAAATCACGTGGATCGAATATCGATAGCTATTTCATTGGATCAAATTTCTATCAACCGTTTATTTTTTCATCTTTTATTTTTTTATATATATATAAAACTGATTTAATCATGTAACTATCGATATCTGATCGACGTGATTTTTTATAATTAAACGGTTCAAATTATCAAAACGGGACCTGTGGTGCGCTCTCACGGGCCCAATAACACCTTCCAATCTGATCACAAATTAGAAGGAAATCAAACCTTATTTTGAGACAAAGGAAGTATAATTTTTGTTATTGTTATTGTTTTGTTTTGTTTTGTTTTTATTTATTTATTTTTTTTTTGGTTGTCTTTAATTAGATGTCTTAGCTAACTTACGGGTACATCGAATAATCATTAAAATTTTAGGTCTTGTTTGTCATTCTTTTAAAAAAATTAAAAAGTTAAAAAGTTACTATCCTATTTAAATCACATTATTTTATTTAAGTTACTTCACCTCTCTACCACATCACTTCAAATCCAACTCATATTTTTAAAAAAATCAAAAAATATACTTATTTAAAACATTTCAAACAACACCTTAAAATTAATGATCAGACATATCTCAATGGACCTAAAATTTGGGATGATTGGCTTTTAACTCCACAATCTCTTGAGTGATGAGCCATTTAGTTGTTTCTTCTCTCCCTAAACCAAATCTCTTGGGATTAAAACAAAACCTTAAAAAATCACATCATTTTGTTATTAGAATAACATACAAACTGGCCTCGTTTGAGGATTAATATTTTAGTCCAAAAATCATTATAAATTGTTACATTACTTTTTATTTTTTATACATTTTTCATAAAAAATAAAAAAATTATTAAAATAATCTATTTCTAAACAAGACTTGAGTCGATCTAAATTTTAATGAGTTGAAACTCAACTAATTCATTAAAATATTAATCAAATTGTTGAAACTCAATAATAATTTTTTTTACTATTATTTACTTTTTTCACAAATTAAAAGATTTTCAAATACTTTTAATTTGTGAAGAAAAAAAAATTGACACAAAAATAACTTGAGACGAAAGTAATATATTATTTGATAGATAAATAGTAAACTTATTCTATTATTTAAATAATAAATACTAAATGAGCTAAAATTTTCAAGCTGTTCAAGTTTGAATTTGACTCGTTTATTAAACAAACTTACAAATTTAACATATTTATTTATTTAACTAGTTAAACCAGACCAAGCCATTAATAAATTGAGTTGTGCCAAGTTACAGTTCATTTGTGACTTTATTTATTACTCACCAACACAAATTTTCAATAAAAAAGAAAAGAAAAGAAATATGAACAACCTTATAAATTGCACTAAACATGCAAGATCCTATATAGACCCCGTTTAGTAGAGCTGTGGAAAAGTGATTATAGATTATAACTTATAGCTGTGAACATAAGCTGGTAATCTGTTTGGTGCAGCTGTGAGATTATGGATTTAAGAAGCAGAGTAGTGTTTGGTAAATAAGCTCTAAAATAGCTTTTTTCTGTATAATTGTCATTTTTGCCCTTATAAGATATAAAATTTGTGATTTCATTTTTAATGCATTTTTTTTTCTTTTTCATTTTATTTTATTTTCGTTTCTTTTCTTTTTTTTTAAATTTTTTTTTCTTCTATTCTTTCTTTGTTATTCTTTTTTTAATTTATTAATTCATTAAAATTAATATTCATATTCTAATTTATATTAATGTTGTGATTTCATTACATATTATCTTTCATATATTCATTATCAAAATTATTCATTTTTTTCTTTTCTTCTTTCTCTGTATTTCTTTTCTTTATTATTATTATTAATTGTGATTTTAGTATAAAAATTATCAATTGCTCATCAATTATTAAAATTAGTATCAATTATTAATTATTATTATTATTAATTTGTTCATCAATTATTAAAATTAGTATCAATTTGTCCATCAATTATTATTATTATTTTTTTTCATATTATTATTATTCTTTATCAATTAGTATAAAATTAATGACTTAATTAGCATCATTGTTTTCATTTTTTATTATTTTGTTTTGTTTTCATTAATAATACCAAAGTATCAATTATTTCAATTAATGCTGTGAGAACAATTTTCATTAACAGTACCAATTGTTTTCATTAATATAATTGATTATTTTTGTTTTTAATTATTATTTTTATTATTTTGTTTTTAATTATTATTTATTGATATTAATCGAAATAAATTTATTTTAATTGATTATTTTTGTTTTTAATCAGTAAAGAAATTACCAAATAAATTTATTTTTGTTTTTAATTTTTATTTTTTTTGTTCTCTTCGTTGCTCATGAACCATCCGTACGCCGGTGGTCTGAACCCTAGCCACCACCGCGATCTGGAGCGGCATAGAGAGAGTGTCGTCGGCCTGAACAACCACCGCCTGAACAGAGAGAGAGAAACAGAGAGAGAGAGAGAGAGACGACGGCCTGAACAACCACTGCGATGTAGGGTTTTGAGATCGTGATGCCTTCAGATCGCGATGACGGCGGTGGATCTAGGCTATCGATTGATCGAGGTTGTCGATCCTCTCTAGGGCGATAATTGTCACACTATCATAAATCTGAATCCGAACACACACACACACACACACAGAGCACTAGGGTTTCAGAGAGCTAGGGCTGGTCGAAAATGGCCTTCCTTTCACCGGAAATCGCCTCTCAGAGGCGTGAGAGAGACAGAAATGAGTTGTATTTGGTTTATATAGTGGCACACTGGTAATAACTTGAAATGTTGAGGGGCATTTAAGTCATTATACACCTTGAAGCTCAGCTGCGCACATAATCAGGCCTCGTTTGGCAAGAGGCTATTTTAGCCAATTAGCCAAAAAGTTACTAAATTAGCCAAAAAGCCAACAACCCATACCAAAAAGCCAAAGATTCTATTTTCTCTCTACTTTTTGCACATCTTTTCGTAATTAGCCAAAAAGTCATTCCAAACATACAAGTTTTTTTTACCTACCTTTTTAGCCAAATAGCCAAAAAGTTACTAAATTAGCATGTTCCCAAACGAGGCCTAGTTTGAAAAAGCAGCTCTTAGCCAACTTAACGAATTATGCGTGAAATGGCTTAATTTAAGCAATAATTCATCCCTCATAATTTTTACCAAACACTCTAATATGACTTATTTTAAGCTATAAGTTGATTTAAGCTGTAAATAAGTTCTGTCAAACACACATATAATAAAAAATAGAAAATAAAAGTCAGATTTTTTCTATGTCTTTAATTAATTTTTTAAAAATTTAAGTAAATTTTTTTTTCTTTCAGGTTTTTTATTATTTTTTATTATTTATAAATCTAAAAAAATACTAACACTATTTGGCTTCTAACTTTTGTTTTTCTGACTTTAGTGGATTGTTTCTTAATTTTTAATTTTTTTATTCTAAGTAAAACTAAGAGCTCACTAAAAATTAAAATAAAATAAAATAACTAAAGGAAGGTGCCTTCCCAAACATGAATGTGTGTGTGAAATCACTCCTAATTTGTTTGGTTGTTGTGGCAGACGGTAGTTTTGGATTTAGCCATTCTTTGTTTGGCAAATTTTATTATTATTATTTATTTTTATTTTTTTTTTGTGTGGGTGTGGGACACTGAAGAAGGCTATAGAGAAACTAACAAACGATCAATCAAGGGGTAGGAAAGTAAAAAAACAAAAACTGGCTTGAGAAAAAAATTTAAAAGGTAGAGTAACTGAAACTCTCACCGTTGAAAGTAGGGTGTATGTTGGGGGTGTGGTTTGCACGATTTGAAAATAAAATTATAAATTGAATGATGGATTTGCGGATTAATAGATTAGAAAATTTTGATTGTGGATAAACTGACTGATTGAAAAATATTTTAATAAATTATTGGCGCTGTTTGGGATTCCGAAAATTAGGCTATTATAGCCTCATTTGATTTTTTAGCCCAAAAGCAACACTGTGCATGGATTTTCAAAAAAAAAGAAAAAAGAAAATAGGCGGTTGCCGGACAGTGTTGCAGCAAGGGCGAAATTACCATTTTGCCCCTTTATATCAATTTTAAAAAATAAAAAGTTAGGGATAAATCTGTCATTTTAAATTTAAACATCATTTCAACACACTTTTCAATACAATAACTCAACTAAAAAATCATTTCATCTTCCCAAACACAAAAACTAAAATAGCCACTAAAATAGCCAAAAAGCCAAATAGCCTACTAAAATAGTCACTTCCCAAACGAGGCCATTAAGTCTTTGCATAATATATAACTTTAATTTGTATAATATTTTTTATATATATAACACAAATTAATTTTACATAATATTTTGTATATGTATAACTACTAATTGTAATAAACTTTACAAATTAAAACTCTTTTGCACTCATTTTTATATTGATATTTCAGTATAAGTTAAAGAATATATATGTATTAACTATAGCAGAGCGAAGCGGCTTTGAAGGCAGATTATAAATTTTAAAGTTTAAACTGCAATTAATTTCATGTTGATTAATGAAATTTTTCTTTGTCGATTAAAAAAAAAAAAAAAAGGGATAGAGCGGTGCGGATTGATACGCATCAGTGCGATTTTAGTAGATTGAACGATATTTTGCACATGCCTAATTGAGAGAGTGATGTCCTCAACAATTACCGAGAACTCACTCGCTACCTGAATTTGTTCTATATAATGAAAAATTACTAAATATTCTTGGAGTATCATGTGTTTGCACTCCCTAATCAATTATCATTCAATATATCACCTCATGTTCCCCAATCACCTAACACAATACCATACCTACCCACCTTCTCCACCAATCAAAATACTTTAAAATTATACGTATCTATACTCTCAAATTACTGAATAATTATCCTTATAAAACATCTTCCCACACGCATGCACTTCTAACACGTACCACACAACTCCTAATAAATTTTTTATTAATTACAAAATTAATTTTAATATTTTTACTGACTTAAAAAATAATTTTATTAATCTTAAAAAAATATTTTTAATTCAAAAATAAATAAATAAAATTCTTAAAGCACTTGTTAATAGGGATGATAATTTTCTCTCACTTCAGACTATTCGTGCATCTCTCACCTCGTCTCGCCCAAGTTTTTCCTACCTTTAATCGAGAATGAATGGAGATGAGACGAGCTTTCTTTTCCTTGTTTTACTTTGCCCCATTCCAATTATATTTACTAAATATACTTAAATATATAATTTACACGTGGCTTCACATTCATTTTTTTTAATTATTTTATTTTTCATTTACATACTTTAACTCTCATTACTTATAAATTGTTATTCATAATATACTTATCAATTTCAAGTTTTTATTAGTACTGTCATTAATAACATTTGTTTTGTAAAATAAACTAAACTAAAGTTTGAATCATTAAAGACTTGGTTAGTCATTAATTTTAAAATTAATATAAATATTAGTTTTTAAAAAGATAAAAGTGATGCATTTTTATAATAGATTTAAATGTTTATAAATAAATAAAAGAAATGATGTTCTTTAATAATTTTGATAATATCACTTTCCATCTATTTAATAAGAGTGATCCCATCTCCCATGTGGTTATTGAAAATTAGAGTACATATTTTTTTATGTCTTATATAAAAATACGTGTAAAAAAATTTAGAATTTTTGTATATAAGTATGAAACTTAAAAACATAAATTAAAAAGGGTTTTATTAACTAGTGTTTGTAAGGGCATCTCCACCGATGTATAAAAATTTTCATCAAATTTGAGTATAAGGTCCATTTAACATCAAGTGTTTCAACGGAGGCTTTTGAAACTTCATCAAAACACCGATTGACCGAGCAGATGTTTGGCCGGTCAACCAGTCAATCTAAATTTTTCATAAATTTTTGCCTTGAGGTAATTATCCGGAGATATTCAGTAGTGAAAATCTAATGGTTATGAACAGTAATTTGATGAAAAATACATCGATCTTTAATCTAATAAAAGATAAGTTTCATCTTAGATTTGATGAAAGATTTGGTAAAACATAGGAGCAGCAAAGAGTAAATTTTTTTATTAAATTTAAATTTGATGAAATATTTGTTAAATCATTGGAGATGATCTAAAATACAAATAAAAGACAAATATATATACATATATATAGAAGACACTTTTTTATTAAATTCAATATATTTTTATTAAAATCAATATATTTTTTAACTTTTTTTTATACATTTCTTAACATTAAACAATAATTTAGAGGATTTATTAGCACTTGTCATTAACAAAGGGTGTTTTGAAAAAAATAATTAAAATTTAATTTTTTAAACTTTTAATTCACTTTTTAACTTTTAACCCTTTTCACAAAAGACATCAAAATCCTAAGTTATAATCAAAGTTCAATTTGTTTTGAAATTAACAAAAAGTTAGTTGCTTGCAACAAAAATAACGGTTTTCAAAACAAACAACAAAAATAACTGCTTTCAAAACAAACCCCAAGTCATTTTAGAGAGAGAAAACTCTTCTTCATCCTCCTCAGCCAACATAAATAAAGATATGAATTAAGCTCAAAGAATTTGGCATAATAGAAGACAATCAAATAACTTAGGCCAAGTTTGGGATACTTAAAAAAGGTTAAAAAATTAAAAAATTACTCAAAAATTTAAAAAGTTAACATTATTTATCAAAAGTCAACAATTATCGCTGCACAACTCTCAATCCTAATTTTCCTCTACAAACCAATTTTTACAATTTTTTATTACATATTTTTCCATAAAAAGTCAAAAAATTAACTCAAACATTCATATATTTTTTCCTTAACTTTTTAGTTTAAAAAGACAAAAAGTGCACTTATTTAAGACATTTCAAACAACCCCTTAATGTTTAAGAGATTGTACGATTGAATCTTATGAATGTCAAGTAATTCAAATCTTATGGTTTTTAGATATTTATCTCATCATTAATCTAAAAATTGTGATATTAGCGAAAAAAACGCATAAATTAGTCTAAACATGTGATTATCAAAAATAAATAAAGAGATGGATTATACTTAAGTTGTCCACAAATCCATCTTTGGGGTGTTAGGTGTGAATTATTATGAGTGATTATAATTTATTTTAATTTAGAAATCTATATCAAACTGATTAGTGCAGTTTTTACTTATAATTTTTCAGGTAGAAATAATTTAAATAAATTAAGAAAAACTAATTATGTAAAAACTGAAAAAAAATATTTTTTTTAAGGTCCCTGGTATTATGATTTTATGGCATAAAGGACACTTAATATTTTTATAATGTTTAAGGTCCCTCAACATCAATCTAAAGAAAATTTGATCCAGAGAAAATTCAATCCAAAGAAAATTCAACTAGAGAAAATTCAATCCAATGAAATTCTCTGGTCCAAACCAGAGAAAATTCAATTTAATCCAGAGAAATTCTCTGGTCCAAACCAGAGAAAATTCAATTCAGTGAAATTCTTTAGTCCAAAACCAGAGAAAATTCAATTTAATCCAAAGAAATTCTCTGGTCCAAACCAGAGAAAATTCAATTCAGAAAAATTCACTATGGTCGAATTTTCTCTGGGGTGGTCTAGAGAAATTCTCTGGTTTGGTCCATAGGAGAAATCTGAACAACCAAAGATATATACCTAGTGTCAGTGGCGTCCGCCATTTCCATCTTTATCTTCTTACTGTTGGTACAATTATTAGAGTCTTGAATTTGAAGTTGTGATTTCAAATCTTCCACTTTGTTTTTGAGCTATGACTTGCTATGATACTAATTGTCAGTGCCTGCCTGCAAACCATTTCAAGAACACCAGAAGAAGTGGGAATACAAACCAGAGTCACAATTCCATGGATCTGAGCTTCTTTAGTTCTCTCACAGTTATAAAACTGAAGTTGATGACCACCAGTTAACCAAACCAAAGACCTAGAACTAAAAGCCTTCTCGGGAACTCCATCTCCGACGTCTTCGATCATCTCCAACGATCTCTTCCGCGACAATGGTGACCAGAAATTCGATTCTGTCGCCGGAGATAGACTAGGGTTCCGAGCTCCTTCTTTCCAGTCGGAGAATGCGCCGACGCCTCCACAATTGACAATGAATTTTAGGAAGAGGAGAGAGAGGCCGTCGGAGGAGAGAAAGTGTGTGAAGTTGAGATTTTGGATGTAAATGAAAAAACATAATAGGAGCAGAGAGAGTTGAGACATTTGGAGAAAATAGAGTTGAGCTGAGCTGATATATATTTAGAGAGACAAAGAGTCAAATTTCTCTAATATATGTTTAGGGACCTTAGACATCAAAAAATAATTTTATAAATCTTTTCTATTACGAAAAGTGAGAAAGAGACTCTAAACTAATTTTCTCAAAAAAATTTATTTTTAATTTTTATTTTTTAATTATTAATTTTTAACTTAGCTGCACCAAACAACTTCTCCCTAACAAATGTTTAAAAAGAGACTTCTCTCTCTCTCTAAAGCGTACAGACAAGGGAGAGGCATTTATGCAGTACATAGCAAGTAACCGTCGACGACGAGGACGACGACGTACCGACGGATCTGGTCAACGCCGTTTGACCCAGTGCTCCTCTAATACGACAACTCCAGGCTATTCTCGTAATTAACCACTCCTTCCCAGTTCTTTTTATTTTTATTTTTATTTTTAATTTCGTTCGGTTCGGCTTTGTCGTTGTTGGTCCAATTCGATAAGGCCTCTCTCCTCCTCTCCCTCTTTTATATATAAGATAGGATCTCACTTTGCTTTCTCTGTTATCTCTGGACACAAATCAAAAACACCATACTCACATATACATATAATCATATATATATATATATAATTGTATATATATAGAGAGAGATGAGAACGAGGCAGGGAGTTTGTTATCCGAAAGTAGAGATGTGTTTGGAGAGAGCAGTGAAGAGACAGAGAGATTTGGCCGGAGAATCGAGGAGTATCGGAAAACGCTTGAAGAGGTGGCCGCAGGTCACCGGAGATTGTGATTTGTTCGACGAGTTGCCTGATGATCTCGTCGTTTCTATTCTCTGCAAACTCAGTTCTACAGCGAGTTGTCCTGCAGATTTTCTTAACGTTTTGATTACGTACGTCTTTGTTCTTCGTAATTTGCTCTCTTTTTTTTTAATTTATTTTTTTATCTTGATTCTAGTTTTTTTTTTTTTTTTTTTCCTCCGGAAGATTTAAGTCTCGGGCTATTTATCCGATTTTAACTGTTAACATTGTCTTTCAATCGGTATATATTGACTTCATTCTTCGAATTTTGATTGAAATTTGTGTTGTGTTTGAATCTGATGTTGTGAATTGTATGAAACAGATGCAAGAGATTAAACGGTTTAGGCCTCAATTCCATGGTTTTATCCAAAGCTTCAACGAAAATACTTGCCGTTAATGCTAAAAACTGGTCTGAGTCCGCTCACCGATTCTTGAAACAGTGTGCCGAGTCAGGAAATGTCGAAGCTTGCTACACACTCGGCATGGTCAGTACACAAATTTATGTTCATATTATTTAATTTCAATCTTTGCCGAACATTTTGGTCAACATTCTGTTTCAGGATTGTTATTAATGATTCTTGTTTATACAGATTCGTTTCTACTGCTTGCAAAATCGAGGAAGTGGAGCTTCGTTAATGGCAAAGGCGGCGATTAACTCTCACGCGCCGGCGCTTTACTCTTTGGCGGTGATTCAGTTCAACGGCAGTGGCGGCTCCAAGAACGACAAGGACCTCCGAGCCGGCGTTGCTCTCTGCGCTCGAGCCGGCTTCTTCGGCCACATCGACGCTCTCCGCGAGCTCGGCCACTGCCTCCAAGACGGCTACGGCGTACGCCAGAACATCGCCGAGGGACGGCGCTTCCTTGTCCAAGCCAACGCTCGTGAGCTCGCCGCCGTCTTAGCCGTTCCCCCCTCAGCCGTGACTTCAACCACGCGGCTGACTTGGAATCCTCTCCCTCACCTCCGCCATATCACCGGCTCGGCTGGGTGTCCTTTGCTGAGTGATTTCGGCTGGAACGTGCCGGCGCCGGAGCCCCATCCTGCGAGCCGGTTTTTGACAGAATGGTTTGCGGCTCGGGGTGGAGTACCAGGTCCGGGGCTCCGGCTTTGCTCCCATACCGGGTGCGGGCGACCCGAGACGAGGAGGCACGAGTTCCGTCGGTGCTCCGTTTGCGGCGCGGTGAACTACTGCTCGCGCGCGTGTCAGGCGCTGGATTGGAAGATGCGGCACAAGGCGGAGTGCACACCCATGGAGAGGTGGGTGGAAGATGACGGAGATCATGACGGAGACGGTGACGGAAACGGTAATGTTAACGGGGATGGTGAAGCAATGATGGTGGAGAGTTAATTTAACGGTGAGGGATGACGGGGACTGTGAACGTGACGGTAACGGCACTTGAGTCTTTGAAAATGATGAGAGGGGAAATTTTCGGCCATTTTTGGTGGAAAATTTAATTCAACGTTTTTTTTTTTTTTTTGGAAAGAAAAAATGTGGTTGGTTGTCTGTCTGTACAGAGAAGGTAATTAGGAGGTTCTATGAGGGTCTTTTTTGTACGATAGAGCATTTTAGGATATAGCTTCCTTAAATTTCCGTAATTTAAAAGGATTAATTTTCTATAAAAAAAAAGGGATTAAAATCAAAATATTTTATTTTATTTCAGTCCTCTATTTCTCTCTCTCTTTTCTATTGATGAATTTTCTTGATGAACTTGCATGGTGGTAATATCTTTCTTGATGTTTTTGATGGTAGATTTATTGATGATCATAGAAAATAACAAAATTAGTTTAAGGATTGTTATGAATGCAACAATGATTAGAACAATATACTTTTACCCAAACAAAAAAATATAAGTAAATTTTACAATTTTAATATAATTATATTATCTTCTAAAGTTAAATAAATTGAAATTAATGTATATGATATCAAAATATAAAAATAAATAATGTAAATATTTTTGTATCATGTAGCTAATAAATTATCTATAAAAAGTAAGTCGGGTATTATACAAATTAAAATATTAAAATTTAATGAAATTATGTTAAAATTTTAAGGTTTATTATATATTTTTTTAAATTTCAAAAGAGTTTATATCTGGTTCATAAATTTGAGAAAAAAATTAAAAAATATATATATATATATATATATAAATAAAATATAATTATATTTTATTTTATTTTATTTTTTTGCTTTTCAAAATTAATGAATGCACCGTTTGAAAGTTTTGATGGGCTTTACTATCGCCTTGGAGTCCTTTGTTGATCAGTTTTATAAATCCATAAATAAATGATAAATGAGACATTTATCAATTAGGTTTATTATATGTACTTATTTATTTATAAATTTTGACGGATGAATTTATTAATAGAACCTAATCGGTAATAAGGCCTTGTTTGGGGGTGATTTATTTTTGATCATCTTTATATTTTTTTTTTTATCTTATTTGGATTATATCATTTATAATTTGAGTTATATCACCTCTCTATTATATTGCATAATTTTTTATAAAAAATTAAAGAATGTACTTATTTAGACATTTTAAATCGTAAATCCTAAAAATAAGACTTATTAATATATGATTTATTTAGCTTATAGCAGTAGTTTAAAGTGTTGATGGGGCTCACTAAATAAAGTGTTATTGTGTGGTTATGTTTGTTTTTATGATTACTGTTCATGCCAAACATATTTCATATAAATAACCCTACAGCAAACAACATTATAGAGCTGAATTTAGCTTTTACTTTAGGGTAAAGGGTGGGTACCAGTCTTAAATGTGAAATAAAGTAAAAAAGTCTAAAATTCAAAACACAACAGCTTATTAATTTCTCTCATTTAAGTGAAGCAAAATTTTTTACCAACAGCTTATTAATCTCTCTCACATTTTAGTGAAGCAAAAGTCTTAAATTCAAAACACAACTCATCAATTTCTCTTTCTCTATTCGTGATAAAAATATTAGAAATTTTAAAAATTTTATTAAAAATTATGTCTCACAAAAGTGTAAGACTTTCATGAGACCCATATAATATAGATCCTATACCCATGCAAGACATTTCATAGAATTTTTAATAGAACTTTTAACGTCTATAACATTATTCTTTTTGTGAAGCAAGTGAATGGAAAAAAAGGTTAAGGTTACTAGGAGAGAGAGAGGATCCTAGGTCATTTGTTATACATTTTTATCTCTTTGTTATAGAGTTTTTTTAAAAAATTGATAAAAAGTTAACTTTCAATTTTTTACTCATTTTAAGTCATGTCACCGCTCACATAACTTATCTACAAAAAGACAAAATAAACTAAAAAAGTCAAAAAATTAATTTTTTATCAACTTTTTAAAACACTATGTTCTTGTGCTTCTTTTTTTGTTGGTCAAAAGTATAGAGAGAGAGAGAGAGAGCGAGATTGACTGAGAGAGAGGAAAAAAAAAAGAGTGGATTGGAGGGGAAAGGAATAGTGGGATAGAGAGTGCTATTCGCAAGGAATCCGGATCCTCGGTTGCCCTACCCGGCAGCCCCCCAAAACGACGTCGTTTTGGGGGTTTTTTGTTTTTTTTGTTTTTTTTTTTTCTTTTCTTCTTCTTCTTCGTTCTTGTTTTCTCTCTCTTCTCACAGAAGCCAGAGGGGGGAGGGAGAGGGAGAAGAGGGAGGAAGGAGGAGGGAGGAGGCTGCGCCATCGCAGCTCGTCGCCATGCCGCCGGCCGTCGCAGCCGTCCAGCTGGTCGCAGCAGCTGTGCACCGCCATCGCCTCCGCCTCCGCCTCCTCCTCCTCCTCCTCCTCCCCCACTGGTTGTGGCCCCCTCCAGTCCGGCCGGCCCTTCCCTTCCTCCTCCTCCACCTCTTCCTCCTCCTCCCTCCTGCTTCCTCCCTCTTCCTCTCCTTCCTCCATTTCTTCCTCTGCGTTTTTTTTTTTTTTGAAAATTTGCCCCCAAAACGACGTCGTTTTGGGGGCTGCCGGGTAAGGCGGCCGAGAATCCGGACTCATTTGCAAGTGGAGGAAGAAGATATAGTTGTTTTGGGAAACTTCATGCCTCATTTGGAACCCAGTAAACCAAGAAACAAAATAAAAAGAAAAAAGAAAAATAATATATTTATAAAAATATATCTATTCTATTATATAAAATATACAATTCAAAATAATTTTGAAGCATTATCACATTGAAAAAAAAAATACTAACATTGTTATTTGCCCTAGGTATTTACAACATTTTAACCTAAATTTATTTTGACTAATCAAATAGCTTTTGATAGAATCGGATAGAGAAAAAAGATTCATATGGCTAACTCTATTTGATTTGATGAGACTTAAAATTTAATTTGATTTGATTTTGTTATTATGTTTGTACCTACCACTAATATCTCTTTTATTATATAAAATAAACAACTCGGAAGTCTAGTAAATTTTATTTTTTCTTCAAAACCCCCCTAAGATAGGTAACTGCCAAAACTTTACATTCAATGACTCTACTAAATAGTTTTATAATTCAATCCTTATTTGTTAAACTACTTTTAGATGCAAACATATTATGTTTGTATCTACCACTATTAAATAAAATTTACACCTGATAAATGTTTTTCAATTTTTCCCCTAGTAGGTGTTATACATCAAGTTTTGTAACTTTTTACTTGTATAATTATGAGATCAATCTCACATTAAATTTTGTAATAGCTTCATGAATTTTAACAACATATCTATCAATATGCATACACAACTAGTATATATATATATATATATGGAAAAAGCATCTCATGGTGGGAGTGCACTTATTCTCTATTTTATCATCATTGTATTAATTTATGAAAAATGTTTGAGGGCTCGAAATGTGAGGCTCGAATGCGGCTCGAACCTTAAAACGACGTCGTTTTAAGGTTCAAATTTTTTTTTTTTCTTCTTTTTCTTCTTTTTCTTCCTCTTCTTTCTTTTCTTCTTCTTCTTCGTTTTGAACCTGAGAAGCAGAGGCGAGAGAGAGAAACAGAGGGGAGAGGCGGGAGCTCGTCGTCGCTCGTCTGCCGATCGTCGGTCGTCTGCCGATCGTCGCCTCTGCCTCTGCCTCCGCCCGCCTCCGCCTCTGCCTCTGCTTCCGCCCGCCTCCACCTCCGCCTCCCTCCGCCTCCGCCTCCAGCCCTATTTTTAGGGCCCCCTCCAGTTCTGCTTCTCCTTCTCTTTCTCCTCCTTGTCTTCTTCTTCTTCTTCCTCCTTCTTCTCAAATTCGAGCCAAATTTGGCTTGAAACCCTTTCGGGCTCTGTAACAGAGCTCTTAATTTATAGGCTTCGTTTGGGAAGCCTTGGTTGAGGCTTTTTTGGTTATTTTAGCCACAAAAAATAAAATAGGCTATTTTAGTCACAAAAAACAAAACATCACATCCAACCCTTAATCATTACACTCTTCTCTCACAAAAAAAGTCAAAAAAGCCAAAAATCAAAAAGCCCTTTCCAAACCAAGCTTTTTAGCCCAAGCTAAAATAGTTAAAAAAGCCAAAAAGTCAAAAAACCAACCCACTTCCCAAACCAACCCATAGTATGTTTAGTTTTTTTTGTCCAGAATTAATATGAGAGAAATTGGTGGTCCAAAAGCCCAGTCCATTTTAAAGCCAGTTGTTGGGTCTACAGCCAATTTGGTTGCAGTGTAAGGACACCACTAAGCATATATTTGGTGCAACAGAAAAGTTGGCAAAAATGTATTGCGAACTACTTTCTGTACCTGTTAGAAAGTCAACCCTTTGTCACAATGACCCCTTATTTGGTTAGACTGGGGTTTACTTATTCATTTGCATTCTAAAACTTGTATTTCATAATGAATCATTGAGATTTTAAACAATTTTCCTACCAATATAAAAATTAATTACAAATTGAATACATTTCTATAGATAATTTTTACAAGGTTTTGTTAGTAGGATTTACTTTTAAATATTTATCTATTTATATATATTCTTTATCTGATTCTATGATCAATTAGACTCTTTAAAGCAAAAAAAGATAAGTCTCACAGATTTATTTAATTATGAATTATGAGTATAATAGAAGACCTTTACATTGTGTCTATGTGGAATATGACTGCAGTTGTGGACTCCTGCAAGTTTAGGACCATACATGCCATCAACTGCTTCTAACTAGTTTTTATTTTTATTTTTTTTGTTTTGTTTAGTTTTAATTTATTGAACACTCTCAAATTTGGAAAGAATATAACTGAGTTTCATAAATTTGATATAATTATATTGACCTATAAATGGTTTGTAAATAGATGAATAATCAAGGGTATATATATTTTAGTGTAGAAGATGATGAAAATGGATAGAGTATTGTATAAAGAAAAGTTTTAATGGAGCACGATGTAGTTTCGTCAAACTTATGTAATCCGGTATATTATTTTTTCCTCCAAATATGCAGGGAGGTTAGTGTAATTATTCTTTTTAAATTTTATTTTGTTTTTTGGCCCTCTGCATAGAAATTGTGGCATATAAATGAGAAACGTGGAATCTTTGTTGTGTTTTAATTTTGGATTTTATAAGAAACTATGGAGGGAAAAAGAAAAAGAAAGAAAAAAGTGAATAGGAATTATAAGCTTTTTTTCTTTAATTTCTTTTCCACTTTTCTATTACTTTCACAAATTACTATGCAAATTTAAAATTCAATTACAACATTAATCTCTTCTACATAATATATTTAAATTTTAGAGTATCTCCATCATTTTGTTTATTTATTTATTTATTTATTTTGTCTCTGTTTTTGTTTTTTTTGGATAAACAAATGAAGCACAGTGGTTAATTGGATTCTCCACTATAGGCAAAAAAGAAAAAGTGATTTGGGGGAAAAACACAAAAACTGAAAAAAAGAAAAGAAGAAGCAGACTTAGAAAGTGAGATTCCAATGTCTCCTGTGCTACAAGCAATAAAGAAAATGCTGCACAAATATCATCATATTCTTTTTGAGTATAACCACTTTCAATATCTTGTATTTGAGGCACAAATGTAGTTCCAATAACCCAATCAGATTCATAACTTGGTGCTAGGGTCTTTCTACAAACGAATCGTGATGACACGAAAAAACTAAATTGTAAGAAAATCACAAATTTTGGTTGATTGTTTTGCATGAAAATTTAGAATTTCAAGAAAAAGATTTCCAAAACAAATATTGGTAAACAATATCAGAATTTTGGTGTGAAAGTTGTTTTTTTTTTTTTGTTTTTGTTCGCTCGTTTGTTTTTTTCTTGTAATAAAGATGGAAGAGAAAAAATTTGAGTCTAGTGTTTAAAAAATTAATAATGATATAGACTCTCAGTATCTCTTACTCCTACCATCCCTACACACACGTGGGGATTAGTGATTGGAAAAAAAAGAGAAAAGAAATTTTTGGGCCAATGACCCCCAACTCCTAAGGGTCTCTCCTAATGGAGGTTCCAAGCATTTTGGTTAAAAAATAAAAGTTTAAGCTAAATTTTGAGCCTTGATGATGATGGTCCCTTCTGTAGGAGTGAGTGCCTTGCTTGTGAGCGAATTTGGTACGGTGAATCAATCAATTACTTGTATGGATGCACAATTTGGAATAAGCATGCTCATCTTCAAATGACACTTGAAGACTTATTTGGGAATTTTGTTCTTGAAGCCGATGATTATGAACCTAAAAAGCCTCTTATTCTATAGACTGAAATAAGTAGTTGGGCTTAGACGCGGTGGGGTTTAAGTGTGTCTCCCAACAACTTTTCGTTGCCTAAAAGAGTCGGCCCGTGATACCAACTACTCCCAAAGAGTCAAGACATCCTTCCCATTGTTGCATCGTCAACTTGAGTCTAATTCCAACGTAGTCCACTGTTAATGACACAATTTTTGTATGCAATTACAACAGTGAGTCCACTTTCAAGCTAACTCTTTCTAACCAGGTTTCTATTCTTGTAAGCGCAACACATTCTCATCAACTTAGATCTTGGAAACAAATTATTTTAATAATTTTTAAATTTTTTATAAAAAATATATATATATATATATATATATATATAAAATGATATGACAAGTTATAATAATTTTTTTACTTTTTAACTAAAACATATAATTAGGCCTCGTTTGGGAACCCTCCCTTTTAGCCTAAAAGTCAAAAAGTTACTAAATTAGCCAACAACCCATACAAAAAAGTCAAAGATTGTCTTTCTCTCTATTTTTTGCACATCTTTTCATAAAAAGTCAAAAAGTCATCCTAAACATACTAGTTTTTTTTAGCTCATATTTTAGCCAAATAACTAAAAAATTACTAAATTAACTTGTTCCAAACGTGACCTTACTAAACGATGCTTTAGACACTCACAACTCTATTTGGTGGAAATATCTCAATCACCCATTAGAATCATGAATGATGTTCAAGATGTCAATTAGTTTTGTTAATAAATTATTTTTTTAATGTGGATAGAGATTTATGTTTCATTTATTTGGGTGGAAAACATATTTTGTATAAATTTTTTTTTTTCATAAAATGTTTTTTTTAAAAAAATATTTTTCTATGTTTGGTAGTATTGGTAGTGAGACAAAGGTGGGGGTGGAGTGGTGGTGGGATGGCAACAGCGGTTATGACAACAGTGAGTGTGGTAGTGTGGTGATATTAGTAAAACTTTAGTTCGGAAAACGTTCTCGTTTTTAAAAGTAAAAAAATATTTTCTATCCAAATAGTCTTATTTTTTGTTGACTTTCATTTTTTATTGTACCAAATGAAAAAAAAAATATGAAAAATATTTTCTGCTTAAACAAACGGAGCATTAGAGCATCTCCAATGGCCAATGATATACTTGTCATTGCTATAATTTGGCAATGAATAGCACATAAATTTAATAAACTAATAAGTTAAATAAATAACAAGTTTAAAATTGAAAACAAACAAGTTAAATAAATTAAATAAGATATTTTCAAATAAGAACAGATAAGTAATTTAATAAACTAATAAGTTAAATAAACAACAAGTTTAAAATTGAAAACAAACAAGTAAAATAAACTAAATAAAATATTTTCAAATAAGAACAGATAAGTAAATTAAGCTCACAATATTAACTTACAATTGGTTACTGAAAAATACAGAATTGTTTATTGGAAGTAACTGGAAAATACAGCTTCTATTTGCATCCTTAGAAACTGAATTTTTTAAAACAGACTTAAAATTTTTCAGAGACCAAGAGAAATTGCGAAAGAAAATTGTGGACTCCTTATTTTTTCTCTCCTGCCTCGGTCTTGACTGAGAAGCCCCTTTTATAGGCAAAGTGGATAACTGTTGAGCTTGTGAAACTTGGAACTGTAAAGCCCGTGATTGGAGCTGTGAGGCTTGTGACTTCAAAAGTTGGAAAATACTGTGAAACTTATGACTTCTGAAAAGCTTGAAAATAAGAGGTACATGGGTGCATAGAGCATCTTTTTGTGACCGAGAATTTTCTTACTCCTCTTTTTCTTTTCTTTTTTTACTTACAGTGAGGGAACGTGACTGCACAGTTGACTGATGGGGAATCAATATATATATATATATATCAGCAGCTTTTCTCAAAGTAAGGATAGTGACTGAAGTTGATTTATACATATAGAGAATCCAATGGCTGACTGTTTAAGCATATGGGTCCTGAGCATCTTGAAACGGGGGCCCATAAGGATCATTATTGGTTGAGGCCTCAGAGGAACTAGATTCTTCAGAGGTGTCATCTCCAACCTGTGACTTGGCTTGGGCCATAAATAGCTTGGCCATCTAGATCAATTCATCACTGGATGACTTGATCTTAACTTTGGGCTTTGACTGAGCTGACTTGGATTTGGATGATTTAGGCTTGGAAGAACTGGTTGTTGGGCTTCCAAGTTTGACTGGTGGAATTGGGATTCCTTGAGTTCCTTGGGTGATTGAAGCAGTTGGGTTCTGCTGAGCTTTGACCATTGCAGGTGTTAGTGCATGGAGATTGACTGGAATTCTTCTTAAACTTGATCAATTATGCGTTGGGGTTTAAAATTATCCCACCATTTAACAAAGTGTTGGCGAACAACCAGGTTATCACAAATAACATATTGCCATTTAAATATCCAAGAGACTTTGTATTTGGATATAAAAATGAGTAACCAAGGAAATTGTTTTTGTTGTTGACTGAGTTTAAAAACAGAAAAGAAATAATTTACTTATTCAATTAAAACAGAGGGGAAGATCTCAGGAATAGCACCATGTTGAGTCCACCATCGAAAAAACCAAGTGGGAAACCAAGTGGGAAATTCTGACTTGAATTTATGGTCAAATTGGAGAAACCATGAGTGATTGTATGACTCATTTTAATACAGGAGAACTTTAAACCAGGCATCCATATAGTCATAATAACTATACTGGAATGTATGACCAAGTAAATCTCTGAGTTGAAAAGGAGGACCCCATTCATCAAGAGAAACTATATTGTGGATGTAAAGAGAATGGTAAACAATTTTACTAGTGTATGTACGATCATAGATGGGTTTAATGACTATTAACTGATGATGAAAGAGAATATCTTTGTAGTAGGTAATTGACTTTTCTGGATGGAGTGGAACAAAATGCCATCCAGGAGGGAAATAGGATTTAACTAAATCAAGAACATTATGGGTATTCTTGTGAATAGGTTCTTTGAAAAAGAGATATCAGACTGATTTGACTGGGTTAGGAGGGTAAGGAGTAAGTGACTGAGAGGAAGAAGGGAATTGATCTGAAGCAAGAGCGGACGTATAACTAGGTTTAGGGATATTACCAAGAACTTGGTAACGGTTGATAGTATCAATAGGATGATATCTGGTGACTAGGTCAATAGGGAGAACAACAATGGATTTACTAGTTGGAACAATGGCTTTACTAAAAGGCCTTGTCATCTGTAAGCAAATTAGGTGAACAGAATTAGCATCCACTGAGGATATCTAATTTGTTCATATGGAAATGAAGACAATTAGTATAATGAACAAGTAAATTGCGACAACTGGTAATTTGATGAAATTGTATGAATTGCGCACGACGAGTAGTTTTGCGAGCTGTCTTAAGGCAATCAATACGGTAAGCAATTTGGTAAACAAGTTTTCTATAATAGGTGACTTTTAATTTATGGTAGGAAATAAAAGGAGTGGCCATCCTTTATCTATCCTGTAAAAATTCACAGGTAAGGAAATCTAGAATAAAATTTTGACGACCAGGTATATATTTAATATCAAAATAAAAAATACTTAAAATAGATTGTCATCGGGCAAATATATGTTTACTAGTAATATTTTGAACATCTTTTTCTAAAACATATTTAGCACTTTTACAATCAACGCGTAATAAGAATTTTTTATTTAAAATATCATCTTGAAATTTACTAATACATAAAGCAATAGATAAAATTTCTTGTTTAATAGTACTATAATTCTTTTGTGATGTGTTCCAAACACCTGAATGGAAACGAACAATTTGTTCAGATGACTGAGGGGTGATTTTCTGAAGGAGAATACCACCATAACCAACATCAAAAGCATCAGTTTGAATAATTTTGAAAAAAAATTTAGTAGGAATACCAAGACAAGGCAAAGTCTTGACATATTTTTTGACTTGTTGAACAATAGCAGTATGTGTAGGAGACCAAGGAGGAGGATTATCTTTTAATCAATCAAAGAGGGTTGACAAATTTTCTGAGGGTCCTTATAAAATTCAATAATGTAATTTAAAGATCCTAAAAATCGTTGTAATTGGGTTTTGTCTAAGATTTCATCAGGAAACTTAGAAGCAAATTCAATAGATCGACTGATAGGAAGAATAGTACTTTGGTGAATATCATATCCTAGGAACTGAACTTTAGTTGGAAAAGTATAATTTTAGGAACAGAGATGACTAAACCATTATATTTGATAATATGGAAAAATGAATTAAGATGTTTCCAATGTTTATCAAGTGACTTAGAGAAAATGAGGATATCATCGATATAGACTATGGAAAAAGGACTAAAGGGATTAAAAATCTCATTCATAATATTTTGAAATTCACAAGGAGCATTTTTTAATCCAAAGGGTATGACATTCCATTCGTAATGACCAAAAGGGGTAGTAAAGGCAGTTTTATAACAATCATCAGAATGAATTTGTATTTGTTAAAATCCACTTTTTAGATCGAATTTACTAAAAATGACGACTTGACTAAGTCTTTTAATTAAATATTTTTTTATTAGGGATTAGATATCGGATCCACTCTAAAACCTTGTTTAGCGGTTTATAATTAATGACTAATCGGGGAACACCTCGTTCAAGTTCAACATTTTTATTAACATAAAAGACAGGGCAAGACCAAGGCGACTTACTTTTACTAATGATATTATTTTTTAATAATTCATTAATCTCTTTTTTGCACATTTCCATTAATTCATGGTTCATTTGGATAGGTTGAGATTTGGTAGGAATTTGTTTTTCATTAAAATTTTTGATATAAGGGAGTGTTACTACATGTTTTTCTATGCCAAAAAGTACTGGGTAAAGTGGAACAAATAGTATTTGTTAATTGATTTTTAAATCCATCAATTTTGGATATAAGAATTGGATTAGTTAATTGAGTTTCAATTCGTTTGTAATTTATTTCTTCTTTGAGAAATTTGAGTTGTTTGGTTAATCGATTAATAGATTGAGAGATTGAACATTTATTTAATCGATTTAATTCTTTGATCTCAGGTGGAGATAGAAATATAAAAGTTATAGTATGACCAAAAGCTTGTGTAGTTATTCCTTTAGGAGTAGTAATGAAATGATATAATAAAAAGATAAATGGAGTGCCTAAAATGACTTTATCAGTCAAGTTTCTAACTAACACAATAGATGTTTTAAAGCAAACATTGTTTTGACAAATGTGTACTTTTGGAAATTTATATTTAATATGCATTTGACTGCCATTAGCAGAACTTAATTGTTCAGTAGATTTATGGTAATATTTTGTAGGGATTAATCCTTCTTGGATACAATTCAAATAAGCTCCAGTATCAATTAATGCAATAACTTTGACTTCAAAATCACTAATAACTAATTTGACTTTTGAATGTCACTTTTGAATATTAATTCGATTAATTATATTAAGGTGATTATTATCATGATCACTATTGTGTGGAGTAGTTCTATTATCAAGGATGACTTTGTTTGGATCTAGTTCAGAGTTAGATTCACTTTCTGATCTAGAGGGTGGGTTGTTGGAAATTGTTACCCAAAAGACAACCTAAGAGGTGGGTGAATTAGGTTTTCACAAATAAAAATAATAATACCCTAATAAAAATTATGACTAGCACAATAGATAAATATAGTTAATGAAATAAAAATAATTACAACAAGTGTTCTAACAACTATGTCAGTTAATGATTTTAGCACAGTGAAAATGTGAAAACAGTTATGTCAATTTAAATAAAATAAAGGGATAAGGGAGAGAGAGGCAAACAAATTTATAGTAGTTCGGCTTCAACTCGGCCTACGTCCACTCCTCAAGCTTCACTTGAGATTTTCCACTATATTCTAGCTTCACAAGGTGCTAGTAACCTTTTTACAGATGGAGCAATCCTCCTCAGATTTTACACAGACTTTTTAAGTCAAGAACACTAAGTGTACAACACTCTTATAAGGTTGAAAAGAAAGTGTTTTTGCTTTCACAGAAAGTTACAAGAATTATCTCTCAAAGATAGATATAAAAATAAAACTCTGGTTTTTCTGTAAACCTCACACAGGAAAGATGGGCTTAAAGCTATACGTCTCAGTGTATAATTTCTGAAAGAGGATGTACAAAAATTGAAGAACACTTCTCAGAGAATTTTTTAGAGAATAGATGTGAGTGATTATAGATCAAAGAATGTTTTCTGATTTTTTTTGTAACTTGTTTACATTAGAGGCTTTAGTATATATAATGAAACTTGTAGCCGTTTATAGTCATTGTACTCCATCATTACTAATTTGAATATCTTCCACTCCATCATTACTAATTTGAATATCTTTCACTTGAACCTTTTGGCTTGCTGCTGTGCTAGGCTGTTTGAACATTTGTTTTGTGTTGTTTGAACCTCTGTTTTTGGGCTGTTTGAACTCTTGATTTTAGCAAATATTAAATACTTTCTAACAACATTTAGGATAAAAGTTTAGGTGAGAAATAATGTGACAAAATAAATTTTGATTCTATTTTTCTCTTTCAAATAAATTAAAACATAATTAAATAAATCATCAAAATAAATGTTGATTATATTTTTCTCTTTCAAATAAATCATCAAAATAAATTTTGATTTTATTTTTCTTTTCCAAATAAATTAAAGCGTAATTAAATAAATCATCAAAATAAATGTTGATTCTATTTTTCTCTTTCAAACAAATCATCAAAATAAATTTTGATTTTGTTTTTCTCTTCCAAATAAATTAAAAATAATTAAATAAATTATCAAAACAAAATAAGTCTAACAATTTCCTCCTTTTTGATGATGGCACACAATGATGTTTTGATTTGATTTGGGAGTAAGAAAAGCTCCCTCTCAAGTCTTGCTCCCTGAATTCATTTCTAAATACATAGGTTAGCACATTTGTAATAAATAAGCTTTAATTAGAGACATGATATGAGACTAAGATATCAAACTATAAATACATATCATTAGATTAGTTTGAAAATAATACCATAATACATAACATCATAATTTTCTCCCCTTGTGACATTATCAAAAAGGAAATCATGGGTCAGAATCTGAAGGATAAGAAGGAAAATGAGAGTGATAAATGGCATCTATACAATTCAAAACATATATATATGATTCGCGCGCCTTCCTCTTTTTGGTCGAAAATCGCGTCGGACACGCGTCCTCGCTTTTGCGTCAGCCGACCGACAAAAGCGAGACGGGTAAATCAACGGCCTCGGCTCTCTCTTCCTCTTGTCTTTTTCTCCTTCGTCTTCTTCTTAATCACTCTCTTCTCCTTCATCTTGTTCATTCGCTTCCATCTCTTTCTTTTTGTATGTGAGAGAGATAGAACATAGAGACTGAGCAGAGCAGAAAGGCTGCCAAAAATGACTCTTTTGTCGATTACATCTCTCTCTTTTACTTCATGGCCTTGTCTCGTCCTGTCCCCTTACTCTCTTTCTGGACCTGAATGATCCCGTAAGCGCTGTTGGGCCGAGTGCCCTAGCTCCTACTCTTCCCAACCTTCCTATGATGTCGATTGAGCAAATAATGATAGCTCAATCAGACATTGAAGTCAATTATTTCACACTGACATCCTGTATGGAGACGGTGACGGCAGTCATAAAATTGGCTCACCGACTGTAGAACAGGACGAATGAGCTCCACCAGGTCAACGCCCAACTCTCGCTACTCCAACGCATGTACAAGGATGCGCGAGCAGAGATTTGCGCATTGAAGGCCAAAAATAAAGAGCTTAAACGGAAGACCACCTCAATAGCCCGATTTGGAGCAACGTCATTCTTGGTCTTTGATAGTTAGCGGGGAGTCGTCACTCTCGACGAAAACACGGGGTAAGGCCTTCAAGGGCCTCCCAAGGTGAGAAAAAGAGGAAGAAAACGATAGAAGAGGCGAGTAAGTAAGATCGGTGTATGGCCGCAAAAAAAATGAAGGGTTTTTTATTTTATTTTTTTATGTAAATATGTTTATTTTGATTGGCGTATGGCCGTAAAAAACATGAAGGGTGTTTTTTTTTAAAGTAAATTTTTTTATTTTGATTTTTATGTTTAAGTACTGAAAAATGAAATTAAAAAGTAGAAAAAAAATAAGAAAATTAAGCCAAAAAAATAATAATAATGAGAAAAAAATAAAAATAAAAGAAATTAAGCCTAATAGCAAAATAAAAAAAATAAAAATAAAATAATACCAGTAGAAATTAAACTTAATGGGACGTTGGTGTTGCTGGAATGGTAATGCAAAAAAAATATCATAAGGGTTTAAAAAAAATTAATGTATGCAAAGTTAATTTTATCCCAAGGTGCAAAACCCCAAAAAAATTACATAGTTGAGAATAGCAAACTGTTAAGGAGAATAAATGTATGAAGAACTTAAGAGCATTCAACTGACATAAATGTTTCCATATCAATGTAGCAATACACATATATCATTTTAACAAAAATTTAAGTTTCATAGTCATAATAAAACTTTTTAAGTAGAAATCAACATTCCAAGCTCGCCACGAATAAAATTGAAGCGATTCGCGCTTAGGGGTTTTGTGAAAATATTCGTCAATTGCTTGTCGGTGTTTACAAATTCAAGTACAATGTCCCCTTTTTGAACATGATCTCTTAAAAAATGATGTCGAATTTCAATATGTTTTGTTCGTGAGTGTTGAATCGGATTTTTGCTTAAATTGATGGCACTAGTATTATCACATTTAATAGGGATATGATTATAATGCAAATCAAAGTCCTCCAATTGTTGTTTCATCCAAAGTATTTGGAAACAACAACTTCCGGAAGCTATATATTCAGCTGTGGCTGTTGATAAAGCAACAAAATTTTACTTTTTTGCTAAACCAAGATACTAATGAGTTACCAAGAAAGTGACAAGCGTCATTGGTGTTTTTTCTATCAAGTTTGCATCTGGCAAATTTGACATCCGAGTAACTAATTAAATCAAATGCAACACCTCTAGGATAAAACAGTCCCAAATTTTGAGTGCCAACAAAATATCTAAAAATTCTTTTAACAGCACTGAGATGTGATTCCTTAGGATTTTATTGATATCTAGCACACATACAAACACTAAACATAATATCGGGTCTACTTGCAGTTAAATAAGGAAGTGAACCAATCATACCTCGATATTTTATTTGATCAATGGACTTACCTTTTTCATCATTGTCTAGCTTAATGGATGTGCTCATAGGTGTTTCAGCTATTTTTGAGTCATACATACCAAACTTTTTGAGTAGTTCTTTTGTGTACTTAGCTTGGTTGATAAAAATTCCTTCCTTACATTGTTTGCTTTGAAGCCCAAGGAAATCATTTTGCTCCCCCATCATGCTCATCTCAAACTCACCTTGCATACGCTTAGCAAATTCCTTACACAAGGTTTCATTTGTAGCACCAAATATAATGTCATCCACATATATTTGCACAATAAGTAAATCATCATTTTTAGTTTTAACAAAAAGTGTTGTGTCAATCGTTCCTCTAGAAAAATTATTTTCAATAAAAAATTTACTTAATCGTTCATACCATGCACGAGGTGCTTGTTTCAAACTATATAAAGCTTTTGATAGTTTAAAAACATGATTTGGAAAAACATGATCTTCAAAACCTAGGGGTTGTTTAACATAAACTTCCTCATTTATAAAACCATTAAGAAATGCACTTTTTACATCCATTTGATAAAGTTTGAAATCTCTAAAACATGCAAATGCAAGTAACATACGAATGGCTTCTAATCTAGCAACTGGAGCAAAGGTTTCATCGAAATCAATACATTCTTCTTGATTGTATCCTTGTGCAATAAGTCTAGCCTTGCTTCTTATAATTGTGCCGGATTCATCAAGCTTGTTTTGAAAGATCCATTTGGTACCGATAACGGCATGATCTTTAGGTTTTGGCACAAGTTCCCACACTTTGTTTCTCTCAAATTGGTTAAGCTCTTCATGCATAGCTATCATCCAATGTTCATCGAATTCGGCTTCTTGAAAGTTTTTAGGCTCAATCTGTGAGAGAAAAGCCAAGTTACTATAAATGTTTCTAAGTGAAGAGTGAGTTTCAATACCTTTTGTAGGGTCACCTAGGATTAAATCCTTAGGGTGATTTTGAGCAAACTTCCATTCTCTTGGAAAATCATCATTGTTTCTTTCTTCTTCTTGAGGTGGGAGAATAGGTTGTTCAATCTCTTTGTTCAACTTACATGGTTGGTTCTCTTCTTTGTAGATAATTGAATCTTCCACATTTGGTTAAAAATCTATATTATCACTAACAATTTGCTTTTGAGCAGAGATGTTAGTTTCATCAAATGCCACATATATAGATTCTTCCATAACAAGAGTTTTTTTTATTAAAAACACAATAAGCTTTGCTAGTTAAGGAATAGCCAAGAAAAATTGTTTCATCAGATTTTGAATCAAATTTACCTAAGCTGTCTTTACTATTATTATGCACAAAACATTTACAACAAAAAATATGCAAGTGATTAATGTTGGGTTTTCTATCATGCCAAAGTTCATAAGGAGTCTTTTTGAGAATAGGTCTAATTAATGCACGATTTAAAGTATAGCATGCGGTGTGAACGGCTTAGGCCCAAAAATATTTAGGAAGATTATTTTCGCAAATCATTGTTCTACTCATCTCTTCTAAAGTTCTATTCTTCTTTTCTACTACACCATTTTGTTGAGGGGTTTTAGGTGCTGAAAAATTATGTCCAATACCATGCTCATCACAAAACAATTCAAATTTCTCATTTTCAAGTTCTCTACCATGGTCGGTTCGAATATTAGTAATAAGAAAGCCTTTTTCGTTTTGAATTTTACGACAGAGTTTTGTGAAAGAAGAAAATGCTTCATCTTTATGTGTTAAAAATATAACCCATGTAAATCTTAAATAATCATTAACAATAACAAGACAATAATGTTTACTACCTAGACTAAATGTCCTTGAGGGACCAAATAACTCCATATGCAGTAGTTGTAAAGGTTTAGTTGTGAAAATGTGAGATTTTGATTTAAATGATGTTTTAGTTTGTTTTTTTTGTTGACAAACACTACAAAGATGATTTTTTTTCAAATTTAATTTTTAAAAGTCCAATGACCAAATCATTTTCTCAAAAGTTTAGCAATTAAATCCATATGAGCATGACCAAGTCTTCTACGCCATAACCCACTATTTTATTATTAACATATAGACATTTAACATCACTAGCATAGAGATCATTGAGATGAAAAACATAAACATTATCATGACGATTACCAATGAATAAAATTTTATGATCATTTGTGATTTCAATTGTGCAATGTGATTTATCAAAAATAACTTGATTGCCTTTATCACATAATTGACTAATACTAAGTAGGTTATGCTTAAGGCTATCAACAAGTAAAACATTTTCAATAAAAGGGTTATGAGAAATACCGATACTACCAATACCGATGATTTTTCCTTTCTTGTTGTCTCCAAAAGTAACAAATCCTCCATCTTTCGATGATAGTTTAGTAAATAATGATTTATCTCTGATCATGTGTCTGGAACATCCACTATCAAGGTACCACTTCCCTTCTTTAGCTTTGGACTTAAAGCAAACCTCATCTTGAGTAGAGTCTTCATCTTCAAGAGCCATGAGACATAAGTTGGCTACTTCATTTGCAATTTCATCACTTGAGCTTTCATCTTCACTTTCTCCCCAAACTGCTACCATGGCCTTTTTGTTTCTTTTGTAGTATTTTCCATGATTCTCTAATTTTGGACAATCCATTTTGATATGTCAAGGATTTTTGCACTCATAGCAAATGATAGGCTCTTTCTTGTTATCTTTGTTGTACTCTTTCTTGAAAGGTCTTCTTTCTCCATAATTGTTTTTTTTTTTGAAGTGTTTTTTGAGATTTCTACTAAACATGGCATAGCTTTCATCCTCACTGGAGTTTTCATGTTCTTCTTCATTTGATGAGGCTTTGAATGCAATTCCACTTTTTTTTTTTTTCAACATCCTCATGTCCTTTGGAAACCCATAAGCTCATCCAATCCAAATGTGGAGAGATTTTTGACTTCTATAATGGCCGTGACCTTTGCTTCCCAATTCTTTGGTAAACACTTAAGAATTTTTCTCACAAACTCACTGTTAGTAAAAGTTTTGCCAAGAGATTTCAAAGAGTTTACAATTTCAGTAAATCTAGTAAACATACTTGAAATAGATTCATCAGAGTTCATTTAAATAATTCATAACTATGAACAAGCATATCAATATGAGATTCCTTTACTTGGTTTGTACTTTCATACGTTACCTCAAGTTTGTCCCAAATTTCTTTTGCCGAATCACAATTTAAAATTCTATTATACTCCTTAGAGTCTAATCCACAAACAAGGGTGAGTTTGGCTTTAGCATTGGCTTGAAATAATTTATGATCCCTCTCATCACATTCATCTTCAGTTTTAGGTACACTAATATTGTCTACTAATTTGGTAGGAATTTTTTGACCTTTGGTGACAATAATCCACATGGCATAATCAGTGGCTTGTAGATATAGGGTCATCTTATCCTTCCAATGACTATAGTTATTTCCATCAAACAATGGTGGCCTATTTGTGGCTTGTTCTTCAACTAAGGTTACCATGGATCAAAACTCCCCGATGGTTAAATCTAAAACAAGAGTCTAGGCTCTAATACCAATTGTTACCTAAAAGATAACCTAAGAGGGGGGGTGAATTAGATTTTTACAAATAAAAATACATACCCTAATAAAAATTATGACTGACACAATAGATAAATATAGTTAATGAAATAAAAATAATTGCAACAAGTGTACTAACAACTATGTCAGTTAATGATTTTAGCACAGTGAAAATGTGAAATATAGCTATGACAATTTAAATAAAATAAAGAGATACGGGAGAGAGAGGCAAACAAATTTATAGTGGTTCGGTTTCAACTCGACCTACGTCCACTCCTCAAGTTTCACTTGAGATTTTTCACTATACTCTAGCTTCACAGGGTGCTAGCACCTTTTCATAGATGGAGCAATCCTCCACAGATTTTACATAGACTTTCTAAGTGTATAATTTCTTAAAGAGGATGTAAACAAAAATTGAAGAATATTTCTCAGAGAATTTTTCAAAGAATAAATGTGAGTGATTATAGATCAAAGAATATTTTCTGATTTTTTTTGTAACTTGTTTTTATTAGAGGCATTGGTATATATAATGAAACTTATAGGCGTTTATAGCCGTTGTACTCCATCATTACTAATTTGAATATCTTCGATTCCATCATTACTAATTTCAATATCTTCCACTTGAACTTTTTGGCCTGCTGTTGTGCTGGGCTGTTTGAATATTTGTTTTGGGCTGTTTGAACCTCTGGTTTTGGTTGTTTGAACCTTTATTTTGGGCTGTTTGAACCTCTGATTTTGGCTGTTTGAACCTCTGTTTTTTGGCTGTTTGAACTCCTGATTTAAGCAAATATTAAATACATTTTAACAACATTTAGGATAAAAGTTTATGTGAGAAATAATGTGGCTCTATTTTTATCTTTCAAATAAATTAAAACATAATTAAATAAATCATCAAAGTAAATGTTGATTTTATTTTTCTCTTTCAAATAAATCATCAAAATGAATTTTGATTCTATTTTTTTCTTCCAAATAAATTAAAACATAATTAAATAAATTATCAAAATAAATGTCGATTCTATTTTTTCTCTTTTAAATAAATCATCAAAGTAAATTTTGATTCTATGTTTCTCTTCCAAATATATTAAAACATAATTAAATAAATTATCAAAATAAATAAGTCTAACAGAAATCATTAAGACTTCTGTTGTTTTTTAATAGAGTAATATCATCTTCTAAGGTTTTGTCTTTACTTTTTAATTCCTGAATAATTAGTTTAATATGATTAATTTCATTTTGTAAATATTGTAAAGTGACGTCTTTATGTTTTTCTTTTTTAAATCGGTCCAAAGTTTTATTTAAACTAATGATTGGTTTATCATGCTTAGGTTTCTTATCTTTATTAATTAATAAAGATTTCAACTTATTAATATATTATCGTTTTAATTCAGGATTTTCGAATTTACTAATTAATTCAATGAGAGCAGTTTCCTCTTGTTGAGATTTGCTAAGAACATTGACTGTTTTACAGCAGGTATCATTGCATCCTAATTCAATTTCATTGTCAGTAGTATCGATAGGAGAATAATAGGTAAAAGTATCACTAGTGGAAATATTGTTATCAGATGAATTACTAGATTGATCAGGAGATTGATTTGGAGAAGTGGTTAATTTAAATATGTCTAATATTTGACGTTGATGTTCATCAGTAATTTGTAATTGATTAAGTTTAGCTTTAATTTTGCCTTTTAATTTGCATTTATTGGAATAATGACCTTTTTTACCACAATTATAACAAGTAACATCTGAAGTAGACTTTGACTCTTTCTTAGTAGATTTTTTTATGATATTTCTTTTTAGATTTAGTATAGTATTTATCAGTGGATTTAGAAGGAGAATATTTATTTTTACCCTTATTAGAATATTTGTAAGAAGATTTTTTGTTTTTACTAGTTTTTCGACGAGAATATGCTACTGGAGGTAAACCATATTGTTCACAAAAATTTCCTAATTCATATTTAGCTTTGTGTTTATCTTTAGCAACTTTTTGACTAAGTTTCAGATCAATGCACATTTTTAGACCTTCCTATTGAATTGTGCTAATTGTGTCACCATAAGTTAAATTATCATATTCTATAATGCTAGTAGGTTGGCTAAGGACATCTCTAATTTTATGAGCAAAAAGGTTGGGTAATCCATTAATAAATTTTTCTTTTCAAAATGACTTATTACAGTCTTCTCTAAGCATTACTCTAGAAGTAAAAATATCTTTATACCATCTAAAACTTAGAGTAAGACAAGTGAGATTACTAAGTTGATCATGGATACGAGAATGAATACTAGTTGGTGTGCCTATAAAATGTTTGACTATTGTATATATTAAAGTATTAATACCATCAGGGATACTAGATCCTATTTCTTCGTCAAAGATAGGAAAATAATTATCATCCATTTGAACAGCATGGTGAATAGATTCTTGTTGATCAGAAGTAGATACTTATCCCACCAAGATTTAAGCATTTCAGTAGATCCAGTAGTAATTAAAATAACAATTTCAGGTTGGGTATAATCAAGATAATTAGTAAGGTAACTGTTTGCAACCATAGATAAATGATTGAGTTTTTGGAGAATTTGATGTTCACTAAAAAATTGATTACTAATATTAGTTTCTTCAAATTGAAGGTTGGGAGGTGTAGGTTTAGTGAACCAATTTTTGGTAAGAGTGGTAGGATTATCTTTAGAGTGTGTGATTCTATTACGATGAGAAGGTTGAAATTGTTGCGTTAACTTAGTGATTTCATTATCGCTAGACGTATCAGAATGACTAGGAAATTCTAGTGGAGGTTGTTGTGTTAGGACAGTAATTCCTTTCTTGTAGTAGATGCAGATATTTTATTAAATAATTTTTCAATGGCTTCAACTGTAGTATTATCTTGAGTAGCTAAGCTTAATCGCTTTCTAGTACTAGGAAGATTAATAAGAGGCTTATCTAAATGTTTACTTATAGAAGTATGACTAGTGGAGTAATCCTCAAAAGTAGTTTCGAGTTTATCTAGTTGTTTACCAATAGTTTTTAAACATTGATTGGTATAATTATTTTGTTCAATAACTTTTTTAATTTTGGATTCTTCACTGGGAAGTTTAAAAGGAGAAGCATGAACGATGGTTCCTTTATGTTCAATAAGTATGGTTTCTAAAGGAGGGTGACTAGATGAAACAAAAGTAGTAGGAGAAGTTTTCCATTTAGTTTTTGTAATAACATTTACTTTTTGATAATAATTTTCTAAATAATCAAAGAAATTAATTTCGATATTCACTTCTGTCATAAATTTATATCATTTTCTAGTAATTTGAGATTGTTGTTTTATATCATAAGTATTCCTATATGTGTGTCTTTTTGACTTAAGGGTTGTTTTGGGAAGATGGTAAAAAGTGACTTTTTGGCTTTTAACCAAGCTTTTAGCTTTTTTAGACAAATGATTTGGGAAGTTGGTAAAAAGTGACTTTTTGGCTTTTTTAGTTAATAATTTTTTATGTTGTCATATCATCATGGCATAGTGTAAAATGACCAAAATACCCCCTTCTCATTTGCAACTTCCACAATTTCACATGCTCTAGCTCCTTGTACTGTCACATACTCATCTCATGGATATGCAACGGTTTTTCTTTTTTTTTTTTTATATAAAATAAAATAAAAAATTCAAAATATTTCATTTTTACCTTTAAATGTCTTCCTAAAAAATAAAAATACAAATTGTATAAAAATTCACCAAGGATAAAAAATTAAAAAAAAAAAAAACATTTGTCTTATGATATTCAGCTTCCAGCTTCCCAAATGGGTTTCAAAACAGAAGTAACTCCTCATATGTAAATTAAAAATAAATAAATAAATAATTTTAAAAAATAAAAATTGTATATATAACTCATAAAAATATTAACAAAAATAAAAAAAAAAAGCTTCCCTAGCCCAAAATAACTCCTCATATGTAACCGTATATATTATTCGTAAAGATTGATTACAGCCGTAGCTCACGGCGATTTTGCACCAACACATTTCTAATAGATTTTCTAAATTCGTTCATTTCTATATCATCATCACCCACTGGGTCAAGCTCATCATCATCACCAACACCCGCTGCGTTGGGCATGTCGCTAAAAATAAAATGTTCCGCATTAGCAACCCTGTTGAATGCTTCATCTTCGTTTGAGTTGCGGCGTATGAAATTATGTAGTGCCATTGAAGCCCCAACCAATGGCACTTGCACTTTCCCAAAATCATACCGAGGCATGTTATGTAGAAAACCCCAGCGTGCTTTCCACACTCCGAATGTACGTTCAATTGCACTCCTTAATGAGGAGTGCACTGTGTTAAAAACTTCGTTCGCGTTGCGTGCTCGTCCAGTCACACGGAACTGTTCTTGGTGATACCGACATCCTTTAAACGGTGCAAGAAAGCCTTTCTGATTCTTGTACCCTGCATCAACAAGGTAATACTTTCCTGTGTGTGTCCAAATAATTTTAATTAGTAACAAATGTTAATAACAAGACAATAAATCAGTCATGATATTGAACAGTGCCACTTCATTTTACCTTCTACTGGGTGTGGAAATTTTTTCACCGGATCTTCGGTAACTTCGTTAAATACTCTACTGTCATGCATACTACCCTCCCAGCCGCAGGAGATGAACATAAAACACAAGTCAAAATCGCAAACTGCAAGGATATTTTGCGTGTGTCGTCCTTTACGACCAAAATATGGCGGTGCCTCACGCGGATTCAAATTTGCCTCCACATGCGTCCCATCCAACGCCCCAATACAGTCCTGCATGCTCATATAATGCAAACATGCCATAAGTGACTAGTAAAATTACATTTTGGACATACCCTGAATGGCAAATATTTTGGTTGCGACTCCAAGTATGGATGTCTACTATTTTGAGGCCTTGTCGGTTGATAGTGGGCTCGTGTAAATTCCTTCATTGCTTTAAGAACACGCTTAAAATGACGCCACACTGTCTCCCCTGAGTGTTGGAAGCGGTCTTCAATATCCCAACTTGGGAAGCCTCGCAACACGTATATAAACATCCCCACACTCTCAACTACATCAATACCATGCGGACGCTGCGGGAGTTTGAGACCAAAATCGGCTACTAATGTGTTACACAATTTTATGAACACATCCCTTGGCATCCTAAAATTACGCTGAAACGCTTCTTCTCGACCTGTAAGCATCTCCTGCATCCATAATCTCCCAGTCAATGCAGATGTGTGAAATGGAGTCCTGTCAACGTATGCGTACTCATTGGCCACGCGTGCAATTTCTAGCCAAATCATTGATGTTGTCATTTCCATCTCCCCGATTGTCTCGCGTATCCACGTATTAATTTGGCCATTGCACACACCACCCGCGCTACTACCCTCTTGCGGATCCATTGATGCTGTATAACAAATTCAACCAAGAACACAAAAAAAAAAAAAAAAAAAAACAAAAACACAAAAAAAAAAAAAACAAAAACAAAGAAAAAAAAAGAGGTGATTCAAATGCGTAACGTATGTTACTCTTGCAACCATGCAAGCCTATTGGAATCAAATTTGAATAACAAGAACACACCTTTACTAGGGGACGTCAGCTGAAGTGTGAATATCTGAATTGCCACTGAAATTGCTTACTCTTGTGATGCGCATGTATTGGACACCCCTGTGTACAAATAAATAGGGAGGCTTCCCCAACTACAAATTCATTCCTGTGGGCACGTGAATACCTTGGCCAAGTATTTGTACACCATCACATGGGCAACTGTATCCCCCTTTAGCAGAAATATCAATTCACATAACTTTTACAAAAAGTATAAGATTCCAATTGCAGTCAGCATGTACAAATAGGTTTCAGTTTTTGGATTTATATTAATTTTTTAATTGAGAACATGTCTGTTTTTTTTTTTTATGGGAAACCCATAACAAATGGAAAAAATTAAAAAAAAAGAAAAAAAGCTTATAAATAAAAACATCCCAAGTTCAGAAACATAAGTAAATAAGCAAAACAAAAGTTAAAAAAAATAAAAAAATTGTAACTAAAAAAAAAATGATCATACTCTACTGTCCATGCATAAGCTCCTAATTTTTGGAATGGTCACACACCTACCATTCAAACGTTTTTAACGTTCAACACTGCATAACAGCTGGGTTTTACACACCATAATAGGAAACACAAAAATAAAGAAAATAAATAAACATATCCCAAGTTCATGTGAAACAAGTAAATAAGAACAGAAAAAAAAAAAAGAAAAAAAAGCACAAAGGGAATAACATTGCACTTGTTCCTTCCAAGCTTTAATTAAGGTCAAGCACCCCATCTCGCCCAAATAGAGATACACCGCGGGTTCCACTGACAACAGTTGGATGACATATGGCACGCTTCTCTTTTAACCACGCAACAATGCAATCAATGGGGAGGCCCATCATGACGTCGCGGTTGTCCGGTGAATCCATTAGCGAGCATGCAAACGAAAATAACGGACCACCCAGCTCCAATCCTGAAACATTCATAAGCCTCGCAAGACAATCCCCAACAGTGTTCTCGCCCCTTCCTGTCACAACATATTGGGTGACTTTCAGCTCCCTGCTTTGTTTGCTAACAACCTCCACAAGGTTGTCCATGCTACTGGCCACTGTACTAGGGGCTGCCCTCTTTCGACGCTTTGCGTTGGCTGATCCATCTGCAGTGGACTGTGGGGGAGCATCATCAAATAACGAAGAATCGACCACGTTTTCGCCGCCTCTATCAGGCACAGTAATAGGTGGTGTGCCATCACTAAGAGGTGCCATGCCACTGTCAGCGTCTGCATCATTGGCGACCACATCATCATCACGGATTTCAGTTGGGGTCCATGCATGTTTTCCTGTTGCAGAAGCACCCGAGTACACCATTTCCATAAGCTCCAAGTGCTCCAAGGGCTTTGTCTTGAACTTTGCACATCGCTGGTTCATCTAACAGAGTTAAAAAAAAAATGTCAAGCAACCCAACAACAATTACTTTGTAAACAATAAAATGAAGAAGGCAACTATTATTTGGAAAAGTAAAGTACGTCATACCGCTTCCATTTTCGCCCACCAATGCTCAGGTGCTGTGAACAAACCCGTGGCCTGGTCATATCCTATTCCTGTGAAGCCTTGACTAGCATCTTGCAACTTTTTCCAGGCAACCCAATCTTTTTTTAGATTGTCATATTTGTTTTTAATTTGTTTGGCCGAATGTCGCATTCCGGTTTTCTCATAGAACTTATTGGCAATATTCTTACACCCAGTGCTAGATAAGGCACATAGTTGTCGGTTACCTTTCTTCATTTCACCAAGGACAAGTTGTAGGTACAGCTTAGTGTTGTCACTATCCCAAGTGCATTTGTGGACAGGTGACTTTTGGCTTGATGTCACACCCTTGCCATGTGTTTTTGAAGGGGTACGGGGTGAAGTACGAGTGGTTGCCATCACACTACGAGTGGGTCATAAGTGTAGTTCACAAGAAAATGAGCATACAGCACAAGACAATTCATTACATGTATAGAAGTAGCAATACAACAACGCATGCAATCCAATTAGTTAATTTCTTTACAGTACAGCAACGTAGCAGTGGTCGTAGACAACAAAAAATAAGGTTTGTTGAATATGAAAATACATACAGTCATACAAAAGTTCATAATGCATTACATCGACATGTGTAATACAGTGAAAGAGGCATAATATGCAAGTTACACATATAACTACGTCCAACGTCAGGGTGTCCGGTCTTGAAAATAATACAGAAACCCACAAAATGAGCATGACTCACATACGAAACAACAAGGCAATCACTATGACGCTCAACGCACCGACGACTGTCCAAAGCAAACGTAGGCTCT
The DNA here is from genome assembly GCF_055761805.1 of Camellia sinensis. Classification (NCBI taxonomy): domain Eukaryota; kingdom Viridiplantae; phylum Streptophyta; class Magnoliopsida; order Ericales; family Theaceae; genus Camellia; species Camellia sinensis. The sequence goes on along the minus strand of NC_138970.1, from coordinate 179,661,718 downwards.
GATCTATGCGATCAACGTCACTACGTAACCCCAGATCGACGTCATTCGGAGGGAGGTCATTAGCAACCCTTTCTCCGCGAAACTCGTCACACCAACCTACCCATGAAACACATTTCTGGCATACACAAGTTCAGTAGTTAGAGTCATTTATTTATGACATAACCGTAAATGACAAGTACAGGAGTACATGCATTGAATAGCGGTAATACGCACCGTTGGACTAGGGCAAACATAGTATGCACGACCTGGGTTTTTGTTAGATCTAGAAATCTTTACAAAGCAGTGTCTAAAGCCACATGCACACATCCTTCGTGGCCATGAAGAAGTGGCAGTTGACATCGAGGAAGCCATTTCTGTGGTGTGTAGTGGAATAAGAAATGTTAACATGTCTCCTTATAGTGGTGTGGAACAAGAAATGTCAATGGATGTGTTTCTTAAACCCTAGATGCATGTGTCATCATATGGGTGTCGGAAAAATGTAACCCATGGACAACTTGTGACTTATTACATGTAGAGAACACCTAATACAGATAATCTGAAAATGAAATTTGTGGCTTTTTTGGCTGTTATACCATTTCCTCAATTCATGTGAAAAATGGAAACATGCAAGCCATCTTTGCACTTCCCAATAGTACTACCACATCCACCATATGACAAAAAATTGAAAGAACTAGTTGGGAGCATAAGGACCAATTTCAACATCAGCTTTTCCCGAAAAAATAAAAAGGGAATGGAGTATAAGATTTTTAAACTATTTGAAGCAATTGTTTTCTAATTGCAGGATAACACATACTCATCTTATGAAGTTCCACTGTTTTCTAATTGCAGGATAACATTTGATCTCTTAAATGGTTTAGAGCTTATAAAAATAATGGTTTTAAGGTTTGTGAAGACAAAAAGCACACTCTTTGTCAACCAAACTTTTCAAACTTCATCAAATTACTGCAATATCATTTGGCATGGTAGCTTCAATAAGAGATGTAACATAAGGAGGAAAAGTTGAGGATGTAAGATAACTAACTTAAAATTTTGAAGAAAAGAAAAAAAAAACAAACCACCAAGTAATAGATTTTGTTCGTTAAAGAATCAATAATGCTCCAATTAAACTGTTAAACAATATGTTACAGTTGTGAAATGTTTGTGAATTTGTTAGCTATGTTGATTGGATTCACACACAACAGAGAGGAAAGAGATAGAGAGAGAGAAGGGGGAAGTGTTCCATTGTAAAGAAGAGAGATTTGATGGAGTTAAAAGAAGTCAGAGAAACTCATAAGTTATAAATAAAAAATAATAAAAATAAATTTGAAAAAAAAGAAGAAGAAGAAGAAGGAGAAGGAGAAAACTTATTTGCATAAACAAATCAGTGTCAATGATGCTAAGTGGGTGGGTGGAAAAACATAAAAATGGATGATTAAGTCTAGAAAACTAACAGCATTTTCACTGGAAATGTTAAAATTATGTATTAATATGTTATATGACAAAAACTAATAAAAGTGAGACTCAAACTTTCATATTCATTTCACAATAACTTTCATATTATTAAAGACGACACTAATTTACAAGTTTGAATATCTTCACAGTCAAAATGATAATATTTAACTGGATATATATGCATTTATAACTTATGGATGAGATTTGTAAAATTACCCATCAAGATGAAAGAAAAAGTACATGAACATATGATATCAGGTTCAATCTTATCCTTTTATTATCATTGAGATCAATCTAATTTTTTTTGTTTAAGACTTTAGAGTCAATCTAGTAAACAAATACAAAATAGGGTTTAATTTTTTTGAAACTGGAAAATTTTAATTTAATTGAAATTAAAAAAATTATAATTAATTTTACTTAATAGGGATTGACGATGCAATTCAACTTAGGGTGGAAATTTTTTTATAAAAACCAATCAAATAAAATTTATACAGTGGCCACTGCATATCATATTAACATAATAAAAGGAAACAAACTCAATTCCACACAAGTATGAAAAGTAGAATATTTTGGACTAATAAGGGGGCATTGAAGTTGATTTGTCATTGAAAGTCATAAACACATTACATACTCTTTTTGGAAAATGACAACAATAATAAAGAAACAAAATATAATATAATATCATAAAACAATGGATGGAATTGTGAAAAAAGGGTGTTTTTAAGAGGGTCCCATTGTGTTGAGGAAAGAGTCAATGAATTCATCTCTTTTGCTCAACACCAAACTATCAATACATATCCTCTGAAAGAGGAAAAAGCAATTAAGTTCCCTATGTTCCCACCAAAATATGCCATTTTTTGATTTCTTGCTAGTGTTAAAGTTAGGATTATGGACGCTCAAGCAAAGGGAAAGGTCCATATATGGATATGACTATACAAGCATGGTCTTCTTTGAAAAGAAAGTATTAAGCTTCCCCAACTCATTGTTTTTTGTTGTTCAAAAGCAAAATAAGCAAATCTGAAAGGGGTATCCATGGCAATCAGACCAGTGTTTACCCAAAAAATCCCAAAAAAACAAAAAGAATAGCAGATGGTAGTCAGAAAGCCAAATAACACTTGTAATGTCATCAACGAAACTGAAAATTAACAGATCTATTTGTAATTTAATAGTTTCTACACATGTTGCAAATCACGGGTAGCAGATTTGCAGCAGAGGGAAGAGGCTTACATGATTGTGTAGATCAACCGAGGAAGACGACTTTGGTAGAGGGAATTCAGTGGCGATGTCGATGGCCGACGCTAGGAACACGTCTTACGCGGCGTCCACAGCAGCGGTGCAGCAGAGTGAAGACGATCTGAGAAGGGGAGAAGAACAAGAGGCGTGAGATGCAAAATGGTGAAATGTTTTGACTAAACAAACCCTAAAGTGAATGGAGGGTATATTCGTAAATACCCCCTCCTGCGTTTATCCAGCTTCCCAAATGAGTTTGATGAACAAAAAAGCCACGTTTAACGTTTTCATCAGACGCCCAAACGCGGCTTTTAACCACGTTGCCAAAACAACCAGTAGAGGTGAATTCAGCATGAAGTTTATTAAGGTTTGGAGTAAAAGGTTTACTTATTGTTAATAATTGTGGGTTAACAGGAGGAACTACTTCAAAATCAGTTTGAGTAGGTGAATTTTGAGATACAGTATCTTCTTCTTGAAGGTGTGTGTGGGTAGAGTAAACTAGTTTACTAATTTAGGAAGTAGAGGAATTATTAATTCCTTTTAATTTACTATGTGCATGTTGGGTTTGTGAGGAGAGTTCACAAAGGTGTAGTTTCCTATCTCTTCTAGTAAACAAAGGAGTATTGAAGATCTCATCTTCATCAGTTTCAGTAGGTAAACTAGAAGTACTATGATGAGAGGATTGACTATTAGGTCTATTAAATCAGATATGGATAGATCCGTCATTAAATTGTTGAATATTTTGAATATCATGACTAGCAGAAGATTGTTGATTTTGGGAATAATATTTATTGACAATAACCCAATCATTAGGAAGGTTAATATCTTTCCAACAAATCATTTTTGGAACAGAAATATTAGTTTCAGTAGTGCTACCTTGGTTTAATAAGGTTTTATCTTTGGGACTTTTAGTTAAAACTTGAACAATCAAATTCATTTTGATACACTTGTAATAAATTTGATAAATTAAAGCAATATTATGAGTACTTTCTAACATGTTAGTATATTCACCAGATAATTGAATATTCAATGTTAAAACTTTTAATATATGGGGATCCCGTAAACTTAAAGTAAAATCAGGAAAACAATTAAAATGTACTGATCCTTTATGAAGGCCAGATTCCATCATTTCCGTTACATTGGCATTATAATCAATAAACCGAGCATTGCATAAACATAAAAGGACAGAAGTATTTTTCCCTTGTTGGGTTTATGGGTTTATTCCGACTTGGATTAATCCTAAATGGATAAAATTATGACCAGCTTTAAGATGTTTTCTGATTGACTCTTTAGATAATAATTGACAAGTTTCTCTTACTTTGGTTAAAGCGTAAACTTGTTCAACAGTTTTAACTTGTAAATCAACATGAAAAGACTGGTTTTGTATATTTTTTTAGTTTTGACTCTAGGAATATTCCAACTTGAATCAATTTTAATATCTTGATATTCATGTTCTTCTTCATTAATTAGTACATCCGTACTAGGAATAGGAGCTAGAGTTGTAGATTTAGAGTTAATTGAAGAGTTACTTTTGAATAATCGACTCATTTTAATTCTATAAAATTAAATCCAATTTTCTAAAACTCGTTTTGTAACTTATCATATTTTCATGTACAGTGTGTTCGCTTATACCCTTTCCGGGAACCCCTTTATCATTCGACTGCCTAAACCTAAGGACTTACACTAGATTGTGATGAAAAGTGGGTGGCTACGTGGAATACAAAGGTAAGTTAAACAAGAATAGGGAAACCGGAGTTAATTTAAATAGAGTAGAAATGAGAAGAATATAAACAGAAAAGATAACCCAACAAGAAACTCAACATACTAACAACTTGGCTCTGATACCAAAGAGACGGAAGCAACACATGAATTTAATAAACTAATAAGTTTATTAGAGTAGTAAATTGCCAAATTATAGTAATGGTACTCTAATAGTCACATGCTATTTTGGTAAATTTCAACTAACTTTCCCTCCAATTTTGTAGGTGTTGTTTAGATAGAGGTTTTTTAGTGATTTTTTTATTATTTATTTTTTGTCTTTTGTAACCTTTTTAAAAAAAAATTTAAAAATTAAATATTTACATTGTTCAACTAGACAAACATAAAAAATTAAACAAATTGAATTTTTTTTTTAAATATAATTCACCCCCACCAAAAAAATATATGACTAAAAAATTACAAATAAAAGTTATTAACTACATTAAAATTACATGGACTACTACATTACATTGCAAAATAAAAATTATATTTAAAAAGAAATAATAAAAATTATATTGACAAATAAATGACATTCTAAGATTAAAAAATAGATTCTCCCATAATTATTCTTCAAGAGACAAGGAAAATAGTAATTTGGGTTGCTGATATATGTGGACCACTGGGTGAAAATCTCATTTTTGAGCATTATGTAATACATTTTCATCTGAGGATCCAAATGAAAAATGTCCGTTGTCATTGCCAAATGTTCTTCCTTTTGGATCTCAAGTTTTTTCATCTCCTACAATGTTTGAGCCCTTTTTATTCTCTTTTAGTTTTTTTCATTTCCTTCTTTTGTAAAGTGTTGGTTAAATGTCTCTAACAAATTGTTAAATTTGTAGACTTCACCTTTAACAGCTTGACTTTTCTAAAGTAATTCTTTTGTAGATTTCCTATCCATTGGCCAGTCACGCCCGTATTTTATTACTCGGATAACATTACCAATATTCATTAATCAAGTCCATTTACAAATAACATTTTATCCTTAGATGAAATGATGAATAATTAAATATACTTATTTCCTCTCGTTATATTACAATGACATTTATATACAAATAAAAGAAATACCCTGAGGCTTATAATAAAAGAGAGGATACTACTCTTTATAAAAAAAATAGCATTCAGCCAAATAACAAATGAAGTAGTACAATCCATCACTACATTACACTTATGAAATGGTTAAACCCATTATTTGATCTTCAAATCCAAAAAGCATTCCTTGGACACATGTACAGGCAGGGGGTGAGCAACTACTAGCTCACCAAACAATCTCATATTAAAACATTAGAAGATAATGCGGGTACCAAAATACTCATACATATATGTGAAATCATATCATGTCAAAACCAAAACCATATGATTTTATTACATAATCTCTTAAATCAAATTTATTTAATTAACCATAACAAGTTAATATAAATAAATAAACAGGTTTCGATAGCAACATGACATCATTTTCAATTCATTCAATTATCTCATTATTAATTGAATCAAATAATTAAACAATGAATCACATCCATTTTATACAGTCTTATGAGATGAATGCATATGCCATGTCATGCTCAAAATATTTTTCTCATCTTTTGAAAATTTTATGCACAATGCCAATTGGAAAACATATTAATCTAACAATTTCAATAAAATTTCAAGATGGTAAATACGACTTATAGCGACCCCGGTCTTTTCCCATTTGATTATTGTATCCGGACTTAGGTTCCGTAGATTCTGTCATTGTATAATTGTTGTTGTTGTCCCTTTATTTTTTCTCATTTGGAATTATTGGATGTGTTGGGCAGGTTTGTTTCAGGTTGGTTGGGTTTAGAAACCAAGAGTTGCTGTCCAGGTTTTTGGTTCTTCGCTCGAGCGAGGAGTTGTTCGCTCGAGCGAGAGGTAGTGTTTGATTTGGACCTGTAGCTGTGCATTCTTGGCTCGAGCGAGATTTTCTTCGCTCGAGCGAGTTAGTTCATCCTTCGCTCGAGCTATAGTTCCTTCGCTCGAGCGTGTGTCTGGGTTCAGACCTGAGGGTTTGAGTTCTTCGCTCGACCGAGCTTTCTTTCGCTCGAGCGAGCATTTGAGTTGTTGGCTCGAGCAAGGCCTCCTTGGCTCGAGCGTAGTTTCTCTGTGTCTGGTCGCTCGAGCGACCAAGTCTTCGCTCGAGCGAGCCTGTCCAGTTTATATACACAGCAGCGGGATTTGATCAGTCTTTTTCATTTTCTTTTGATTCCAAACCCTAGGTCCGACTTCTCTCTCTCCCTACTCACCTTCTTTCTTAGATTTGATCCACTTAGGGTGTGTTTCTACCCTAGATCCTTCATTAAAAAGATAGAGTGAGGCAAGGGCTACCATTTAATCTGAGCATTTGGCGATTTGGAGCACTTTGGTATTTGGGCACTCATCTCTTTCTTCACCTTTTGGGTTGTTTTCTTTGAGGTAGGGATTTCCTACTCCATCTTATAGGTTTTGTTCTAAGTTTTGGTAATTTGATATGTTGGGAATACTTGGGTAAATTTTGGGAAAAACCCTAGTTGTATTATTGAATTAATTTGTATAAGTAATTCATGGAATTGGGAAAAGAGGGTTAAATTCACGGAATTGGGGAATTTATTGATTAAATGGCATAATTGGGTAATTGGTATCATTTGTCCATTGAATTGTTGACATGGTTATTTTCAGTTTAGAAATAACTGTTTTGGGCTATCGGTGGAGGATAGTCGTGATTGTTGTAGACATTGCATGTGAATTAGGAATAACTGAAACTAATCACATTGGTTAAGTCATTAATTTTGACTGTGGCATTGATACAGAAAATACGTGTATTGATTGAGCATTGCATTTGCATACATTGTTTGTGTGTGGGAGGAGATAGGGGATGTACTCCACGGTTTAGGGGAAGATAGGGGATGGACCTCTAAACCGGATTTTGTTTGGGAGGAGATAGGGGATGGACTCCATTAGCATCACTTTTATGTGTGCTTATTTATATAGAAGTGTTTTATTGATACAGCACTAAAATGTGTATCAATCTGGAAGTATGAAGTGTTTGATTTGAGCTTGAGTCTCATTTGTTGTTAATATTGGAAGGATGTGAATATGATATATGTGATTCACTGTTATAAGTTTGGCCAGGTTCTGAGCCATGTTGATAAAATTGGAAAGTAAAACGTATCTTTGGCAATAATGTCATGAGTCTGTAAAATGAAGTAATTGATTATTTTGGTTAACCATCTGTTGAATGCTATTGCTTTATTCATTGCTTATATGTGGTTTAGTATATTTCTACTGGGATGTGGCTCACCCTATATGGGAACATCATTTTCAGGTTCAGGTGATAAACTACCTCCAAGGACTTAGCTTGGGAGGGTTTGGCTTCCGGATTGGAGAAGACTACCTTTAGTTAATTGTCTTTAATTATTATTACATGTAAACATTCAAGCCTAGGGCTTTTCTTGTATTGAGTTAGAACTCATATTTTTGTATCCAAGTGTTGGCTTGGAAAGATGTAAGCCTGTAGGGCATTTTATTCGATGTTACATGTAATGCTTTATTTAGTAATACTCTGATGAATGAATTAATATATATTGTCTTCTTTAAATAATGCCTGTCTATGATATATATAATGGGTTAATTTTGAGGACGTTGCAACTTGGTATCAGAGCGTACCGGGTTTGAATACTTTGGGTACGTGGGACGTGATTAGTATCACATTGGGTTCGTCTCGTTGGATAGAGACTTAGTGTAATGTTATATGCTTATGTGTTAACATGTTTATGTGATTATATGGGTATGGAATGTAGTTTCTAGGATGTTGATTGGACCCTTGAGTTTCTAGTAGTCTTGTTGGAAAGGCACTTGATCACTGCTGCTTCCAACTGGAACTATAGTAACGCATTGGGACTATCATTATCCGGGAATGAAATTCGTAGGTGCTTATGTGATTATGTGCTTACGTGGAATGAATTATTGTTGTCCATTGCATTAGGACGCGAGTGTTTAGCTTCGGCACATTTATTAATGTGCTAATGTCTTTGTTTCCTTTATTAGGATGTCAGGACGAGGACGAGGACGCGGTAGGCGTGGTAGGCCAGGCAGGCAGGAGATGCCTGTGCCAGAGGAGATTCCGGCAGTTGAAGAGGGTATTGGCCAGGCCAATGTGGCCGAGCCAGTAGGCCAGCAGGCTATGGGCGCTCTAGCCCGAGAGATAGCAGGGGCATTCAGGGAGTCAGTAGGCATTCTTAGAGCTGAGAATCAAGCTCAGGCTGGTATTGCGGATGCAGGACCTTCCTTTCTGAAGAGGGAGTTCTTCCGGTCCAATCCGGATGAATTTGTGGGTGATCCTAAAGAGCCACTTAAGGCAGATGAATGGCTCGAACAGACAACGAAGACGTTTGAGATGCTTGGCATCGAAAACGAGGGGTTGAAAGTGACCTTGGCATCTTTCCAGTTGAAGAGGGATGCAGGTCAGTGGTGGAAGTTTACTAAGGGGCGTATAGGAGGTACATGGGAGGCTTTTGTGAATGCTTTCCAGGAGAAGTTCTTATCTCCAGCAGTCAGGGAGAAGCTGCGAGACCAGTTTTGTCAGCTTAAGCAGGCGAGTTCTTCAGTGGCCGAATTTGAGGCTGCATTTACTAGTTTGTCCAGGTTTGCACCTGAGTTGGTGGCGTTTGAGGAACGCCGTTGTATTGAGTTTGAGAAGAAGTTGAGGCGTGGCCTCAAGCTGAGAGTTGGGGGAACTATGATTCGGGAGTATGGGCGTATGGTTGATGCTGCAGCCCACATGGAAATCATGATGCAGGAAGAGGAGGAAGGGCAGAAGGGCTCCAAGAAGAGTCAGGATGGTCAGAATGATGGTAGGAGACATAAGGGTTTTAATCCCCAGCAGTCTCAGGGTAGCTTTTCTCGATCGACTTTTCCTGTACCGAGTGTTAGTTCGGGGAAAGGCAGCCAGGGACACATTACCTGTTTCAAGTGTGGCCAGCTGGGCCACAAGTCTCCAGTTTGTCCTCAGAGGGGAGGAGTTCAGAGAGCAGCATCTTCTTCGGCTCGATCTCAGAGCCAGGGTCAGGGTAGAGGTCAGCCACTCTCGTGTTATCAGTGTGGTCAGCCAGGGCATATGAAGAGGTATTGCCCACAGTTGGGTGGCACACCTGGTGCATCTGGTTTGAGGCCGATTCAGCTCAGTCGGGTCAGGCCTCAAAGGCCAATCAGGGGGCTTCATCGTCTCAGTCGGTGCAGCAATCTTATGCTCCTAGGGTTGAGCAGGTTGATCAGAGGTCGTCTGGGCACGTGTATGCTGTTACCGCGCAGGATCTTGTGCCAGCACCATCAGTTGTGAGAGGTACCTTCTTGTTTTGCAACTCGGTTGCTAATGTTTTGATTGATACGGGTGCATCTCATTCCTTTGTGTCTGCTGCATTTGCATCTGTTTTGGAGTTGGAGTTAGCACAGCTAGCATCTCCTATTTGTGTAGTGTCACCTCTTGGGGGTGAATTGATTTTGAAACAAGGCGTTAGGGGTTGTGATATAGAGGTTGATTATCATAGAATCCCTTTTTCCTTTGTAGTTATGCCTATGAGGGGTTTCGATGTTATTTTGGGTATGGACTGGTTATCGTCATACCGGGCAGTTATTGATTGCTACCGCCAGAGGGTCACTTGTTGTACTGTGAGCGGAGAGTATTTTCATTTTCTGGGGGACCGGGTTGGTGATGTGCTGCCACCGGGGTATGTTCCGCGAGGACGGAGTGAGCTTAGTGGTCTACTTGCTAACCTTTCGATTAATGAGGATGTTGAGACTCAGACTGAGTTGCCAAGGGTGGTTTGTGAGTACTCGGACGTCTTTCCCGAGGATCTTGTTGGTTTGCCACCGCATCGAGAGACTGAGTTCTCTATTGACCTGGTGCCCGGCACGGCGCCGATTTCTATGGCACCTTATCGTTTTGCCCCAGCCGAGTTAGTTGAGTTGAAGATCCAACTCCAGGAGTTACTAGACAAGGGTTTTATACGCCCTAGTGTTTCGCCGTGGGGAGCACCGGCCCTCTTTGTTAAAAAGAAAGGTGGTGCTTTGAGACTTTGTATAGATTATCGGAAATTGAATCGGGCTACGGTTAAGAATAAGTATCCTATGCCTCGTATAGATGATCTGTTTGACCAGTTGAAGGGTTCCCGTTGTTTCTCTAAGATAGACTTGAGATCGGGTTACCACCAGTTGAGGGTCAGAGAAGAGGATATTCCGAAGACGGCATTCCGTACGCGGTATGGCCATTATGAGTTTTTGGTGATGCCATTCGGGCTCACCAATGCACCGGCAGTTTTTATGGATTTGATGAACCGGATCTTCCGGGAATTCTTGGATCGGTTTGTAGTCGTTTTTGTGGACGACATCCTTATCTATTCGCCTTCTGAGGAGGAGCACGAGGCACACTTGAGGGTGGTGCTTGAGTTACTTAGAGCCCATAGGCTGTATGCCAAGTTTGGGAAGTGTGAGTTCTGGCTGAGGGAAGTCAAATTCTTAGGCCATGTGGTATCCGGTGAAGGAGTGTCTGTTGATACATCCAAGGTAGAGGCAGTGCAGGATTGGGCACAGCCTAAGAGTGTATTTGAGATCCGCAGTTTTCTGGGATTAGCTGGGTATTACCGTCGGTTTGTGAAAGATTTCTCCAGGTTAGCATCACCGTTGACTAGACTGACTCGGAAGGGAGTCAAATTTGTATGGAGTGAGACTTGTGAAAAGTCGTTTCAGGAGTTGAAAGTTAGACTGACTACCGCTCCAGTATTGATTATTCCAGAGAGAGGGTTGGGTTATACGGTCTATTGTGACGCCTCACGAGAGGGTCTGGGTTGTGTATTAATGCAAGAAGGGAAAGTAGTTGCCTATGGCTCACGTCAGTTGAAAATTCACGAGCAGAATTACCCTACACATGATCTAGAGTTAGCAGCTGTGATATTTGCCTTGAAGATTTGGAGGCATTATCTTTATGGTGAGAAATTCGAGGTGTTCTCGGATCATAAGAGTTTGAAGTATTTATTTACACAGAAAGACTTAAACTTGAGGCAGAGGAGGTGGATGGAGTTCATAGAGGATTATGACTTTGAGTTGCATTATCATCCGGGAAAGGCCAATGTGGTGGCCGATGCCCTTAGCAGGAAACCTGTTGGTGACATAGCTAGCATAGCCATCCGAGAGTGGGAGATGTTGGGTGCACTTGGGGAGTTTGATTTATTTCTAGGCGAATCCGTTGAGGCTGCGGTCTTGTTTTCTGTTGTTGTTCAGCCTACACTTGTGACTCGAGTGTTAGAGGCTCAGAGAGGTGACCTTGAGGTAGAATCTCTCCGTGAGAAGATTTCCAGTGGAAAGGTTGAGAAAGGTTTGACGGTGTATTCCGACCTGAGTGTGAGATACCGAGACCGTCCGTTTGTGCCGGAGTCTTGCCGAGAGGAGGTACTCCGAGAGTTTCATCATTCACGCCTTGCGGTGCATCCGGGAGGCACTAAGATGTATCGGGATTTGGGTCGTCAGTTCTGGTGGCGGGGTATGAAGAGAGATGTGGCAGCTTTCGTATCTAAGTGTCTTATTTGTCAGCAAGTGAAGGCCGAACATCAGAGGCCAGCGGGTTTGTTGCAGCCCTTGCCTATTGCCGAGTGGAAGTGGGAACACGTCACTATGGACTTCGTTGTGGGTCTTCCGAGGACTCAGCGGGGTAGTGATGCTATTTGGGTGGTTGTAGACCGGTTGACTAAGTCGTCGCACTTCATTCCGATGCGCGTGAGAGATTCGGTAGATCATCTTGCCGCCTTGTACATTCGAGACATAGTGAGGTTACACGGGGTCCCAGTGATGATCGTATCAGATAGAGATCCTCGTTTTACTGCCAGGTTGTGGCAGAGTTTGCAGAGTGCCTTAGGCACTAAGTTGACCTTTAGCACGGCTTATCATCCTCAGACTGATGGACAGTCCGAGCGTACTATTCAGATACTTGAGGATATGCTACGGGGTTGTGTTCTAGACTTTAGTGGGTCGTGGGAGAGGCACTTGCCGTTGGTGGAGTTTGCCTACAACAACAGTTTCCAGTCTAGTATTGGTATGGCACCTTTTGAGGCCTTGTATGGCCGACCGTGTAGATCTCCTGTTTGTTGGGCTGAGGTGGGTGATGCACCTCTGTTGGGTCCGGAATTGGTGAGGGAAACGACGGAGAAAGTTGAGCTTATCCGTAAGAGGCTTGTTACAGCACAGAGTCGTCAGAAATCTTATGCCGACCGTAGGAGGAGACCCTTGGTGTTTGTGGAGGGTGATCATGTCTTTCTGAAGATATCACCTAAACGGGGTTTGATGAGGTTTGGGAAGAGTGAGAAGTTGTCCCCTCGATTCATTGGTCCGTTTGAGATCCTTGAGAGGATTGGCGAGGCTGCTTATCGTTTAGCTTTGCCGCCGCAGTTGTCTGGAGTACATGACGTGTTTCATGTGAGTATGCTTCGGAAGTATGAGCCGGATCCATCACATGTGTTGGATTGGACCGATTTAGTGGTTGATGTGGATGTCTCGTATGAGGAGAGACCGGTTCGGGTATTGGATAGGCGGGATCAAGTTTTGCGAGGCAAGACCATCCCTTTGGTAAAAGTTTTGTGGAAACATCATGGAGTGGAGGAAGCCACTTGGGAGCGTGAATTGGAAGTCCGCGAAAAATACCCGGACATGTTTATTCAGTTGTAATCTTATATTTAGATTTTGTAATATTGTTGAACTTAAGAGCTTTACATATGTCTTAGGTTGTAAAACGTTGAGTATGTTTTGGAAAAGGGGTGTATCTTGAAACTTGCTTCATTATAGAAGTTTAGTATAGTATTGCATATGTTGATTACATTGCTTAGTGTGTTATGTATATCATGTAATTAAATATGATATGGGATTGTTAGCATTGAAAGGAATAATGCATAATAATGATACAGATTGAGATATATGTTGTGTTATATATTTGATATGAGATGCCTCTTGATAAAGAGATGAAATGACCAGTTTTGGGTCAAGATGTTTACTAATGAATTGTTTTAAAAAAAAATCTGTTATAAAAAAAAAACTTATGCTTAATTTCGGGGACGAAATTCTTTGAAGGGGGGAGGTTATAGCGACCCCGGTCTTTTCCCATTTGATTATTGTATCCGGACTTAGGTTCCGTAGATTCTGTCATTGTATAATTGTTGTTGTTGTCCCTTATTTTTTTCTCATTTGGAATTATTGGATGTGTTGGGCAGGTTTGTTTCAGGTTGGTTGGGTTTAGAAACCAAGAGTTGCTGTCCAGGTTTTTGGTTCTTCGCTCGAGCGAGGAGTTGTTCGCTCGAGCGAGAGGTAGTGTTTGATTTGGACCTGTAGCTGTGCATTCTTGGCTCGAGCGAGATTTTCTTCGCTCGAGCGAGTTAGTTCATCCTTCGCTCGAGCTATAGTTCCTTCGCTCGAGCGTGTGTCTGGGTTCAGACCTGAGGGTTTGAGTTCTTCGCTCGACCGAGCTTTCTTTCGCTCGAGCGAGCATTTGAGTTGTTGGCTCGAGCAAGGCCTCCTTGGCTCGAGCGTAGTTTCTCTGTGTCTGGTCGCTCGAGCGACCAAGTCTTCGCTCGAGCGAGCCTGTCCAGTTTATATACACAGCAGCGGGATTTGATCAGTCTTTTTCATTTTCTTTTGATTCCAAACCCTAGGTCCGACTTCTCTCTCTCCCTACTCACCTTCTTTCTTAGATTTGATCCACTTAGGGTGTGTTTCTACCCTAGATCCTTCATTAAAAAGATAGAGTGAGGCAAGGGCTACCATTTAATCTGAGCATTTGGCGATTTGGAGCACTTTGGTATTTGGGCACTCATCTCTTTCTTCACCTTTTGGGTTGTTTTCTTTGAGGTAGGGATTTCCTACTCCATCTTATAGGTTTTGTTCTAAGTTTTGGTAATTTGATATGTTGGGAATACTTGGGTAAATTTTGGGAAAAACCCTAGTTGTATTATTGAATTAATTTGTATAAGTAATTCATGGAATTGGGAAAAGAGGGTTAAATTCACGGAATTGGGGAATTTATTGATTAAATGGCATAATTGGGTAATTGGTATCATTTGTCCATTGAATTGTTGACATGGTTATTTTCAGTTTAGAAATAACTGTTTTGGGCTATCGGTGGAGGATAGTCGTGATTGTTGTAGACATTGCATGTGAATTAGGAATAACTGAAACTAATCACATTGGTTAAGTCATTAATTTTGACTGTGGCATTGATACAGAAAATACGTGTATTGATTGAGCATTGCATTTGCATACATTGTTTGTGTGTGGGAGGAGATAGGGGATGTACTCCACGGTTTAGGGGAAGATAGGGGATGGACCTCTAAACCGGATTTTGTTTGGGAGGAGATAGGGGATGGACTCCATTAGCATCACTTTTATGTGTGCTTATTTATATAGAAGTGTTTTATTGATACAGCACTAAAATGTGTATCAATCTGGAAGTATGAAGTGTTTGATTTGAGCTTGAGTCTCATTTGTTGTTAATATTGGAAGGATGTGAATATGATATATGTGATTCACTGTTATAAGTTTGGCCAGGTTCTGAGCCATGTTGATAAAATTGGAAAGTAAAACGTATCTTTGGCAATAATGTCATGAGTCTGTAAAATGAAGTAATTGATTATTTTGGTTAACCATCTGTTGAATGCTATTGCTTTATTCATTGCTTATATGTGGTTTAGTATATTTCTACTGGGCTGTGGCTCACCCTATATGGGAACATCATTTTCAGGTTCAGGTGATAAACTACCTCCAAGGACTTAGCTTGGGAGGGTTTGGCTTCTGGATTGGAGAAGACTACCTTTAGTTAATTGTCTTTAATTATTATTACATGTAAACATTCAAGCCTAGGGCTTTTCTTGTATTGAGTTAGAACTCATATTTTTGTATCCAAGTGTTGGCTTGGAAAGATGTAAGCCTGTAGGGCATTTTATTCGATGTTACATGTAATGCTTTATTTAGTAATACTCTGATGAATGAATTAATATATATTGTCTTCTTTAAATAATGCCTGTCTATGATATATATGATGGGTTAATTTTGAGGACGTTACAACTTGGTATCAGAGCGTACCGGGTTTGAATACTTTGGGTACGTGGGACGTGATTAGTATCACATTGGGTTCGTCTCGTTGGATAGAGACTTAGTGTAATGTTATATGCTTATGTGTTAACATGTTTATGTGATTATATGGGTATGGAATGTAGTTTCTAGGATGTTGATTGGACCCTTGAGTTTCTAGTAGTCTTGTTGGAAAGGCACTTGATCACTGCTGCTTCCAACTGGAACTATAGTAACGCATTGGGACTATCATTATCCGGGAATGAAATTCGTAGGTGCTTATGTGATTATGTGCTTACGTGGAATGAATTATTGTTGTCCATTGCATTAGGACGCGAGTGTTTAGCTTCGACACATTTATTAATGTGCTAATGTCTTTGTTTCCTTTATTAGGATGTCAGGACGAGGACGAGGACGCGGTAGGCGTGGTAGGCCAGGCAGGCAGGAGATGCCTGTGCCAGAGGAGATTCCGGCAGTTGAAGAGGGTATTGGCCAGGCCAATGTGGCCAGGCCAATGTGGCCGAGCCAGTAGGCCAGCAGGCTATGGGCGCTCTAGCCCGAGAGATAGCAGGGGCATTCAGGGAGTCAGTAGGCATTCTTAGAGCTGAGAATCAAGCTCAGGCTGGTATTGCGGATGCAGGACCTTCCTTTCTGAAGAGGGAGTTCTTCCGGTCCAATCCGGATGAATTTGTGGGTGATCCTAAAGAGCCACTTAAGGCAGATGAATGGCTCGAACAGACAACGAAGACGTTTGAGATGCTTGGCATCGAAGACGAGGGGTTGAAAGTGACCTTGGCATCTTTCCAGTTGAAGGGGGATGCAGGTCAGTGGTGGAAGTTTACTAAGGGGCGTATAGGAGGTACATGGGAGGCTTTTGTGAATGCTTTCCAGGAGAAGTTCTTATCTCCAGCAGTCAGGGAGAAGCTGCGAGACCAGTTTTGTCAGCTTAAGCAGGCGAGTTCTTCAGTGGCCGAATTTGAGGCTGCATTTACTAGTTTGTCCAGGTTTGCACCTGAGTTGGTGGCGTCTGAGGAACGCCGTTGTATTGAGTTTGAGAAGAAGTTGAGGCGTGGCCTCAAGCTGAGAGTTGGGAGAACTATGATTCGGGAGTATGGGCGTATGGTTGATGCTGCAGCCCACATGGAAATCATGATGCAGGAGGAGGAGGAAGGGCAGAAGGGCTCCAAGAGGAGTCAGGATGGTCAGAATGATGGTAGGAGACAGAAGGGTTTTAATCCCCAGCAGTCTCAGGGTAGCTTTTCTCGATCGACTTTTCCTGTACCGAGTGTTAGTTCGGGGAAAGGCAGCCAGGGAGACATTACCTGTTTCAAGTGTGGCCAGCTGGGCCACAAGTCTCCAGTTTGTCCTCAGAGGGGAGGAGTTCAGAGAGCAGCATCTTCTTCGGCTCGATCTCAGAGCCAGGGTCAGGGTAGAGGTCAGCCACTCTCGTGTTATCAGTGTGGTCAGCCAGGGCATATGAAGAGGTATTGCCCACAGTTGGGTGGCACACCTGGTGCATCTGGTTTGAGGCCGATTCAGGGTCAGCAGCCAGCTCAGTCGGGTCAGGCCTCAAAGGCCAATCAGGGGGCTTCATCGTCTCAGTCGGTGCAGCAATCTTATGCTCCTAGGGTTGAGCAGGTTGATCAGAGGTCGTCTGGGCGCGTGTATGCTGTTACCGCGCAGGATCTTGTGCCAGCACCATCAGTTGTGAGAGGTACCTTCTTGTTTTGCAACTCGGTTGCTAATGTTTTGATTGATACGGGTGCATCTCATTCCTTTGTGTCTGCTGCATTTGCATCTGTTTTGGAGTTGGAGTTAGCACAGCTAGCATCTCCTATTTGTGTAGTGTCACCTCTTGGGGGTGAATTGATTTTGAAACAAGGCGTTAGGGGTTGTGATATAGAGGTTGATTATCATAGAATCCCTTTTTCCTTTGTAGTTATGCCTATGAGGGGTTTCGATGTTATTTTGGGTATGGACTGGTTATCGTCATACCGGGCAGTTATTGATTGCTACCGCCAGAGGGTCACTTGTTGTACTGTGAGCGGAGAGTATTTTCATTTTCTGGGGGACCGGGTTGGTGATGTGCTGCCACCGGGGTATGTTCCGCGAGGACGGAGTGAGCTTAGTGGTCTACTTGCTAACCTTTCGATTAATGAGGATGTTGAGACTCAGACTGAGTTGCCAAGGGTGGTTTGTGAGTACTCGGACGTCTTTCCCGAGGATCTTGTTGGTTTGCCACCGCATCGAGAGACTGAGTTCTCTATTGACCTGGTGCCCGGCACGGCGCCGATTTCTATGGCACCTTATCGTTTTGCCCCAGCCGAGTTAGTTGAGTTGAAGATCCAACTCCAGGAGTTACTAGACAAGGGTTTTATACGCCCTAGTGTTTCGCCGTGGGGAGCACCGGCCCTCTTTGTTAAAAAGAAAGGTGGTGCTTTGAGACTTTGTATAGATTATCGGAAATTGAATCGGGCTACGGTTAAGAATAAGTATCCTATGCCTCGTATAGATGATCTGTTTGACCAGTTGAAGGGTTCCCGTTGTTTCTCTAAGATAGACTTGAGATCGGGTTACCACCAGTTGAGGGTCAGAGAAGAGGATATTCCGAAGACGGCATTCCGTACGCGGTATGGCCATTATGAGTTTTTGGTGATGCCATTCGGGCTCACCAATGCACCGGCAGTTTTTATGGATTTGATGAACCGGATCTTCCGGGAATTCTTGGATCGGTTTGTAGTCGTTTTTGTGGACGACATCCTTATCTATTCGCCTTCTGAGGAGGAGCACGAGGCACACTTGAGGGTGGTGCTTGAGTTACTTAGAGCCCATAGGCTGTATGCCAAGTTTGGGAAGTGTGAGTTCTGGCTGAGGGAAGTCAAATTCTTAGGCCATGTGGTATCCGGTGAAGGAGTGTCTGTTGATACATCCAAGGTAGAGGCAGTGCAGGATTGGGCACAGCCTAAGAGTGTATTTGAGATCCGCAGTTTTCTGGGATTAGCTGGGTATTACCGTCGGTTTGTGAAAGATTTCTCCAGGTTAGCATCACCGTTGACTAGACTGACTCGGAAGGGAGTCAAATTTGTATGGAGTGAGACTTGTGAAAAGTCGTTTCAGGAGTTGAAAGTTAGACTGACTACCGCTCCAGTATTGATTATTCCAGAGAGAGGGTTGGGTTATACGGTCTATTGTGACACCTCACGAGAGGGTCTGGGTTGTGTATTAATGCAAGAAGGGAAAGTAGTTGCCTATGGCTCACGTCAGTTGAAAATTCACGAGCAGAATTACCCTACACATGATCTAGAGTTAGCAGCTGTGATATTTGCCTTGAAGATTTGGAGGCATTATCTTTATGGTGAGAAATTCGAGGTGTTCTCGGATCATAAGAGTTTGAAGTATTTATTTACACAGAAAGACTTAAACTTGAGGCAGAGGAGGTGGATGGAGTTCATAGAGGATTATGACTTTGAGTTGCATTATCATCCGGGAAAGGCCAATGTGGTGGCCGATGCCCTTAGCAGGAAACCTGTTGGTGACATAGCTAGCATAGCCATCCGAGAGTGGGAGATGTTGGGTGCACTTGGGGAGTTTGATTTATTTCTAGGCGAATCCGTTGAGGCTGCGGTCTTGTTTTCTGTTGTTGTTCAGCCTACACTTGTGACTCGAGTGTTAGAGGCTCAGAGAGGTGACCTTGAGGTAGAATCTCTCCGTGAGAAGATTTCCAGTGGAAAGGTTGAGAAAGGTTTGACGGTGTATTCCGACCTGAGTGTGAGATACCGAGACCGTCCGTTTGTGCCGGAGTCTTGCCGAGAGGAGGTACTCCGAGAGTTTCATCATTCACGCCTTGCGGTGCATCCGGGAGGCACTAAGATGTATCGGGATTTGGGTCGTCAGTTCTGGTGGCGGGGTATGAAGAGAGATGTGGCAGCTTTCGTATCTAAGTGTCTTACTTGTCAGCAAGTGAAGGCCGAACATCAGAGGCCAGCGGGTTTGTTGCAGCCCTTGCCTATTGCCGAGTGGAAGTGGGAACACGTCACTATGGACTTCGTTGTGGGTCTTCCGAGGACTCAGCGGGGTAGTGATGCTATTTGGGTGGTTGTAGACCGGTTGACTAAGTCGTCGCACTTCATTCCGATGCGCGTGAGAGATTCGGTAGATCATCTTGCCGCCTTGTACATTCGAGACATAGTGAGGTTACACGGGGTCCCAGTGACGATCGTATCAGATAGAGATCCTCGTTTTACTGCCAGGTTGTGGCAGAGTTTGCAGAGTGCCTTAGGCACTAAGTTGACCTTTAGCACGGCTTATCATCCTCAGACTGATGGACAGTCCGAGCGTACTATTCAGATACTTGAGGATATGCTACGGGGTTGTGTTCTAGACTTTAGTGGGTCGTGGGAGAGGCACTTGCCGTTGGTGGAGTTTGCCTACAACAACAGTTTCCAGTCTAGTATTGGTATGGCACCTTTTGAGGCCTTGTATGGCCGACCGTGTAGATCTCCTGTTTGTTGGGCTGAGGTGGGTGATGCACCTCTGTTGGGTCCGGAATTGGTGAGGGAAACGACGGAGAAAGTTGAGCTTATCCGTAAGAGGCTTGTTACAGCACAGAGTCGTCAGAAATCTTATGCCGACCGTAGGAGGAGACCCTTGGTGTTTGTGGAGGGTGATCATGTCTTTCTGAAGATATCACCTAAACGGGGTTTGATGAGGTTTGGGAAGAGTGGGAAGTTGTCCCCTCGATTCATTGGTCCGTTTGAGATCCTTGAGAGGATTGGCGAGGCTGCTTATCGTTTAGCTTTGCCGCCGCAGTTGTCTGGAGTACATGACGTGTTTCATGTGAGTATGCTTCGGAAGTATGAGCCGGATCCATCACATGTGTTGGATTGGACCGATTTAGTGGTTGATGTGGATGTCTCGTATGAGGAGAGACCGGTTCGGGTATTGGATAGGCGGGATCAAGTTTTGCGAGGCAAGACCATCCCTTTGGTAAAAGTTTTGTGGAAACATCATGGAGTGGAGGAAGCCACTTGGGAGCGTGAATTGGAAGTCCGCGAAAAATACCCGGACATGTTTATTCAGTTGTAATCTTATATTTAGATTTTGTAATATTGTTGAACTTAAGAGCTTTACATATGTCTTAGGTTGTAAAACGTTGAGTATGTTTTGGAAAAGGGGTGTATCTTGAAACTTGCTTCATTATAGAAGTTTAGTATAGTATTGCATATGTTGATTACATTGCTTAGTGTGTTATGTATATCATGTAATTAAATATGATATGGGATTGTTAGCATTGAAATGAATAATGCATAATAATGATACAGATTGAGATATATGTTGTGTTATATATTTGATATGAGATGCCTCTTGATAAAGAGATGAAATGACCAGTTTTGGGTCAAGATGTTTACTAATGAATTGTTTTAAAAAAAAATCTGTTATAAAAAAAAAAACTTATGCTTAATTTCGGGGACGAAATTCTTTGAAGGGGGGAGGTTATAGCGACCCCGGTCTTTTCCCATTTGATTATTGTATCCGGACTTAGGTTCCGTAGATTCTGTCATTGTATAATTGTTGTTGTTGTCCCTTATTTTTTTCTCATTTGGAATTATTGGATGTGTTGGGCAGGTTTGTTTCAGGTTGGTTGGGTTTAGAAACCAAGAGTTGCTGTCCAGGTTTTTGGTTCTTCGCTCGAGCGAGGAGTTGTTCGCTCGAGCGAGAGGTAGTGTTTGATTTGGACCTGTAGCTGTGCATTCTTGGCTCGAGCGAGATTTTCTTCGCTCGAGCGAGTTAGTTCATCCTTCGCTCGAGCTATAGTTCCTTCGCTCGAGCGTGTGTCTGGGTTCAGACCTGAGGGTTTGAGTTCTTCGCTCGACCGAGCTTTCTTTCGCTCGAGCGAGCATTTGAGTTGTTAGCTCGAGCAAGGCCTCCTTGGCTCGAGCGTAGTTTCTCTGTGTCTGGTCGCTCGAGCGACCAAGTCTTCGCTCGAGCGAGCCTGTCCAGTTTATATACACAGCAGCGGGATTTGATCAGTCTTTTTCATTTTCTTTTGATTCCAAACCCTAGGTCCGACTTCTCTCTCTCCCTACTCACCTTCTTTCTTAGATTTGATCCACTTAGGGTGTGTTTCTACCCTAGATCCTTCATTAAAAAGATAAAGTGAGGCAAGGGCTACCATTTAATCTGAGCATTTGGCGATTTGGAGCACTTTGGTATTTGGGCACTCATCTCTTTCTTCACCTTTTGGGTTGTTTTCTTTGAGGTAGGGATTTCCTACTCCATCTTATAGGTTTTGTTTTAAGTTTTGGTAATTTGATATGTTGGGAATACTTGGGTAAATTTTGGGAAAAACCCTAGTTGTATTATTGAATTAATTTGTATAAGTAATTCATGGAATTGGGAAAAGAGGGTTAAATTCACGGAATTGGGGAATTTATTGATTAAATGGCATAATTGGGTAATTGGTATCATTTGTCCATTGAATTGTTGACATGGTTATTTTCAGTTTAGAAATAACTGTTTTGGGCTATCGGTGGAGGATAGTCGTGATTGTTGTAGACATTGCATGTGAATTAGGAATAACTGAAACTAATCACATTGGTTAAGTCATTAATTTTGACTGTGGCATTGATACAGAAAATACGTGTATTGATTGAGCATTGCATTTGCATACATTGTTTGTGTGTGGGAGGAGATAGGGGATGTACTCCACGGTTTAGGGGAAGATAGGGGATGGACCTCTAAACCGGATTTTGTTTGGGAGGAGATAGGGGATGGACTCCATTAGCATCACTTTTATGTGTGCTTATTTATATAGAAGTGTTTTATTGATACAACACTAAAATGTGTATCAATCTGGAAGTATGAAGTGTTTGATTTGAGCTTGAGTCTCATTTGTTGTTAATATTGGAAGGATGTGAATATGATATATGTGATTCACTGTTATAAGTTTGGCCAGGTTCTGAGCCATGTTGATAAAATTGGAAAGTAAAACGTATCTTTGGCAATAATGTCATGAGTCTGTAAAATGAAGTAATTGATTATTTTGGTTAACCATCTGTTGAATGCTATTGCTTTATTCATTGCTTATATGTGGTTTAGTATATTTCTACTGGGCTGTGGCTCACCCTATATGGGAACATCATTTTCAGGTTGAGGTGATAAACTACCTCCAAGGACTTAGCTTGGGAGGGTTTGGCTTCCGGATTGGAGAAGACTACCTTTAGTTAATTGTCTTTAATTATTATTACATGTAAACATTCAAGCCTAGGGCTTTTCTTGTATTGAGTTAGAACTCATATTTTTGTATCCAAGTGTTGGCTTGGAAAGATGTAAGCCTGTAGGGCATTTTATTCGATGTTACATGTAATGCTTTATTTAGTAATACTCTGATGAATGAATTAATATATATTGTCTTCTTTAAATAATGCCTGTCTATGATATATATAATGGGTTAATTTTGAGGACGTTACAACTTGGTATCAGAGCGTACCGGGTTTGAATACTTTGGGTACGTGGGACGTGATTAGTATCACATTGGGTTCGTCTCGTTGGATAGAGACTTAGTGTAATGTTATATGCTTATGTGTTAACATGTTTATGTGATTATATGGGTATGGAATGTAGTTTCTAGGATGTTGATTGGACCCTTGAGTTTCTAGTAGTCTTGTTGGAAAGGCACTTGATCACTGCTGCTTCCAACTGGAACTATAGTAACGCATTGGGACTATCATTATCCGGGAATGAAATTCGTAGGTGCTTATGTGATTATGTGCTTACGTGGAATGAATTATTGTTGTCCATTGCATTAGGACGCGAGTGTTTAGCTTCGGCACATTTATTAATGTGCTAATGTCTTTGTTTCCTTTATTAGGATGTCAGGACGAGGACGAGGACGCGGTAGGCGTGGTAGGCCAGGCAGGCAGGAGATGCCTGTGCCAGAGGAGATTCCGGCAGTTGAAGAGGGTATTGGCCAGGCCAATGTGGCCAGGCCAATGTGGCCGAGCCAGTAGGCCAGCAGGCTATGGGCGCTCTAGCCCGAGAGATAGCAGGGGCATTCAGGGAGTCAGTAGGCATTCTTAGAGCTGAGAATCAAGCTCAGGCTGGTATTGCGGATGCAGGACCTTCCTTTCTGAAGAGGGAGTTCTTCCGGTCCAATCCGGATGAATTTGTGGGTGATCCTAAAGAGCCACTTAAGGCAGATGAATGGCTCGAACAGACAACGAAGACGTTTGAGATGCTTGGCATCGAAGACGAGGGGTTGAAAGTGACCTTGGCATCTTTCCAGTTGAAGGGGGATGCAGGTCAGTGGTGGAAGTTTACTAAGGGGCGTATAGGAGGTACATGGGAGGCTTTTGTGAATGCTTTCCAGGAGAAGTTCTTATCTCCAGCAGTCAGGGAGAAGCTGCGAGACCAGTTTTGTCAGCTTAAGCAGGCGAGTTCTTCAGTGGCCGAATTTGAGGCTGCATTTACTAGTTTGTCCAGGTTTGCACCTGAGTTGGTGGCGTCTGAGGAACGCCGTTGTATTGAGTTTGAGAAGAAGTTGAGGCGTGGCCTCAAGCTGAGAGTTGGGGGAACTATGATTCGGGAGTATGGGCGTATGGTTGATGCTGCAGCCCACATGGAAATCATGATGCAGGAGGAGGAGGAAGGGCAGAAGGGCTCCAAGAGGAGTCAGGATGGTCAGAATGATGGTAGGAGACAGAAGGGTTTTAATCCCCAGCAGTCTCGGGGTAGCTTTTCTCGATCGACTTTTCCTGTACCGAGTGTTAGTTCGGGGAAAGGCAGCCAGGGAGACATTACCTGTTTCAAGTGTGGCCAGCTGGGCCACAAGTCTCCAGTTTGTCCTCAGAGGGGAGGAGTTCAGAGAGCAGCATCTTCTTCGGCTCGATCTCAGAGCCAGGGTCAGGGTAGAGGTCAGCCACTCTCGTGTTATCAGTGTGGTCAGCCAGGGCATATGAAGAGGTATTGCCCACAGTTGGGTGGCACACCTGGTGCATCTGGTTTGAGGCCGATTCAGGGTCAGCAGCCAGCTCAGTCGGGTCAGGCCTCAAAGGCCAATCAGGGGGCTTCATCGTCTCAGTCGGTGCAGCAATCTTATGCTCCTAGGGTTGAGCAGGTTGATCAGAGGTCGTCTGGGCGCGTGTATGCTGTTACCGCGCAGGATCTTGTGCCAGCACCATCAGTTGTGAGAGGTACCTTCTTGTTTTGCAACTCGGTTGCTAATGTTTTGATTGATACGGGTGCATCTCATTCCTTTGTGTCTGCTGCATTTGCATCTGTTTTGGAGTTGGAGTTAGCACAGCTAGCATCTCCTATTTGTGTAGTGTCACCTCTTGGGGGTGAATTGATTTTGAAACAAGGCGTTAGGGGTTGTGATATAGAGGTTGATTATCATAGAATCCCTTTTTCCTTTGTAGTTATGCCTATGAGGGGTTTCGATGTTATTTTGGGTATGGACTGGTTATCGTCATACCGGGCAGTTATTGATTGCTACCGCCAGAGGGTCACTTGTTGTACTGTGAGCGGAGAGTATTTTCATTTTCTGGGGGACCGGGTTGGTGATGTGCTGCCACCGGGGTATGTTCCGCGAGGACGGAGTGAGCTTAGTGGTCTACTTGCTAACCTTTCGATTAATGAGGATGTTGAGACTCAGACTGAGTTGCCAAGGGTGGTTTGTGAGTACTCGGACGTCTTTCCCGAGGATCTTGTTGGTTTGCCACCGCATCGAGAGACTGAGTTCTCTATTGACCTGGTGCCCGGCACGGCGCCGATTTCTATGGCACCTTATCGTTTTGCCCCAGCCGAGTTAGTTGAGTTGAAGATCCAACTCCAGGAGTTACTAGACAAGGGTTTTATACGCCCTAGTGTTTCGCCGTGGGGAGCACCGGCCCTCTTTGTTAAAAAGAAAGGTGGTGCTTTGAGACTTTGTATAGATTATCGGAAATTGAATCGGGCTACGGTTAAGAATAAGTATCCTATGCCTCGTATAGATGATCTGTTTGACCAGTTGAAGGGTTCCCGTTGTTTCTCTAAGATAGACTTGAGATCGGGTTACCACCAGTTGAGGGTCAGAGAAGAGGATATTCCGAAGACGGCATTCCGTACGCGGTATGGCCATTATGAGTTTTTGGTGATGCCATTCGGGCTCACCAATGCACCGGCAGTTTTTATAGATTTGATGAACCGGATCTTCCGGGAATTCTTGGATCGGTTTGTAGTCGTTTTTGTGGACGACATCCTTATCTATTCGCCTTCTGAGGAGGAGCACGAGGCACACTTGAGGGTGGTGCTTGAGTTACTTAGAGCCCATAGGCTGTATGCCAAGTTTGGGAAGTGTGAGTTCTGGCTGAGGGAAGTCAAATTCTTAGGCCATGTGGTATCCGGTGAAGGAGTGTCTGTTGATACATCCAAGGTAGAGGCAGTGCAGGATTGGGCACAGCCTAAGAGTGTATTTGAGATCCGCAGTTTTCTGGGATTAGCTGGGTATTACCGTCGGTTTGTGAAAGATTTCTCCAGGTTAGCATCACCGTTGACTAGACTGACTCGGAAGGGAGTCAAATTTGTATGGAGTGAGACTTGTGAAAAGTCGTTTCAGGAGTTGAAAGTTAGACTGACTACCGCTCCAGTATTGATTATTCCAGAGAGAGGGTTGGGTTATACGGTCTATTGTGACGCCTCACGAGAGGGTCTGGGTTGTGTATTAATGCAAGAAGGGAAAGTAGTTGCCTATGGCTCACGTCAGTTGAAAATTCACGAGCAGAATTACCCTACACATGATCTAGAGTTAGCAGCTGTGATATTTGCCATGAAGATTTGGAGGCATTATCTTTATGGTGAGAAATTCGAGGTGTTCTCGGATCATAAGAGTTTGAAGTATTTATTTACACAGAAAGACTTAAACTTGAGGCAGAGGAGGTGGATGGAGTTCATAGAGGATTATGACTTTGAGTTGCATTATCATCCGGGAAAGGCCAATGTGGTGGCCGATGCCCTTAGCAGGAAACCTGTTGGTGACATAGCTAGCATAGCCATCCGAGAGTGGGAGATGTTGGGTGCACTTGGGGAGTTTGATTTATTTCTAGGCGAATCCGTTGAGGCTGCGGTCTTGTTTTCTGTTGTTGTTCAGCCTACACTTGTGACTCGAGTGTTAGAGGCTCAGAGAGGTGACCTTGAGGTAGAATCTCTCCGTGAGAAGATTTCCAGTGGAAAGGTTGAGAAAGGTTTGACGGTGTATTCCGACCTGAGTGTGAGATACCGAGACCGTCCGTTTGTGCCGGAGTCTTGCCGAGAGGAGGTACTCCGAGAGTTTCATCATTCACGCCTTGCGGTGCATCCGGGAGGCACTAAGATGTATCGGGATTTGGGTCGTCAGTTCTGGTGGCGGGGTATGAAGAGAGATGTGGCAGCTTTCGTATCTAAGTGTCTTACTTGTCAGCAAGTGAAGGCCGAACATCAGAGGCCAGCGGGTTTGTTGCAGCCCTTGCCTATTGCCGAGTGGAAGTGGGAACACGTCACTATGGACTTCGTTGTGGGTCTTCCGAGGACTCAGCGGGGTAGTGATGCTATTTGGGTGGTTGTAGACCGGTTGACTAAGTCGTCGCACTTCATTCCGATGCGCGTGAGAGATTCGGTAGATCATCTTGCCGCCTTGTACATTCGAGACATAGTGAGGTTACACGGGGTCCCAGTGACGATCGTATCAGATAGAGATCCTCGTTTTACTGCCAGGTTGTGGCAGAGTTTGCAGAGTGCCTTAGGCACTAAGTTGACCTTTAGCACGGCTTATCATCCTCAGACTGATGGACAGTCCGAGCGTACTATTCAGATACTTGAGGATATGCTACGGGGTTGTGTTCTAGACTTTAGTGGGTCGTGGGAGAGGCACTTGCCGTTGGTGGAGTTTGCCTACAACAACAGTTTCCAGTCTAGTATTGGTATGGCACCTTTTGAGGCCTTGTATGGCCGACCGTGTAGATCTCCTGTTTGTTGGGCTGAGGTGGGTGATGCACCTCTGTTGGGTCCGGAATTGGTGAGGGAAACGACGGAGAAAGTTGAGCTTATCCGTAAGAGGCTTGTTACAGCACAGAGTCGTCAGAAATCTTATGCCGACCGTAGGAGGAGACCCTTGGTGTTTGTGGAGGGTGATCATGTCTTTCTGAAGATATCACCTAAACGGGGTTTGATGAGGTTTGGGAAGAGTGGGAAGTTGTCCCCTCGATTCATTGGTCCGTTTGAGATCCTTGAGAGGATTGGCGAGGCTGCTTATCGTTTAGCTTTGCCGCCGCAGTTGTCTGGAGTACATGACGTGTTTCATGTGAGTATGCTTCGGAAGTATGAGCCGGATCCATCACATGTGTTGGATTGGACCGATTTAGTGGTTGATGTGGATGTCTCGTATGAGGAGAGACCGGTTCGGGTATTGGATAGGCGGGATCAAGTTTTGCGAGGCAAGACCATCCCTTTGGTAAAAGTTTTGTGGAAACATCATGGAGTGGAGGAAGCCACTTGGGAGCGTGAATTGGAAGTCCGCGAAAAATACCCGGACATGTTTATTCAGTTGTAATCTTATATTTAGATTTTGTAATATTGTTGAACTTAAGAGCTTTACATATGTCTTAGGTTGTAAAACGTTGAGTATGTTTTGGAAAATGGGTGTATCTTGAAACTTGCTTCATTATAGAAGTTTAGTATAGTATTGCATATGTTGATTACATTGCTTAGTGTGTTATGTATATCATGTAATTAAATATGATATGGGATTGTTAGCATTGAAAGGAATAATGCATAATAATGATACATATTGAGATATATGTTGTGTTATATATTTGATATGAGATGCCTCTTGATAAAGAGATGAAATGACCAGTTTTGGGTCAAGATGTTTACTAATGAATTGTTTTAAAAAAAAATCTGTTATAAAAAAAAAACTTATGCTTAATTTCGGGGACGAAATTCTTTGAAGGGGGGAGGTTATAGCGACCCCGGTCTTTTCCCATTTGATTATTGTATCCGGACTTAGGTTCCGTAGATTTTGTCATTGTATAATTGTTGTTGTTGTCCCTTATTTTTTTCTCATTTGGAATTATTGGATGTGTTGGGCAGGTTTGTTTCAGGTTGGTTGGGTTTAGAAACCAAGAGTTGCTGTCCAGGTTTTTGGTTCTTCGCTCGAGCGAGGAGTTGTTCGCTCGAGCGAGAGGTAGTGTTTGATTTGGACCTGTAGCTGTGCATTCTTGGCTCGAGCGAGATTTTCTTCGCTCGAGCGAGTTAGTTCATCCTTCGCTCGAGCTATAGTTCCTTCGCTCGAGCGTGTGTCTGGGTTCAGACCTGAGGGTTTGAGTTCTTCGCTCGACCGAGCTTTCTTTCGCTCGAGCGAGCATTTGAGTTGTTGGCTCGAGCAAGGCCTCCTTGGCTCGAGCGTAGTTTCTCTGTGTCTGGTCGCTCGAGCGACCAAGTCTTCGCTCGAGCGAGCCTGTCCAGTTTATATACACAGCAGCGGGATTTGATCAGTCTTTTTCATTTTCTTTTGATTCCAAACCCTAGGTCCGACTTCTCTCTCTCCCTACTCACCTTCTTTCTTAGATTTGATCCACTTAGGGTGTGTTTCTACCCTAGATCCTTTATTAAAAAGATAGAGTGAGGCAAGGGCTACCATTTAATCTGAGCATTTGGCGATTTGGAGCACTTTGGTATTTGGGCACTCATCTCTTTCTTCACCTTTTGGGTTGTTTTCTTTGAGGTAGGGATTTCCTACTCCATCTTATAGGTTTTGTTCTAAGTTTTGGTAATTTGATATGTTGGGAATACTTGGGTAAATTTTGGGAAAAACC
Source organism: Camellia sinensis (assembly GCF_055761805.1). Taxonomy (NCBI): domain Eukaryota; kingdom Viridiplantae; phylum Streptophyta; class Magnoliopsida; order Ericales; family Theaceae; genus Camellia; species Camellia sinensis. The sequence goes on along the minus strand of NC_138970.1, from coordinate 179,632,379 downwards.
CTAGTTGTATTATTGAATTAATTTGTATAAGTAATTCATGGAATTGGGAAAAGAGGGTTAAATTCACGGAATTGGGGAATTTATTGATTAAATGGCATAATTGGGTAATTGGTATCATTTGTCCATTGAATTGTTGACATGGTTATTTTCAGTTTAGAAATAACTGTTTTGGGCTATCGGTGGAGGATAGTCGTGATTGTTGTAGACATTGCATGTGAATTAGGAATAACTGAAACTAATCACATTGGTTAAGTCATTAATTTTGACTGTGGCATTGATACAGAAAATACGTGTATTGATTGAGCATTGCATTTGCATACATTGTTTGTGTGTGGGAGGAGATAGGGGATGTACTCCACGGTTTAGGGGAAGATAGGGGATGGACCTCTAAACCGAATTTTGTTTGGGAGGAGATAGGGGATGGACTCCATTAGCATCACTTTTATGTGTGCTTATTTATATAGAAGTGTTTTATTGATACAGCACTAAAATGTGTATCAATCTGGAAGTATGAAGTGTTTGATTTGAGCTTGAGTCTCATTTGTTGTTAATATTGGAAGGATGTGAATATGATATATGTGATTCACTGTTATAAGTTTGGCCAGGTTCTGAGCCATGTTGATAAAATTGGAAAGTAAAACGTATCTTTGGCAATAATGTCATGAGTCTGTAAAATGAAGTAATTGATTATTTTGGTTAACCATCTGTTGAATGCTATTGCTTTATTCATTGCTTATATGTGGTTTAGTATATTTCTACTGGGCTGTGGCTCACCCTATATGGGAACATCATTTTCAGGTTGAGGTGATAAACTACCTCCAAGGACTTAGCTTGGGAGGGTTTGGCTTCCGGATTGGAGAAGACTACCTTTAGTTAATTGTCTTTAATTATTATTACATGTAAACATTCAAGCCTAGGGCTTTTCTTGTATTGAGTTAGAACTCATATTTTTGTATCCAAGTGTTGGCTTGGAAAGATGTAAGCCTGTAGGGCATTTTATTCGATGTTACATGTAATGCTTTATTTAGTAATACTCTGATGAATGAATTAATATATATTGTCTTCTTTAAATAATGCCTGTCTATGATATATATAATGGGTTAATTTTGAGGACGTTACAACTTGGTATCAGAGCGTACCGGGTTTGAATACTTTGGGTACGTGGGACGTGATTAGTATCACATTGGGTTCGTCTCGTTGGATAGAGACTTAGTGTAATGTTATATGCTTATGTGTTAACATGTTTATGTGATTATATGGGTATGGAATGTAGTTTCTAGGATGTTGATTGGACCCTTGAGTTTCTAGTAGTCTTGTTGGAAAGGCACTTGATCACTGCTGCTTCCAACTGGAACTATAGTAACGCATTGGGACTATCATTATCCGGGAATGAAATTCGTAGGTGCTTATGTGATTATGTGCTTACGTGGAATGAATTATTGTTGTCCATTGCATTAGGACGCGAGTGTTTAGCTTCGGCACATTTATTAATGTGCTAATGTCTTTGTTTCCTTTATTAGGATGTCAGGACGAGGACGAGGACGCGGTAGGCGTGGTAGGCCAGGCAGGCAGGAGATGCCTGTGCCAGAGGAGATTCCGGCAGTTGAAGAGGGTATTGGCCAGGCCAATGTGGCCAGGCCAATGTGGCCGAGCCAGTAGGCCAGCAGGCTATGGGCGCTCTAGCCCGAGAGATAGCAGGGGCATTCAGGGAGTCAGTAGGCATTCTTAGAGCTGAGAATCAAGCTCAGGCTGGTATTGCGGATGCAGGACCTTCCTTTCTGAAGAGGGAGTTCTTCCGGTCCAATCCGGATGAATTTGTGGGTGATCCTAAAGAGCCACTTAAGGCAGATGAATGGCTCGAACAGACAACGAAGACGTTTGAGATGCTTGGCATCGAAGACGAGGGGTTGAAAGTGACCTTGGCATCTTTCCAGTTGAAGGGGGATGCAGGTCAGTGGTGGAAGTTTACTAAGGGGCGTATAGGAGGTACATGGGAGGCTTTTGTGAATGCTTTCCAGGAGAAGTTCTTATCTCCAGCAGTCAGGGAGAAGCTGCGAGACCAGTTTTGTCAGCTTAAGCAGGCGAGTTCTTCAGTGGCCGAATTTGAGGCTGCATTTACTAGTTTGTCCAGGTTTGCACCTGAGTTGGTGGCGTCTGAGGAACGCCGTTGTATTGAGTTTGAGAAGAAGTTGAGGCGTGGCCTCAAGCTGAGAGTTGGGGGAACTATGATTCGGGAGTATGGGCGTATGGTTGATGCTGCAGCCCACATGGAAATCATGATGCAGGAGGAGGAGGAAGGGCAGAAGGGCTCCAAGAGGAGTCAGGATGGTCAGAATGATGGTAGGAGACAGAAGGGTTTTAATCCCCAGCAGTCTCGGGGTAGCTTTTCTCGATCGACTTTTCCTGTACCGAGTGTTAGTTCGGGGAAAGGCAGCCAGGGAGACATTACCTGTTTCAAGTGTGGCCAGCTGGGCCACAAGTCTCCAGTTTGTCCTCAGAGGGGAGGAGTTCAGAGAGCAGCATCTTCTTCGGCTCGATCTCAGAGCCAGGGTCAGGGTAGAGGTCAGCCACTCTCGTGTTATCAGTGTGGTCAGCCAGGGCATATGAAGAGGTATTGCCCACAGTTGGGTGGCACACCTGGTGCATCTGGTTTGAGGCCGATTCAGGGTCAGCAGCCAGCTCAGTCGGGTCAGGCCTCAAAGGCCAATCAGGGGGCTTCATCGTCTCAGTCGGTGCAGCAATCTTATGCTCCTAGGGTTGAGCAGGTTGATCAGAGGTCGTCTGGGCGCGTGTATGCTGTTACCGCGCAGGATCTTGTGCCAGCACCATCAGTTGTGAGAGGTACCTTCTTGTTTTGCAACTCGGTTGCTAATGTTTTGATTGATACGGGTGCATCTCATTCCTTTGTGTCTGCTGCATTTGCATCTGTTTTGGAGTTGGAGTTAGCACAGCTAGCATCTCCTATTTGTGTAGTGTCACCTCTTGGGGGTGAATTGATTTTGAAACAAGGCGTTAGGGGTTGTGATATAGAGGTTGATTATCATAGAATCCCTTTTTCCTTTGTAGTTATGCCTATGAGGGGTTTCGATGTTATTTTGGGTATGGACTGGTTATCGTCATACCGGGCAGTTATTGATTGCTACCGCCAGAGGGTCACTTGTTGTACTGTGAGCGGAGAGTATTTTCATTTTCTGGGGGACCGGGTTGGTGATGTGCTGCCACCGGGGTATGTTCCGCGAGGACGGAGTGAGCTTAGTGGTCTACTTGCTAACCTTTCGATTAATGAGGATGTTGAGACTCAGACTGAGTTGCCAAGGGTGGTTTGTGAGTACTCGGACGTCTTTCCCGAGGATCTTGTTGGTTTGCCACCGCATCGAGAGACTGAGTTCTCTATTGACCTGGTGCCCGGCACGGCGCCGATTTCTATGGCACCTTATCGTTTTGCCCCAGCCGAGTTAGTTGAGTTGAAGATCCAACTCCAGGAGTTACTAGACAAGGGTTTTATACGCCTTAGTGTTTCGCCGTGGGGAGCACCGGCCCTCTTTGTTAAAAAGAAAGGTGGTGCTTTGAGACTTTGTATAGATTATCGGAAATTGAATCGGGCTACGGTTAAGAATAAGTATCCTATGCCTCGTATAGATGATCTGTTTGACCAGTTGAAGGGTTCCCGTTGTTTCTCTAAGATAGACTTGAGATCGGGTTACCACCAGTTGAGGGTCAGAGAAGAGGATATTCCGAAGACGGCATTCCGTACGCGGTATGGCCATTATGAGTTTTTGGTGATGCCATTCGGGCTCACCAATGCATCGGCAGTTTTTATGGATTTGATGAACCGGATCTTCCGGGAATTCTTGGATCGGTTTGTAGTCGTTTTTGTGGACGACATCCTTATCTATTCGCCTTCTGAGGAGGAGCACGAGGCACACTTGAGGGTGGTGCTTGAGTTACTTAGAGCCCATAGGCTGTATGCCAAGTTTGGGAAGTGTGAGTTCTGGCTGAGGGAAGTCAAATTCTTAGGCCATGTGGTATCCGGTGAAGGAGTGTCTGTTGATACATCCAAGGTAGAGGCAGTGCAGGATTGGGCACAGCCTAAGAGTGTATTTGAGATCCGCAGTTTTCTGGGATTAGCTGGGTATTACCGTCGGTTTGTGAAAGATTTCTCCAGGTTAGCATCACCGTTGACTAGACTGACTCGGAAGGGAGTCAAATTTGTATGGAGTGAGACTTGTGAAAAGTCGTTTCAGGAGTTGAAAGTTAGACTGACTACCGCTCCAGTATTGATTATTCCAGAGAGAGGGTTGGGTTATACGGTCTATTGTGACGCCTCACGAGAGGGTCTGGGTTGTGTATTAATGCAAGAAGGGAAAGTAGTTGCCTATGGCTCACGTCAGTTGAAAATTCACGAGCAGAATTACCCTACACATGATCTAGAGTTAGCAGCTGTGATATTTGCCTTGAAGATTTGGAGGCATTATCTTTATGGTGAGAAATTCGAGGTGTTCTCGGATCATAAGAGTTTGAAGTATTTATTTACACAGAAAGACTTAAACTTGAGGCAGAGGAGGTGGATGGAGTTCATAGAGGATTATGACTTTGAGTTGCATTATCATCCGGGAAAGGCCAATGTGGTGGCCGATGCCCTTAGTAGGAAACCTGTTGGTGACATAGCTAGCATAGCCATCCGAGAGTGGGAGATGTTGGGTGCACTTGGGGAGTTTGATTTATTTCTAGGCGAATCCGTTGAGGCTGCGGTCTTGTTTTCTGTTGTTGTTCAGCCTACACTTGTGACTCGAGTGTTAGAGGCTCAGAGAGGTGACCTTGAGGTAGAATCTCTCCGTGAGAAGATTTCCAGTGGAAAGGTTGAGAAAGGTTTGACGGT